>NW_008341028.1:1208706-1233498 GCF_000622305.1 Nannospalax galili | reverse complement strand
CTAAGTTCCAGGGGACTATGGAACATCTCTCAAAATGTCCTGTAACTGTGAAGAGTCACCTGTCCTCTTGTTCTGGGATGCCATGAAAACCCCACGAGATGGACTTGAACCAGTGTCCAGTCTACAAAGAGAAGGATCAACTCAGAGGAAACATCTCATTCATGCTTCCAAGTGAAGCCAGACATGGTCAAGCAGGGCCTTTGACTTATCTTCACATAGATGGACCTGGTAAAAGAAAAGAGCCAGGGGCTCCTCCAAAACCTATGTGACCCCTGAGGAACAGATCCCCAACTGACCTTAAATATAAAAATAAATTGATTTGTTTGGGCCAACTATACAGTCTTAAACACCCCAAAGGAAAGTATAACCAAAGAGTAAATTCATCTATATATTTCTTTAAGAGTTCAAGGGATTACACTTCCCAGACATTAGGCTTAATTCTATATAAAAAGTTATTTAGACAATTATTTCTCATTGATGATTTTGTTCCTAACCAGAAAGTGCTGCTCAGATGTAAACTTCAAATCTTGGTCTCCAATACTGTAGTGCCTAAGTAAGCAAGGGAGACAACCAGCTATTATTCTAAAATGATGGATAAATTTGTTTTCTCACCTGATCTAGAAGCATTTGAGGGGGAACTGACAGTGATTCTAACCACTCCAACAGCTATCAAAATACCTGAAAGCAAATCCTGAATCCATCACTCTAGAGTCCAGCCTTGGAAGACAAAAGAAAAATGAGGAGGAACACAATAGAGGGATGCTTTTGGAAGCCCTTGTCAAGAAATTCCAACGGACTCTCATATGAACTTTTGAAAACTGCCCTGTTCTGACTTCTTTTCTAGTTTCCTGTTTATAACTTGTAATGCTAATTACTCTTGCCTTTACTTCTACTTCACAGCTCCTATTCATGATTCAAGGACTTTCTTTTCCCCTTAGAGATAAAAGTTATGCAATTTGGGAGTCTTTTAGATAGAGCCCCCTGAAGAGGTACTCCAGTTGCCTCACCCTGCATCCCTGTTCAGCATGGAAGAAGCCAGAGCAGTCTGTGTCCCAATTCCCTATTGGCAATTTGGGTAACCTCTTCAGAGGATGGTGTGATAAGAATAGGAGGTAGGAATTGGCTAGGAAGTTAGGTTAGGGTAAAAAGACCCCAAAGAAAAGTAGCCAGTTTCTTGGCTAAAACTCACAATGTCCTTGGGCCTCTTAGCAATATGTTCCGAAGGCCAAAAATGTCAAAAGTATTTGGGAGTTTGTATCTAACCCTTAAAAGATTTTAGGGGTACCTCTTCAAAGGGGGACTGTTAGAGTAGCCAAAAGCCCCATAAAAAAATGAAAGAAGAAGAAAGAGTATATGAGGTTATCAGAAAAAAGTGATGGGGAGATATGGGAGGAGTTGGAGGGGAGGGAGTGGGCATGGATTTGATAAAAACACCTTACATGCATGTATGAAATTCTCAATAATTATTTTTTTAAAAAATATCCTGAGCTCTCACAGCCTGTGCCTACGGAATCTCACCATTCAAGCTGAGAGGAAGCAGCTCAGAAGCTGGGCTGAGAACCTTCCTTGGGTGAGAGTCTGCTTGATTTTCTTCTAGAAATTCTCTTCCTCCATTCCAAGGAGCCTGGAACCCTAGGGACATGAAGACCTTTTGGAGCAAGGTCAGGAGACTCAGGGTGAGTTCAGTCCTCACTATCAGCTTCAGCTCAGGCCATGGTGCTTATTTAAGCTTGCCTAAAACAGACTCCTACCATTCATTCAAGTCTTGGAAAGCAGATTCTGATTTTTCCTCTTTGGTTCATTTCTGGCCTTAAAACCACTCTGTAGTCTTGTCTTTATGGGATTTAGAAAACTCATATCATACTGGGTTTCCCTTCTTAGGCTAGGAATGTGTTCTGCATTGGAAGAACTTTTCTGGCTTGATCTTGTACAGGTAACCAAAACTGTTGTGAGTTCATAAGTGCAATGCTCTGTCATGTCCAGGGGACTATATGTTTTTTTTAGCATTGCTTTCAATCCTCTAGTGCTTTTTTTCCTGCCCCCCTTCCCTGATGTTCCCTGAAACTATGCAGGGGTTGGGGGTTGATAAAATGTCCCACTTAATGTTAATCACTCAGTCTCTTCCTCTCAGTACTTTGACCAGTTATGCCTCTCTCCAATGGATGGTCCTATACCCATGCACATATGAGCAGCACTAATTGAACATGATGAATTATCAAAAAGAAGGAGGAGAGGGAGGAGGAGAAAACATGAAGGAAGGGGAGGTGTCAGGGGCATATGGGGGAAGCTGGAGGAGAAAATCAGGAATGAGGGTATATGTGGTATTTCATTATATACATGCATGTTATGTAATTCTCAAAGAATAAAAAAGAAAGATTTCTTAGGACCAATAGCATTTAGAAAAATGTTCCATTAGGATAGCTTTTGCAATTGTACATCTTGGATATAAGACACAGTTTTGTATCATGTGACTTGGTTTACATTTTATAGGCATACCTTTTGGATATGGAAACCTCCATGAGGATAATAATAATAATAAAGGAATACTGAATGCTAACAGTTTCTCTCATATCTGTGACAGTCAATGGTGATAAAGAAGAGCAGCAAAGAAAATGCGTGGCTGAAAACGGAGAGTGCTGCTCAATGCGGAAAAGTTCAGAAAGGGTTTCTGATGTACTGGAGAGATATGCTAGTTGACTGAGATACAACATTTACCTTATTTTAGAAATCCAGACATTATTCAGATATGAGAAGCCCCTCGATTTTTGCAGTTGTAGATACTAGTATTTTCTCCTATGTGACCTTATTTTTTAATTATCTCCTATTCTTCTACCCCATTTAAAAAGGCACACAGGGAAAAAAGACAAAGGTATACAAGATTTGCTTTTTATGTTGATTTAGAAATCTCTGATTCTAAACAGTTAATTTTTCTTTCTTCTATTTTTTTATCTATTCATTTGGGGTTTTGTTTTGTTTTCTAAATCAAATTATCATTACACTGCCCAGGCTAAATTTGAATTCTTGACTTTCCTGCCTCAGTCTCCCTATAATTGGGATTACAGGCGTGTACCACCATGCCCTGTAAATAGGTCATTTCCCTTAAGGTTCCATAATTATTCAAAATTTTAAAGTCAGTGGATGACTTCAAGGCATAAAAGCTGACTCTGTGTGTTTTAGGAGAATCACACAGATTTTCCTTTCTTTTTTAAATTTTTAAATAAAAGCACTTAGGTCATACTCTGAGTCAAAGCAGGCATCTGACAACACAAAGGCTAGGAAGCATTTTCAAGAAAAGTTCTTGTCTGTTTTGTTTTTAAATGAAAATAATCCAGTTTTATAGAGAATATCTTGGATTT
The DNA here is from genome assembly GCF_000622305.1 of Nannospalax galili. Lineage (NCBI taxonomy): Eukaryota > Metazoa > Chordata > Mammalia > Rodentia > Spalacidae > Nannospalax > Nannospalax galili. Next base: position 1,230,142 of record NW_008341028.1, on the reverse strand, counting down.
CAGCTGGAATGCAATGCTCTGGTTTGGAGTTTCCATATTTCTAATCTGATTTAAGACCAAATATGTATAAGTGAATATTCTTTGAATTCAACTTAGTGGAAAATTTCATAACTAAAGATTTAGAAAAAATAGATCAGAGAAAAATGTCCATTTGCAATTTACTATAAATAAAGAGAAGTTAATTAACAAAAACTGATATCAAATCTTGCTAGCTCTAAAACATCTAATATAGAGTAAATTGTAATTCATGCTTCCTGAAGAATTAGAGACTACTACTATACATTGACAAGATTTGGAAACACCACAGCACCACATCCATTATAACTTGAGCCACCATAAAGATGATGGGCCTCCAAACTTTAATGATAAAGACAAGCTTGGGAGAGCTGGGTGTGCATCCCCACTCTAATCGTACATGTAGACCTGACACCTCACCTTGTGTGTCAGGTGGCAACAGAATGAAATTGAATTGGAATTACCCTTATTAGGAGTATTAACAGGGAAGATGCCTTAGAAAGTCCCATACAGGAAAACATCTCTAATTAAGCTTCATTTAAAAAGCATGACCTTCAGGATTATATTTTGTTGTTGTTCAGACTCCACCTCACTACCTTGAATTATTCTAGAATTGTTTAACTTAGTTTTTCCAATTTTCCTGTCAGATCTGGCTTTTCCATCAATACTAATAAACCATTTTTTTTAAGGAAAGAAGAAAGCATTATAGAGATTGCCAGACTAGATGATACATATTGTGTTTGCTAGGGGCCTGCTATGGAACCGAATGGCTCAGATTTGAAATGTGTTCCCTAAATGTGCAAGACATAGCAATCAGTCCTAATCTGTATAAAAGGTGAATGACGTAACAGTAACACTGATTGGCCATGTGTCTCAAACGCCCTGGAAACAGGAATGTGAAATTAATTTTTTCAAGCTACTTTCTCTCTAGTCAAGGAAAATTCTCCTCAGTGGTAAGCTGAGGTAAGGTTGGAATGTGAGCTGTCATCTCCAAGATTAGAATTTTGGAACTTGTTAGCAAAATAAAAAATACACTGAAATGCAGACTTCTTAAGTGTCCTGCACAACTCACTTTCATGGAGGAAACAATTTTTTTCTTGTAATCGGGCCTACTGGGATGACCAGTGGGAGTAGGGAGCTTGCTGCTGTAATTGCTTAAGGCCTTGCCATCTCCATATAAACAGGCAAGATGAAATGGAATGTCTCCTTTAGAACTGGCTCCACTCCCTCCCTTCCTGGAACTTCCACAAGGTCACCAAGAATGGAGTGCTCAGAAAAGAGGATCTTTTAATGTGAAAACAGAACCAAACTCCATGTGGCAGGAGGAGAAGTAACAAAATCTTCAAACACCACAATGAGAAGTTATAATCAAATCTTGGTGCTAGTTTTGTGATCTGCCTGCGGATACCAGCTGTGACAGCTCAGGGAGTCAAATGGCCTCAGCCTTGCCCATCCCACTCCTGTGCGACCTGGCACAAACTTCCAGCTAAAGCCAGGTCCTGCAATTAACTATAAGGGACTCACTTAGTCGTCACCCATGCACAAGCACAGGACAACCACTTCACTCCCAGGAATACTTGCTATTTAGGCCTTTGGCCTAAAGTTCATATAAGTGAATACCCACAATGCCTCAGGAAGTAGTGGAGCACTGCAATCAATGGCATGACTTTCTTTACTAACTTAGAACTGGGTGTAAAACCCGGGTCTATAACTGATCTTATGCATGTTATTGAATTTCTTTGAGGTTCACTTTGTTCATCTATAAAATGGGGGTGCTAATGCCTCTCTCAAAGTATCCATCTGACAGTTAGATACTGTATTTACAAAGCACACTCATGTCTACTAATTGTTAGCTAGTTTTGTTAAGTACTCCTTATGGAAACTATCCTTGCTGTGATTTTTGTTACAAGGCATTTCTTCACATTCATAACTCCACGCTGTACAAACTACATCTGTTCTCCAAGATTCACATGATCAAAGATATTGCTATAGTTCAGCTTAAGGGAAAACATGCCCAGAGCCTTGCCCTGACACCAGCTCACAATACTTTGCAGCATGCTAAATATTTTTTCTCTATTCTTCAAATTTTTTTCCAAGCAAATGTAAAAAGTCATGTGTCATTTTAAAGGAGAAATACTTTGTTGACATAAAAATATTATGAGAAAATTATCATCCTGAATTCTACCCAATAACTCACCTGATTTTCCCACACAACAACAACAGTCAAATCACCCTCACTATTAAATGCCATTTCCCTAATATACTTTGAGTTTCTTTCTTAATGGTTAAAGTCTGTTTCTGCTCATTTGCCACATTAGGGAATAAACTTGGGGTTTATAGAGCTATCCTATATCCCACTGCCACCACACTCAGTCATGCATCTTAATTCTCCACCTCCTGCCACTTAAATCCTACCCTGTAATCACCTCATCATCCGTGTCACATTTTTAAAGTTGCCTTCCACTTAACCAACTCCATTTTCTGAGCTAGTGTATGAACAATTACTCAGAATCCTCCTAGTGTGGCTTTACTGAAGTTCAATGAAAAGGACGTGTTTTCTCTTCGAGTGATTTTTTTTTTTTTTTCCAGCTTTCAGGGTAGTTTTTTGCTTCCAGTGCAAGAGCATCACCGTGTGAGCTGTTCCTGCTTTGCACTTCAGCACTGCCCTCAATCTATGTCACTGTTAAACCTTTTCTTGGCAAATGTGGCTGGGGTGGGGGGCGGTGGCTAAGTCCAGCAGGAATTAAAGTACCACCTCAGTCCCAGTGGTGTGACCTACTGATCACTTTTACCCCAGCCCTTCCCAGAGCCCCAGGGGAATAAAAATCTCTACTGTCAAAAAACTTAAGGAAATAGCACTTAGCATCTCTCATCTAGTGACTCAAACACATCAGAATACCAGTGGTTCTGAGAAAAGGCAAGATCAAGAAAATGCAATAACTTCTGTTTGATGCAGGTTTCCAGAGCCATTTGACTATATGGCTATCTCTTGGAAGGACAACTACTGCTGATTGTTCCAAGGAACCGTGAGGTCCTCAAGGGAACATTTGGAAACGCTGAACTGTGTCACTATCCTCCTTTAATGTTCTCTATGTGAGTCCGTGCCACCCGTCTGTGATTTCTGAATTGTTGTTCACCTGCATGATCTGTTCAGAATAGATTTTTGTGGAAGCCTTCTTGCTACATGCTTTCCACTGACTTTTTGCACAAAATATTTATTCAAGAATTTCTAGCTGGAAAGTAGATAAAGGTTCAGTTCCGCCCTGCACACTTGGGGGTGACTGCCTTAGACTCTCTCTGGCCCCACTGTAGTCTGAGTCATCACTGTCACATACCCCCTTAGACTGGGTTGTTTGTCAGCCAGCACTTGGCGCCTAGCAAATGCTAGATAAATATTTGTTAAACAAAGAAATTATTTGTTTTACCATATTTCTTAGAGAAACATGCATGCTTATTATGTTTAATGAGTAAAATATTAGTAATGTGGCTAGTTTCATTTTTTCCTAAGACCCTGGCTGCAGTAGATGTTGTTCAGGGTTTATAAATTATCTATAATATACATCTACTCACTCCTGTGTGCTGAGCCCTTGGCATATATTGCTGTTTTATTATTGTAAGCTATAATAAGGTATTTGATCTTCATATTACAAATAAGAACAGTGCCACTGAGACAGATTTTAAGAGACTGTATTATTTTCCACCATATATTACGAAGCCAAATATTTATTTCAAGTCTCTTAGAGCTCATACACGCTCTGTTCTACGCTGTCTTAAATGCACACTATACATGCATAACACATTCACACAAAAATAGAAACTAGCAAATTAATTTTTGTCATAAGTAATATTTTAATATAGGAAAATATATGTATATAACACAAATTTAATAACTATTTCAAGTGTCATAGTTCCATGGCATCAAGTACATTCACACAGTTATATAACAGTCCATCATCTTTTACACACCGACTCCTCCTCCTCCCTCTGCTCTCTGACAGCCACCACTCTACTTTCTGTGTTTTTCAATTTGAGTATTCAAGGTATTTTATGGAAGTGAAATCATTTAACATTTGTCACTAGTTAATTTTGAGACTCTTATTTTGACCATGCTATCACAGAGATACTTGAAGAACAATCATCTTTAACTTTCTTATACCAGTAAAGCATTGTTTGCAGTTTAACATTGCTCAAAGAAAATCAAGCTCTGAGGGCATCACTTTAAAACAATACCAGCCCCAAGTAAGGAAAATTTGCCTACATAGCTCCAGGGCCAAGTCACTGGTAAATCTGAGTAGTGGGTTTAACATGGTAGGTTTTTGGATGACTAGAATCCACATATAGATCACAAACATTTCCTTTCCCCCCTTCCAAACTGCATTTCTGTTAATGTGTGAAAACGAGACAACTGGAGAGAAATGCAGTCCACATGTTCTGCTGCATTTACACTTCCATGCTCCTGAGAATATCAAAGTGGCCTAACAGGACATGTTCTGATGGTGTGAAAAAAAAAAAAAAAAAGCAACACAATGGCAGACTTTATAAAATATAAAATACAAACTTAATCCCAAAAGGAGACATACTCAATGTAAACCTCAATTCTTAAAATATAAAGGGTATTGAAGTAATTCTGTAAGTTGATTAGCACCAAAAAAAAGTTTAATATACATTCAGCTACCTTTAAATAGAGGCTAAACTTGTAAAGCCAAATCTTAGTAGTAGGCTCAACTTTCCTTTTTGACAAGAAAGAGAGTGGATTTCAGAGACAGATGTGGGTTGGAATTGTGCTAACATTTGCTTGGTGCAGTAACACTCAGCAAGTCTCCATTTTCTCATCTATAAAATGGACATGAAAATTTACAACTTACTGAATTATCCTGGATGTAAAAGAGATCATGTACATAAAGTTAGACAGCATACATAGAGAAGTCCCCAACAGATGTTGGCTTACATTCTGTGGCTTTCATTTAAATATTACATGGCAATGATGCCATTAAAATCCATTCATAAAATGAAGTTCTATACAACATAGTGAACTGCATTTTTCTTTATATTGAAAGCACAAAAGTATTGACCACAGAAGAAGACGATAGAAGATGAGTGGGTTATTTGAGGTCACACATCAAGCTGAAGGCCTAGCAACTAAGAGAAAGCATATTCAGTCCTGTGGAGTTTCTAAGCAGGGCAGCCCTCCTCTGACTTTCTATGCATGGACACTAGGGAATTTTTTTAAATTTGTTTTTTATCCTGAACTTTCCCCACATTCCCAAAATGTTAGTAGTTGAGATTACTTTTCCTTTCTACTTTTTGTTTAATTAAAATTAGGATGTTGCTTACCTATTTGAGGAACTCACAGCTTTTTTTACATAATTAAGGCTACAGAACTCTTAGAATCACTGAAAGAAAAGCAAGGGTAATAGATTGCCTCTATAGGCAACACATCCCTCTGTGATGTTCAGATGAAGAAAAAATTGGGGAATCATTTAAGGCTCTCAGCCCACCCCTCATCTATGTGGTGTCTTAGCACATAAAGCATGAGCCTAGAAACACTGAATGCTAATGCCACAGCCAGATAAAGTCATGACAACCTGTAGACATGATTTCATTAAAGCGGATACACAATGGACACACAGAAGACAGCAATAACTCAAGCTGAAGAGATAAGCAAGGTCGACAGACCCAGCTCAGTGCCAAAAACTCCTTAAGGTTTGGGGTGATGTGTTAAGTGTGATATTGCATATGACTCATTGGTTATGTTAAAATATCGTGGGGGGTTTATTTAACCCTTACTTCTACTTCTACCTTGATGGACATCTTTTTAATATTAACACAATATAAAACTGTCTGCTTAATCAAAATTCAACTGTAATCTTTTAGTTTAAATTTCATTTTAAACTTTATTAGTCCAGTTTTTGAGGTAGGATCTTACTTTGTCTAACTGTGTAGCCAAGACTGGCCTTAAACTCACACTATTTCTGCCTCTGCCTGCTGCTGGGATTATAGATGTTTGCCACCCACCTGGCTTATATGCTACTTTTTTTTTTAAAATAAAGTTCTTATTGAATATTTGTGTATTTCATACAGCACTTCTTAATCATCTTTATACCTTCTTCCCACTGGCACTCTCCCATTGACCTCCCACTGAATTTCATACATTCTGTCATTTGTGTTAAGGCCGATCAAGTCAAGTTAGCATCCTGAGATGCCCCTCAGTACAAGTTCATCCACTGCAGTCTAGTCAGCTTATCTGGAGACCCCTGTTTAAGAAGATCAGCTTTGGGGCTGGAGAGATGGCTCAGCAGTTAAGGACACTGGCTGTTCTTGCCGAAGACTCAGGTTCGAATCCCAGCACCCACATGACAGCTAACAACTGTCCAAAATTCCAGTTCCAGTGGATCCGATGGCCTCTTTTGTCCTCCATGGGCATTGCACGACATGAGTGCACTTACCTACATGCAGGCAATACACACATACACATAAAATAAAAATAAAGAATAATAAATAAAATATTTTTTAAGAAAAGAAGATCAGCTCTTCTTCACCCAGCAGTAATTAGCTGTCAATAGTTCTTTGGTTAAGATTGGAGCCTGCTGCCCATTTCCACAGTTCTATGCTGGGTTTTTGTCTACTTGAGTTGCATGGGTCTTGTGCATGCTGATACCATTGCTGTAAGTTCATATGAGCAAGGTCCCAGGGCCCTGTAGGACTCTATTTCCATATGGTCATGTACCTCCTCCCCAGCTCTTACAATCTTTCTGCCCCCTCTTCTGCAATGATCCCTGAGCCCTGGGTGGGTGGAGTTTAATATAGGACTCCTGTCCAAGGACCCACACTCTGAAGACTCTTACTCTCTATGCTTTGGGTATTTGTGACCTTTTGTGTTCCTGGCCCTCCGATGCATGAAGTAACTTCATTGATGAGAGTTGAGAGATGCTTTAATATTCTCTTTACCCCTTATTCCACCACATTCCATGAACCTTGGGTGTAGGGGTTGTATTTGAGATATGCCACTTAGGCTTGGGAATTCACAATGTCTGTGTGTGATGTGTTGTAGAACTCTGTAATAATCTCCATCTGTTGCAAAAGAAGCTTCTTTGATGACGGGTGATTGGAATACTTGTCTGTAAGGAGAAAGATCTATATTTTGCACATAGTAAGAAATTACATTTTTTCTAGGGATGTGGTGCCTTTAGGTTTTCTCTAAGATCTATGACCTCTCCAGCTATGTATATTTTGCTAGGTTTACAGTACCTACTTTAAGCTCAATTCGGTAGCTGTTAGTGACCCCCAAGATAAAAGTGCCACTACTACCCCAATATAGTTTGTTGTGCCTGTCATTGTTGTGGTTATTAGGCCTTAAAGCTGGGGTTGGATCAACTGATCTTCTCCCTTAGCAGTTTGCACAGTGCTCTCCAAAACTATGAGAGCTAGTCTTCAGGGGAGGTGGCTTCCAGGTCAGTTCCACTGCGCCAAATCCTGTGTCCAAAGTATGTCCTGTCTTCAGGTCTTAACTTCAAGTTCTGGGAAGCAATCAAGGGCTGTGGCAATAGCCTGTGCAATTTTGGGAGTCTCTTGGGCTACCCTGGCCAACAACTCAAAGGGAGGTTTCTCCTGTCTGGCACTGTTTCTTGTTAGATAGCCTTCAGCTATACACATGGACTCATGCAGAGATAGTGTTATGTGTAAGTTCTCAGTAGGTTTTTGGATTAATATGATTCCCTCTGTTTTTTTGTTTTTTGTTTTTGTTTTTTTTTTACACTAGCTAGGCATTATTTATCTATCCTCTCTCTCTCCCTGTCTAACCCTCCCTGTCCTCTTGAGTTAAAATATACCCATTTCTCCCTTGATAATACCTGTCTCCTATGGTCCCCTCTCTCTTGAGCTCCTTTTTCCCCTTTACCCCCATAGTCTTTATATGTTACTTGTAAATGAAGGGGAGGCTTTTTCCATTAACATTTTCTCTGGCAAGGCCTTCTTAACAGGAATGCCTTAACATGCTAAAGTGTTATGTGAAAGGAAACAATTTGCTTTGGAATTCAGAGCGGTTGTCATTTTTTCATGCACCAGGGGCCCTTCTTTGTAATGCAGCAGTAAAGTAGAAGCACTTTCCCTTTAGCAAGGACTCAAATGTCACCCTCCCCACCCAAGAAGAAGCATAGTCCTGGGATCAAACAGCTTGCCTTCTGGTGAAATCACCTGGAACTTAAGATAATGTAACTTCCTTCTTATCCAACTAAACTCCTTAACATGGAGGTGCAAACTGAAAGATAGTTTTTAAGACTTTGTATTTACATATATATATATATATCTTTAGTAACTTTAAATGCTTAATTGATTTAATTTATAACAAAGAGGGTATGTACATATCTGATGCCAAAAAGCCTTTACTTGGTACTAGATAAAAATTGGCATCAGTTAATCCAGCAAGGATTAGAGAGCCAATACCAGAAATGTCTAACGTGTCTGCTAAGATAATGAGCAAACACTTTATGTCACTGAGGCCAGACCCCATTCTGCATCTTCATTTTGGTTTTGTTTTGATTTCTATATTGAGTTCGACATTCAGTTGTCTACTCAGCCTATTTCAGGAAGTTTTTCAAGCTCAGCAATCATTCTGAATAAGGATAGTTGAAGAAGCATCCCAAAAAATATATAAATCCAATTGAATGTACATGTAAGAATTACTATTATTACTATTATCATTATTCATCATCATTATTATTATTATTATTATTATTATTTATTTTTTTGAAATAGCACTGTCCTATGTAGCTCAGGCTGTCAAGGAACTATTCAGCCCAAGTTGGTCTCAAACTTGAGATTCTCCTGCCTCAGCCTGCCATGGTGGGTATGTAATACCATACTTGGCCCAGAAAATTTTTTCTCATAAATATCACTTCATCTTATTGAAAACTTACTCCACACTGCAGAAATTCATTGATGACTTAGGACTGATCTGCCACAAGTGTTTGTCTGTTAGATTCATTGATTATTAGAAAACTCAACAGGATCCAGGTAGATAAGAGCATGCTGGTGGAAGACCACAGAATTTAGGTCACTTCCCTGGACCCAACTAACACAGCATGAATTCCCCAACCTCCCAAACCCAAATCACGCAAAATATCTCTTCCTTATAGTACAGACAGCACAGCTGATGGAGGTTTTTAAGTTGTGTCAGTAACAACTTGGCTCTCAGGCCCTCGTGTCAATGGGGTGGGTAGCATTCCTGGGGATGTGATTCATACCCCTCTAAAACCTCTAGTTCGCCTAGGAAAAAAAGTCACTGCTCTTCATTTCCTACTGGATGGGAACAACATCTGCAGTCCCTCCTCACAGTAACAGAGCTGGAAAGGAACACTGTAGGCACTCACTACCAAATGGCTGAGAAAACACCAATTGATTTCCCTTGCATGGGTTAGGAGTGTAATAACGGCAAAAACAATGAAGGGGTTTGGGAAGCACCATGGCTTTGAAAATTTACTTTCCTGCTGTTTTCTCTCACTCTGCTGACAGACTATACACTCTTCCTTTGTCTCTTTCTTTCTGTAGCTTACCCAGGTCCTCCAAGGACTGTGCTCTTTTCAGAACTGTGCACTACACACAACATGAAAACTGTCCATGCTTTTTCCTGTTATCCTATGAAAGGCCTTTCTCTATGGAAGGAATAACTTGAGCTCACTTTCACATCGAGTTCCTTGTGAAGATCACCATATTTAAATTTATGGAGAGATAGAAACTGCAGCCCTGGCTCCTTCTCATTTTTATTTTCCCCCAGTAAAATTTGTGATGGTTTTCCCCATTGCTGCCATCAATTATAGACATTTAACTTCACCTTGAAGATATATAATAAAAGTAACAGAGCAAGGTACAGCAGTGTGTAGCACAGAAGATTTCTATCCATGGTCAAGACTAGGTGGCCACTTCATCTATTTTCCATGCTTCTAACTGCAAAAAACTAAACAAGTGAAACAAAGCACTTTCAGATAGCTTCCAAAGTCTGTTCAGGAAAAAAACATACATTGAATAAATTTGTCACAAACCATCTTTAAAGGGGGACTTTCATATGTGTGTGAGCGTTTTACCTGCATGTATGTAAGTGTACCCCTGTCATGCAAAGCCCGTGGAGACCAGAAGAGGGCATCAGATCCCTTGAAATTGGAGTTACCAATGGTTAGCCATCAAGTGGGTGCTGGGAATTGAACCAGGGTCCTCTGGTAGAGTGACCAGTGCTCTTAACTGCTGCGCCATCTATCCAGCCCCTTCAAGAATGTTTTATGTAATAGTTTTTAATATTAAGTTGGTTCAGACAGTGCTGAGGTATCTAAATGGACAGAAATACCCCTTCCCTAAAAGTCTGAAAGCAGAAACTTTCTGTCAAATCCAGAAAGGCATTTTAGATCATCCTGTATGAAGAGTCTTCCAAAACCTTAAGAAATCTATGTCAGATAACCAAGTAAATAAGATTCAATTTTTAAACATTCGCTTAAGGTTAAAGTGGTGCACACCTTTAATCCCAGCACTCAGGAGGCAAAGGCAGGCGGATCGCTGTGAGTTCAAGGCCAGCCTGATCTACATAGTGAGTTCCAGGATAGCTGGGGCTACAGGGTATCCTGTCTCAAAAAAAAAAAAAAAATCCTTTCCCATAATTTGGTTCAAACTGCATTTATTCATGGTGGTGACTCTTCCTTCATCCCGCAGCCGCGAGCTAAATTGATAAGTTCTTAATGTGAATATTAAAACACTATGGGGGAAGAATGTAGGGAAAGTTTCATTTTAAAAGAATTTGGAGCTGATTTTTGGAAAACACAGATCAAGGACCAGCAGGCAGGGTAATTTAATTTAGAGTCCTTCCACATGCTTAGAAGACTGTTCCCCTCCAGAGCACTGACACACTCACCACTGAACACTTCCCAGAAGTTTCTGGAGTCAAATGACCACAGTGCATATTCATGGGTAAGAATCTGAAAAAGGTTATGGTGGGAAACTCTAGAACTACATATCAAACTCGATTGCAATGACATCTTTTGAAGTCCAGTGCTCAGCACTAAGGCTGATTTGGCACCTCCACAGAGTGTGGAAGGACATCATGCTCTGCTCTGGCTGATAGGCAACAGCCAGGGCTACTAGAAGACGATGCAGTGAGCTGCTCAGTGGGAACTGGCAGTCTTTTAGAACCTGATAATTCATGCAAGATCTTTCCATTAAATTGACAAGTCATGTGATTTTATATAGTTTGTCTCTTGGTCCAGAATTACTGTGTTAAGAACCTCAACATGTCTTTTAATTTCTATACGTATTAAGCACATTTTTCAATCAATTCCGCAGTTTAAAATTCAGGACATTACAAGTTTTACAGAAGTCTTCAGTGGAGACAGAAATCACTTCTAAAATCAATCTATGAGAGCATCTGCTAAGCTGGCACTGAAGTTTCTGTCCAAGCTGCATTTCCAGCTCCCACTTTCAGCCCTCAGACAGTAGAGACTCAGGGACATTAGCATAGATGGCTTTGGGCTCTTTGATTAGGTTTTAACTTGGTCATTTCTCAATCATGATCAAAGTCTATTAAACACTGGTTAAGCAGTACTTTAAGGTATAACCAGTTGGTTCATGTGTAGCAACCCTGATCTGAAGGAATGGCACATGAATTTGACATCTCTAAGGAATGCTGCATAATAATCACTGCTCATAGACCAGATTTGGTAGCTCACAGCTATAACCCCAGCAATCAGGAAGGAGAAGCAGGAGTACTGCTGCACATGTGAGGCTAGCTTAGTCTATACAGGCCAGCTTGGGCTATATAATGAGCCTCTGTATTTAGAAACCAATATATTCTTTTTCAAGAGACAAGTTACCAATAATGACTGATACCAAAAGCTTCATGCAAACTAGTAAAACATATAGTAATTCAGCGCATGTCAAAGTTGATTAATACCAAAGGAAATATAGGAGTGTTTTATCAATATTTATAAGAATGTTTACTACAAATGTGAAGATGGAGATGCTTATGCACAAATCTATAGAACTACATTTAATAAATCCAAAATATGTATCCACCACAAAACTAGAAAACAGTGAGTCTAAAGTCACTAACTCTATCATGCATTTCTGCTTTTGGCATACCCATTTCACTGAGGCATTGTGAGAGACTCTGTTTCTTTCCACAGCATTCTAGAGGACTTCAATGGAGGCACATCTCTTAAGGCAAAACTATGGTAAGTAAATAAAATCAATGAAGGTTCCAATCTTCAGAAAAATTTAATTTGACTACTGTTGAGTCCTTTTGCATGTGAATCCTCCTGTTCTGTCTAGGTATCCTCTCACTGGGATGCACCAAGGCAGGAGATAAACAGCACCTCTTGTAAGTGCATCAGCATTTCCCATTCAGGAGGAATCCACATGTGCTGTCCTCAAGACATCCCATTCTCACTCTACAAATCATTTTGTATCAAGTTGGATAATTCTCATGTGGAAAGGAATGTCAGTAAGACAGACAATCAAAACATGCACGAGCTCTATAATATCTAAAGTAAGAAAAATAGAGTTTCTAAAGGGAGGTAAAAAATAAAAGAGATTGCAGTTAGTGAATACCTTAAGTGGCATTATGGTTTCTGTTTACAATTTTTTCCCAGTCATTTGCCATGGAAACAAAAAAGGCACAAAGAGCAGAACTGAGCCCAACCTGTGTGGAGAAGTCAAGCCAGCCAGACTTGTCACCAGAGGCAAAGCCATCTAGCTGAGCCCTACCTATAGCAGAATCTCCCAGCTGATCCACACACAGGAAAAACAAACAGTGGATCAGATAGAGATTTGTGGTTCTTTATTACACACCATTACGGTGACAATATCTACCTGGTACATTCACAAGTTAAAATGAACAAAGGGAATAATTTTTCCCTCTAGGAATTAAAAAAACAAAACCAAAACCAAAAAAAAAAAAAAAAAAAAAAAACCCCTTCCAAAAAATTTTTTCATCTTCTCTAAAAAAAAAAAAAAAAAATTTTTTTTTAAAAAAAAAAAAAAAAAAAAAAAAAAAAAAAAACAATCCCTTTCCTAAAACTGATTCGTCATTCCTTTACCATGAAAACTAGCAAATTCACACTTTGGATACAGAGTGCTATCTCTAATGAGTTTCTTTAAGGTTAGCCACCAATATCTGGTTGTCTTCATGATAAAGCTAGCAGTTGTATTTACTTTCAGATGATCACCCTTTTCTCTAATATAGTAGGGATTCCAATGTCTCTGTGACTTCATCTATAAACCTATGGGGTCAAATTAGATAGTGGTTATTGAACTGTGGTTTGGAGTCTGTTGTGAAACACTGTCCTCCTGATATGATATGAATGGTCAGCAGCTCTGATTATTCCCATGACACCCAGTTGTGGAGATGGGAGGAGCTCACAGGGCCCCACTCAAGAATTTATAACCACTGCTTAAGGGAGAGGGGCTCATAAGGTCTCCCCTTTCCCAGGTATGTATGTAGTTAGCAGTTACTAGAGGAGATACTTTTCTTCCGTGGTATTGCCACCCATAAGCAGCCACACTTCTGTAATTCATCCACCCCCACCCTCATGCTCCTATAAGTAATTAAACTCACTGGCTCCCCAAGGTACACTTAGTTGGAACCTTTTCTTGGTTTCTGTTACTGGGTTGGTGCCCTATCTGGGATGAGAAAATGTTTGTTCATGTCTCCTCAGAAAAAGTTCATACAACAGTGTCCATGGCTCTAAGGAGAGACATTTGGAGAGCCACGGCATGGGAGAGGGAGAAAGGAGGGAAGCCATCTGATTGGACTCAGCCTATCATTCAGCAAACTCTTCTTTGATCTGCTTTAAATGTAGAGACTTAATGGAAAGTTAGCTTCACTGTTAAAAAATTAAAAACTTGCACAAAATGCTTTTGCTGTCTTCTCAGACTAAAAGTACTATGATTTCAGTTTTTGTTCTGAGAAGATTTAAGAGACTATAATGTAGACTCTTGTAATAACTTCCTGATTTGACACCCTACTTTAAGTCTCAAATTGTGTTAATTCATTCTCCTACTAATATTAGGCTAAACCCAGCTTATTATGGACAGGAGCCTCTGTCTACATCCTCAGCATCTTTTCCTGCCCCACTCTCCGCCTTGATCGTTCATATCTGCTTAGACCACACCCAGATTTTTACTGTCAGAACATAACATCTGCTCTTCTCTCATTCCTCAAATTTCAATTTCTTTTTATTCTTCAATCTTAGTTTATAAGAAAGCCTACAAAAGACCAATCAAACTACCGCAGCCTGTATGGCCCCAGTCAGTTTCTATGGCAGTTTTGTTTATTTTTTGCAATTTTAGAAGTGTTTGTTCATAGTTCATATTATTTGATGCATTGCTATGTATAAAGTCCATGTGTGTAGGGGTCAAATTTGCTGGTTTATTTTTGTGTTTTTAGAACATAAACAATGTCTGACATGGGCTACATGTTACTAAATGAATTAATAAATGCCCTTCTTAGCCTTCATCAACACCATTTTTATACAACATAAGATTTAGACAGTATGTTTATATGACACTAAATCATCTTCCTTATCTACACAGAATCTTCCTTGTATTCTTATACATCAACATTTTCTCTTCCAATTTATTCCATCCATCATACTTTTCTCTCTTGCATGCTTTCACTTGCCAATTGTCATTATTTGGGCAGTAGCAGGAAATCATCAAGTTGTTCTCAAATGTTAGAAATAGCGGAGTCCAGGCTACCACAAAGATGGCTCTTTCTGGAAGTGAAAAGGCTGGCATTCTTGCTTAAGCAGCAGAGTTTGGTGAGTTTATCTGGTATGAGTTAACTTTAGGAAAATCTATTATAGAATTAGTGAAAAAATTTCATTTCTTGGTCTGGAAAGCCAGGATCTATACCCTAAACTGAGAGAAGTTTATATATCCACCATTCCTGTTTTCCTTTCCTGTCCTCACATGAAGCATGCTATATTTCTTAACTATAACATATCTATAATTGTCTGCTGATAAGTATTTACATATTTCTGTGTACATAACTGCACAAAGTGGGGGTTGGAGAAATGGTTCTGTGGTTAAGAACACTGGCTACTCTTATAGAAAATCTGGGTTCAGTTCCCAACATCCACATGATGGCTAACGATTATTCATAACTCCAGTTCCAGGAGATCTGATGCCTTCTTCTGGCTTCCCCAGGCATTGTATAACATGGGCACACTACATACATGCAGGTAAAGCACTCATACATATGAAATATAAATAAATAATAATGATAATTTCACAAAGTAGAGTAAGGAAACAAACATTTTTGTCACCAACGTACTCCAATATTCCCTGGAGATAAGACACCAGGCCTGCAGTCTGATCATATAGAAGCTGTGGTCGTAAGATTCCTTTCTTATCCAAGATAACACATTTGGATTGTTTCAATAAGTTCTTGAGAGTGTTTTCAACTACCTACAGTAGCCAGCGTGTGGACAATTAATGAATGAAGGTGTTAAGGAGAAGAACAAAAAGTTTCCAACCTGGGACTGAGATCTTCCCCACAGTGGGATGCTTCATCTCCATGACAAGGCCATTGTGTAATACCTGACAGTAGAAAAACAAAAACATTTTATAAAATGAAACTGTCTTCAATCTCCAGGCACATGGACAGCCATCTATCTGGTCCACATGGAAGAAAAATATGATAAAACAGAGAGATCTTTTCATTTTCATTTCAAAATAAATAGTTGAAATAAATGTTTCTTCTTATAGTCACCAAGTAAAGCCAAAAACAACTGAAAGACTTACAAATAGAAAACTACATTTATAAAAAAAAATCTTCCCATTCTTAAGAAGAGTTAATTACTTTTAACCAGAGTTGATCACCTCCCTCTTTCATCTAAGTGTGCCACTGTGATATCAAAGCTCATCTTACTCTCGCATTAGATCATGGCAGGACCTGATCAAAGTCAAGAAGGAGGGAAGGGGGTATCTAGGACCTGGCCCAGAGGAGCCATGTGGGCACACATGTACTCTACTCTGTTCAGTAGAAGAAGGGGATCATTCCAGTGAAAGGCAAATCAGAGTGTCCAAGGAGCCCGTCACTATGGAGGTGAAGGACACAGGAATGTTAAACAAGCCTATGAGCAAAGCTAATTGGAGAAGTCCAGGAAGCCCAGTTCAGAGACCTGAGCAGGGAGGCTAAGCCAGGGATGTTTTCAGTGGTGCAAGACCTTAATCATAGAACAAGATTTCAAAAATAGTACTCTACTACCCTGGAGTTAAGAAACAAACAAAACAAAAAGCAATTATGAAAAAGCCACAGATGTCAAGCTAGAACCTAATTAGGTTCTTCTGTGCTGTGGCCAAGATGGGCCTTCAATGTCTCATCAGAAACAAAGGTAGTAGACTCAGCTTAGGTTAAGAGCTAAGGTCAGTTACGAGTGCAGTGACATCCTACTAGTGTCCACCAGACACATTCACCTGGATACTCTGTTATTTGGACAGTCAACCTGAAAGATGGAGACTAGAATTTTTGGTCTGATAAATCACAATCTGCCAGTAACCAACCAATCGATTTACTAAGGATAGAGGATTTGATAATGGCATGAGCTAGGTTCTGCAACATAGAAGTTGAATTGCTGTAGCCAAATTTTTTTGAGAGACAAATTAAATCCTACAAAGTTTTATTTTGTTTTAAACAATTGTAGGATATCTGCTTATACTATCTCAAAGAAACCAACACCTATTGTTAGATCTCCAGCAACTTATATATAAATTGCTTGACCTATAACATCAAGTGAGGGTTGAGCCTCTTCTTCTGTCCTGTACATGACAGAAGTATTTCTGTGGCGCAGCAAACCACTGTACTCCAAGCTCATACCAATATCGTAAAGAATAACAATTATAATGGTTCTACAGCATTTTGAGGGTCAAGTACAAAGATTTACCGAACCACATTGTTGCCATAATGAATTCACAGAAGAAAATACACAGAATAAAGAAGTCAGTAAAAATGTATTCTGACTTGAAAAAAACTCAGGGAAAGAGGAGATATTGGTGGGGGATCCATTTCTAATAAGATTTTTGATCACACTGACACAGGTCATTAATAAGGGAAGTTCATGGGAAACTTTTTAAGGTTAGGCTTCCAAATCTGCTTTGACTAGCAGCAGGCATCCACCAGAAATGCATCAAGAATGGTCACCAGTTTGGAAACTATGCTCTCTAGCAAGCACTCAACCTCCCCCATCCAGGACAGTGCCACACCATATGGACAGCCTTGTTAGCAATGCCTTGCTTCTCTTTTGGGATCACCAGGTTTGTACACAAGAGCTGGCCAGAGAGAATCCTTGTCGGTGTTAGAACTGTGCTATAATTTAATTCTGGTGTGGCTCATTCTCAGCATCCACCCAGCACAGCCCCCTTCTCTGTGGGGGTGGGGGCTAAATGCCAGCCGGAGGTGCTAAATCTCAGTTCTACTGAGGACAGGAACAAAAATACCAAGCTAAATTTCACTCGAAACAATTATCTGCACACTGAATCATTCTTCTCTTCTCGTATCTCTGTTGCCCTCCTGACTACCTCTTTGTAATAACACTGCAGTGCTACTCACAAAAGACAAAAGTGAGTGTTCTTAGCTAAATATAGCTTAACTGATAGCATTGAAATTAATTAACGCTGAATTTTAATCATGTAGCAAATGTTAAGTGTCAAACGTGAAAGGGTAGTTGGTAAAGGTCAAGGGACATATGTCAAAGTTTTGTCAAGCGAAAGCTAGTGGCATTTGATTGAATTTTTTCCACAGAAGCAGCTTAAGGAATCATTCATCTCTCTACTGTCTCCAGGTTGCTGTCAGCATGCAATGTTTTCTGTTTGATACATCAACCTGATCAATTCTTTTGTATCAGAAAATACTTAGTTTTAAGTAAAAATACAAATTTATCTTATGTTTGGCAAAAGGAGCTAACTGCCATTTCTCATGACCATTTATTGTGATATTTGTACAATTCTTAGGCAAATGGGCTGGTCTGACCTCCCAGCTGCAGAATGCTGCCTTACTCCCTGGCTTGGCTACCACCCACCTTTTGATGTACAGTGTGGAGTTAATATGATTCCATAGGTTTTTCTCCTGGTTCAAGTCACATCATCCCAGAATGCAGTGGGAGGAATCACAGGACTGTGCCTAGAAACCCTGTCCAGTGGTGTGCAGGCTTGGAAAACTGTCCAGCCCTGCTGTGGGGCAAACACTGTTCTGCCCAGTAACATCTTCGAGAATCTCAGAATCCAAAGGTCTTTCTGTATTCTAACATGAACCTGCCCACTTTTACTTCAGGCATACTGTCTCATCTAGGCTTCATTGGAAGTAGAGGAACTACCCCATCATCTCTTGCAAAGCATTTCTTTGGAAAAGTTATTGAATATCCCCCTTTCCTTTTCCCTTCTAGTCAACACTACAGTCTCTAGCATTGTAGTCTAAAAATTCAGTTTCAAATATTCTGTTTTCTTATGACACAGACCAGAGTGTCTTCAGGATTTTAAACAACTTTCTATTCAGATGACTTTAGATGCAATTTGAATATCCAAGTCCTTCCTTATTATGTATTAATTCATTTCAAAATAAGGCCAAATCTTTCCATAGAACTTTCTGTGAGTTTTGTCTTTTGATAATTTAGATTGTACTGTTTTCTCCCATTTTTAACTTATTTTATTCTTCCTAGATTTTTTATGGTTTAGTAGCTCTTCTAAATTTCATTTCTTCTTAATATTTCAAAAGCCTATTCTTGACAAGAATAGAATTTTAGATAGTGCACTAACCTCTTTAGCAAAGTATCAGGCCTATTTAAAATAAGGACTCTCTTTCTTTCTCAAGAGTGTTATAGAGTGACAGCCTAATGATAGTCAAATGGTAATGTATTAATGACGGTGGAGGGTAAATGTATATCTTAGAGTGATGTGGGAAATAAAAGTTAAAGGAAAGTAAGTCTTATTATAAAGTCCTAAGAAAGAACAAGAAAAAGCCTGCAGTATAGCAGTAGAGAAAACAAAAAGGTGCAAAAATTACAAATGGATTCAGCTGGCCTGTTGGCAAAGGCCTATAATACAAGCTGCTTGGGATACTGAGGCATGAGAATTGCAAAAGCAAGGCCTGCCAGGGTTACACACTGTGTTAAAGGCCATCCCGGACAACTTAGTGAGACCCTGGCTCAATTTCTTTTTTTTTTTTTTTTTCGGTCTTTTTGAGACAGGGTCTCCCTGTAGCCTCAGCTGACCTGGAACTCACTATGTAGACCAGGCTGGCCTCCAACTCACAGAGATCTGCCTGCCTCTGGCTCCCAAGTGCTGGGATTAAGGGTGTGCGCCACCACGCTCAGCAATTTCTTTCTTTCTTTCTTTCTTTCTTTCTTTCTTTCTTTCTTTCTTTCTTTCTTTCTTTTCTTTTTTAATAAAGTTAAAAGAGAGCTTGAGATGTAGTTGAGTGGTACAAGGCCCTAGATTCAACACCCATTGAGAGAGAAGGAGAGAGAGAAAGAGAGGAGAGATTGATTCTCTATCCAGTGCAGAACTTGTACAGAAAGCAAGAAATCTGGTTCAGAGCTTTATTTTCTTTGCACATATCAAAACCAGAGTAATACCATCAATGGCGTTAGCAAGGATGCACAAAAGAGGATGGACCTATCCATTCACCATGAATCTTTAACAACCTCCATAGAACACTGAGATGTTAGGCACAAAGAAGAGTCAAAGCAGCAAAAGATGAATGAATTTGTATCAAAAGCGTCTGTGATTGTAAGAGAGGACAGGGACAAGGGACTTGAGCCAATTTAGAACACAACTTGAGGTTCATAAAAAGAAGCAATGTTCACGGAGGAGTAAACAGCTCTGCCTATTTAAATGACTAAGTCAAGGTGTTCAGTGAAGAAGCTCATACAACAAAGATAACATTGAGATTAAATCTTAAGGTTAGTAACTGCAGTGTTCAATGCAGTAATAACAGCTACTGTGTAACAAAACTTAATAATCAGGCACTCTATTAGAAGCTGAATAGATACTTTATTTAATCTCATTAACAAAACCAGGGAAGAAGTAATATCTTCTTTCTAACAATAAGGTAATGGAAACTTAAAGAGGTTGAGTACTCAAGTCCAAGATTTCACAAGTAATAAGTAGCTGCCCTTGGACTATAATTAGGTATATCTGATCCTGGACACTTAGCTAGTTCCTACAGTTGGACACTCAGTCAAAGACAATAAATGAACAAGTGAACAAGCATAATTTTGTTTGCCATTAAAATAACTATCCAATGTGGTCAATTCTGTAAAACAAGTAAGTCAACTGAGTGAGGGAAAAGCCAGAAGGATTGCTTGGCACGAGGAGGCCTACTTAATTAACTAAACTGCTCCCTACTAGGTAGCCAAGGATACTCTGGCATGACAATGCCAAGGCTATGCAGAGAGAAGGATCTGGGCCCAGACTAGTTCAGGTTTTGAAGAGGACAAACCCAACTGGTGATCCTGGATGAAACACTTTAGTACAGTGAGGCTTAGTATCCTCATCAATATAAAGGGATTGTTGTTTCTCCAGGTAGTCAGTAAGGATTAAGTGAGATGAGGTAAGACCCTTGTACCAGGTGAGCTTACAGAAACTGGCAACTGTTTCCACCACTGTCAACAGACTGAGTTCAACCTCTGGCTCCACCAAGTCCTAGCTATGTGAATATTGGACATATTCATTAGTCTGTGCAATAAACATATGTTAACTTTGTCATCAGGAACGGCTAAGAGTAACAAGTATAAATACTAATGTGTCAGCTATTGTAAAATGCTAAGGAAAACCTAGGTCACAAACCAAGTAAGGCCCTTACCTTCAAGAAGCAAGCCTTGCATGAGATACTCAAGTTTCATGTACCTACCTGCCTATTATTGTTATATAATAATATCCATTTGAAAATATGCTTATGTTCAGAGCTATGTAACACTATCTATAGATGTTTAATAAATATTGAAATTTTAAATTTAAGTTAAATTAACTGGGTAAACAGAAGGTATCTCCTTTGGGTTTGATTTTTATAGGGCAGCAAAAAGTATGTTGTTTTAATATTTTGCTAAAATCCTAGATTTACCTAGGCAAAATTATTTTATGGCTTTCTACAGTATGTCCATTTTTAAGAACTTAGTTATAAAGATCCAGTATTGCTTTTCAGGTCCTTCAGTTGGCTGAGGAGGCTTGGCTGACCTTGAACTTGAGTATAGACATAGGAAGGCAATCCAGAGATGGCACTGAGACCTGAGACACCCTTGTAGGAACCTGGCCATTGCCTGGCAGGAAAACAAAAAAAAGGGTTGATCTGTGAATCCATAGAAATGAGGGATAGCCCCATTTAAAATGGTCTACCAAGTAAAGAGCATAATCAGCAGCCTCCTTCATTAGAAAATTCATAAAAATACTT
>NW_008341028.1:1202496-1208505 GCF_000622305.1 Nannospalax galili | reverse complement strand
TGAGACACCCTTGTAGGAACCTGGCCATTGCCTGGCAGGAAAACAAAAAAAAGGGTTGATCTGTGAATCCATAGAAATGAGGGATAGCCCCATTTAAAATGGTCTACCAAGTAAAGAGCATAATCAGCAGCCTCCTTCATTAGAAAATTCATAAAAATACTTCTAAACTATGCAGTAGTATCTCACAAAGCATTGGAAGTAATCTCATTTACTGTTCCAGATAAATATTCCCTGTATGAAACCTGGAAATAGAAGTACTTCAGATTTGAGATATTTTTTTGTGATTTTGGAATATTTGCTTATACATAATAAGATATCTAGGACAGGGTACCCAAGAACATGAAGCTTACTTATGTTTCATATGCACTTTATACACTAGCCTGACACTACTTTTATAGGATGCTTTCTAGTGGGTCTGTATTTTTACCATGATCCAGCCCGTGCATTTTTACTATGATCCAGCCTATAACATCCGATGGAATTTTCCACTTATGGTATAAAAGAACTCAGAAAATTTCATTTTTGGAGCATTCTGGATTTCCAATTTTCAGATTAGGATCATTCAACCTATAGTATTAATTTTTTAATTTAAACATTCCATAGTGTAATAGGAGAGTAACTTCAGACTAATATTTGAAAAGTTCTGTAAGTGAAGGTGAGCTAACAATCAATGGAGTCAAGAAGTTAGCTCGTTTCTAAGAAATGCCTACAGGAAACACAAAAATAACACAAACTCATGAAAAAAATAGATAGATGAGACCCCAAATCACATAGATAACAGAGATCAGATAGAAAGCTGATATTTTTGGCTCCCTTAGTTTTTTGAAGGAATTTCTATAACTAAACTTCTTTGAGCTAATGCACATAAGCCTTTCAACTCCTTAATTTTAGATACTCACAGTTCTTAGTCATGCAAAGAGGCATTATGATACATAGGAACTGTTCAGACCCACAAAATGAGCACACATGCACTTGGCACCCAGTTTAAGAAAGCTTAATGCCAATCATCCTACAACCCAGTTTAAACCCCAAATAATCATTCTACTGAATTTTAGTCATTATTTTCTTATTTTTGTACTTGTGCCACATACGTGCATACTACCAACAATTAAGTACTTAGTTTTTTCCACTTAAAATATTTATCTCAATGAAATCAGGTGCATTTATTCTTTGACTTGCTTTCTCTCTACACATTATTCCTGAAATGCATCTGTTTTGAAACATATGTATGGGATAATCACGATAATCAATACATCCTAATTTGTCCTTTTATCTGTTTACGTAATACAAAATGTGTTTCATTCTGAGGTGCTTATTTATACATACACATTGTATTTTTATCGCAGTCACTTTCCGTTGCTCTCTCGTCTCCCTTCCAGTCCTGCTGATTTCCTTCTTTGTCCCAGCTAGTTCTCCTTTGACTATCATGTGTATTCTTTTTTATTTTTCTTTTTTAGTTATTCTAATGAGTTTTCTTGGGGTTGCCTATAGACAAGATCAGCACAAGACTGCACCTGCTAACATCGTGTCATGGAGGGGGATGGAGGACACGAGGTCTCCCCCCACCCTGAGGATGTATGGGGGTTAACTATGGCTATGGAATGGAGAGGACTTTTCTTCAGTGGTGTGCTCAATGGCAAGGTGCCCATGCTCCTGTAAAGATGCCACAATTTATTAACCTACCCTTGTTGTAGTCTGCAATTATTTTGCTATGACTAACAATGCTGTTTAAACCAACTTCTCCATGGAATGGTTTCTCTAGGGCAAAACCTAAAGCTAGAATTTCTAACAAGGTATATGTATCTTCAACTTGTTAGGTAATAAACAATTACGTTTTAAACAGTATACCATATACATATTGTAAGGGGTCAGCTACTTATAATGATAAGGAGTGACCAAACCAGCCTTCGGAGCATTTTCTGTCCTACTGACTACATGACTACTTGTGATGTGTCTATGCACATTATAATCTTAAAGGAGAAAAAGAAATCTTATAAAAGAAAAATAAAAAAACAACAATGATGACAACAAGAATAACAACAACAAAAACAGTCTTACTCCTAGCATTCTAGTGATGAGAAATTACTAGAATATGTATATACCTAGCTGTACTATAAGTAGTTGGTTTGTATGCAGTGGCTAGAAAGGCCAAAGAAAAAGGTTTCTGGTCCCCCTTTTTTGTTAATGAAGTGGCTGTTTATTCATTTATTGGGTGAGAAGGCTGATGCATATATGAAACAATGTTGAACAATAAACTGGAATTTTAAAAAAAATCCATGTCAGCAGGCCTGTGGGTGCTGGGAACCAAACCTGGGTCCTCTGCAAGAGCAGTCAGTGCTCTTAACCACTGAGCCATCTCTCCAGCCCTGGTATTCTGGTTTTATATTCCAAGACCTTGTAGGACTGGTTTTTACCTGTAAGAGATACTTTTGTAAATTCCATTTTTAAAAAAGTATTTAAAAAACCAAAACACAGAATACCAAAATCAGTCACATTTCTGCATAGTTACAATAAGCATATTGAAGCCAGAACTTAAAAAATATTATTAGCAACCACTCCAAAGAAAATTAAACACTGCAACTTAAATATAACAAAATAGACACAGAATCTGCAAGCTGGAAATTAAAAGATGCTGATAGGGTGACTCAGACGATTTTAATAAAACAAACCATGTTAATGGCACAGGAGACTCAACATAGTAAAGTTATCTGTTATCCCCAAATGTATAAGTTATGAAGACCCACTAAAGATTTTGAGTTTACATAAAAATGCTTTTTGTACAAAAAAATTGTATGAAAAAATCATGCTCAAACTAGATTTAGCCATTATTAAAATAAGATAAAATGAGACCCAATCTACCTGATATTAAGATACATTGTACTACGTGGCTGTGTTACACTAGGAAGGTTTGGAGAGACTATGATATTAGCAAAAGAAGAGAGACATAAATAAAGGGAACAGATCAGAGAACCCAGAAACAGATCCACACAAACATGTCCAAATAATTTTTGGCAAAGGAATAAATCAACTGGAGAAAAGATAACCTTGTCAACAGTGGAACTGGAACTATTGGCAAAAGAAAAAACAAAAAAGGAAAAAATCCCTCAACCCAAATCTCATGTCTCAATGGATTCTGGACTTAAATGTAAAAATAAGACAACTATACAATTTTAGAGAAACAGGCAAAGTCTTTGAGATTACTCTGCAAAACAAAGCTATATACTGGGATGAAGACTAATAGGCAGCATTATATTATATATGTATATTTATGCTGTAAAAATATGTATAAAGAACTCATTACAATACAGTTACAGTCTAACAAGAAAATAGGCTGAAGTCATAAACAGGCATTTCACCAGAGTTCACAGTATGTGGAAAAGAGAGCACGTGACAAGATATTTTCAATGTCATTTCCTATAAGGTGAAAAATTAAAGTGACAATGTGATGTCATGACTACAACATACCTAACAGGGTACCTAAATTTTTAAAAGTGATGTCAAATGCTAGAAAGGAGAAACTGGATCACTCAGGCATTCCTAGAGAAAATGCAAGGCAGCTCAGCTGCCTGGAAAATGGTTGGGCAGTTTCTTTAAAAAAAAAAAAAAAAAAGTAACCCTGCAGTTGTACGGAACCCAGCAACTGTACTCCTGAACATTTATCTCAAATACATGAAAAGTTATGTTCATACAAAACCCTGCAAAACCCATACAAAACATGAATATTCATAGGAGCTTTATTTGTGACAGTCTAAAATAGGTAACACACAGATGTCTTTGGTGAATCATTAAGCAAACTGTGGTACATCCATATTATGGAATATTCCTTAGCAATAAAAAGGAGCAAACAGGCTAAGAGTACATACTGCTCTTGCAGGGGACCCTATTCAATTCCCTGAACCCAAGTCAGGTGGCTCACGACCACATATAACATGTAACTCCAGCTCCAGAGGATCTGATGCCTCTGGTTTCTGTGGACACTGGCACACATGTGCACATACCCACACACACACAGACATAATTAAAAACAATAAGACAAACTTTAAAATCTTTAAAACTATCTTTAAAAATTGAAAAATTAACTATTCATTTTTTTGTAGGCAACAAATAGATGAGTCTTGCTAGTTTATGTGTTTTTACTGTTAAAGGTATCACAACCAACCAATTCACACAAAACCTGCAGGACTCTTGATGGAGTTATTTCAAGTGGAAAGACCAGATATGAGAGAGTTCCATAGGAAGGGTCCATTTCCATAGCATTCTTGTTGATGAAACGTTAGAAATGGAGAACTTAGAAGAGTGACAGTGGAGGAGAGGGAGCTGCTAGTGGCCAAGAAAGGCAACAGAAGAGGGTCTTAGGTGGTGGACCGTTTCTTTACCTCAGCCCCATCAGTGTTCACCCACTGTGATGTTATACAATAGTGTCACATGATACGATCCCTGGAGAATAAGGATGATGGCATGTGGAATCCCTATGTATTATGTCTTAACAACTGCATGTGAATCTGCATTTATCTCCAGAGAAAAAGTGTTCATTGATTTCAAGATTTTAGTATTCTTTGTTTATGTTTTGGAAAACCTGAAATTAAATTTTGTAGGTGATGTGAGAGGGATTCAGTTTTAATTTCCCTCCAGATGGTTTTTGAGTAGACTTTCCCTTCTATGAATCTACAGCACCAACTTTGTACCAGTCATGTCCACACTGGGTATGTTTCTGGGTCTTTGTTTTGTTCCATGGGTTTATAACTCCATTGCCACACTGACTAAACTGGGGCTTTAAAGTGAGTCTCAGTGTTATCTTTGGCAAGGACTCTGAACCAGGTCTGCCTTATCCTCTGCCCTTAGGGCTTCTTGGCCCTTACTCTTCTCTATAAATTTTAATGTTAGCTTGTCACAGTCCAGGAAAACCCTATTGGGCAGAAAGAATACTCTTACAATATTACCTTACTACCCATTAAGCATTCATTTTAGTAATTTCTATTTGTTTAAGTCATTCTTAATATTTTATAAAGTGTTAGCATTTTTCATAAAAGCTCTTGTATATTTTTCCATTACGTTTATGCCTGGGAAATACATTTTAGCTGCTTAGGTAAAATTAAATTAGACCTTTTTTTTTGGTACCCCTTACTCCCTCCCATATATATACACATCCTATAGAATTTATGTCTCCAAATGTCCTTCAATGTGGATCCATTCACTGGAGCCTAGTTAATCTACCAAGAGTCCCATCCCTGTGAGAGACTGTCTCTCCCCCTCCCAGCAGTCATCAGTTGACAAAGGTTCCCTTAGGTTGGGTTGGGATTTTTTTTACCCAGTTCCTTATGTCTGTGCTGGGATTTTGTCTGGTTTGAGCTTACATGGTACTTGTACATGCTGTCACCGTTGCTGTGAATTCATACAAGTAATTGACCAGCTATCTAGAAAATTATTTCTGTGTGGTCATTCACCACCTCTGGCTCTTATAGTCTTTCTGACCCTTCTTCCATAGTGATCCCTGAAGCTTAGGAGGCAGAAGTTTGAAATGGGCATCCTATTCAGGGATAAGCACACTGCAGCCTTTTGTTCTCTGAACATTGGCCAGTTGTAAGTTTCTGTGTTAATCGGTATCTGTTGCATAATGAAACTTCTCTGGTCAAAGCTGAGAGATACATTTATCTTTATCTTATTTGTAGAGTAAGCCCTCCTTTTTTGCTTAAAATTTTCAGATCAATGTTGATTAGATTAATTTTTAGAATTATTTTATTATTTTTAATTTATCTGTATGAGTGTGTTGCCTTGATGTGTGTGAGTGCACCCCTGTCATGCAGTGCCTCTGGAAGTCAGAAGAGGGCACTGGATTCCCCTGGAACTGGAGTTATGGATGGTTGTTAGCTGTCATGTGGGTGCTGGGAATTGAGCACAGGTCCTCTACAAGAACAACCAGTGTTCTTAACTACTGAGTCATCTCTCCAGCCTTGAAATTAATTTCTAAATCTTGATTTTTAAAAAATTTCTGGCCAACATTAGAATAGG
>NW_008341028.1:1201865-1202438 GCF_000622305.1 Nannospalax galili | reverse complement strand
AAGGTCTGTTTAGGTTTTTTATAGATAAAGGATGAGACAAAAATAATATACACATAATCTTAAAATTTTTATGGTCACAGTTTCGTCAACTAGTTTAAGGAACAAAATATAAATCTAGTCAATGTCTATGTGAAAATATTTGGTTCTTTACCTAAACCTTATCTACATAGTACATGATAATTAAAAGTATCAGACTGGTGAAACTAAATTTAGTGGATGTTTAACAGCCATACTTTAAGGCCTATGCTATGTGGTCAGAGGGACTTAAAGGACCATGTTTGTCCCTTGCCCTCCAAGGTCGACTAAGTTCCAAGGGACTATGGAACATCTCTCAAAATGTCCTGTAACTGTGGTGAGTCACCTGTCCTCTTGTTCAGGGAGGACATTAAGACCCCATGACATGGACTTGAACCAGTGTCTAGTCTACAAAGAGGAGGGTCAACTCAGAGGAAACACCTCATTCATGCTTCCAAGTGAAGCCAGACATGGTCAAGCAGGACCTGTGAGTTATCTTCCCATAGATGGAACTGGTAAAAGAAAGGAGCCAGGAGCTCCTCCCAAGCCCATGTGACC
>NW_008341028.1:1195508-1201464 GCF_000622305.1 Nannospalax galili | reverse complement strand
CAGCTATCAAAATACCTGAAAGCAAATCCTGAATCCATCACTCTAGAGTCCTCTCATATGAACATTTGAAAATTGCCCTGTTCTGACTTTTTTCTAGTTCTCTGTCTAGAACTTGCAATGCTAATTACTCTTGACTTTACTTCTATTTCACATCTCCTATTCACAATTCAAAGACTTTCTTTTCCTCTTAAAGATAAGAGTTATGCAATTTGGGAGTCTTTTAGATAGACCCACTGAAGGCCTACTCCAATTGCCTCACCCTGCATCCCTGTTCAGCATGGAAGAAGCCAGAGCAGTCTGTGGCCCGATTCCCTATTGGCAATTTGGGTAAACTCTCAGAGGATGGCTTGATAAGAATAGGAGGTAGGAAGGTCAGGCATGGTGGTGCATGCCTGTAGTCCCAGCACTTGGGAGGCAGGGACAGGCGGATCTCTGTGAGTTCAAGGCCAGCCTGGTCTACATAGTGAGTTCCAGGACAGCTGGGGCTATAGGGAGACCTTGTCTCAAAAAGAGAAAGAGAAAAAAAAAAAAAAAAAGAATAGGAGGTAGGAATTCAGGAGGTAGGAATTGGCTAGGCAGTTAGGGTAAAAAGACCCCAAAGAAAAGTAGCCAGTTTCTTGCCTAAAGCTCACAATGTCCTTAGGCATCTTAGCAACCTACTCCATTCTAAAGGCCAAAAATGTCAAAAATATTTGGGAGTTTGTATCTAATCCTTAAGAGATTTTAGAGTTACCTCTTCAGAAGAGGGAATGTTAGAGTAGCCAAAAGCCCAATTTAAAAAAAAAAATCAAAGAAGAAGAAAGAGTACATGAAGTTATCAGAAAAAAGTGATGGGGAGATATGGGAGGTTTTGGAGGGGAGGGAGCGGGCATGGACTCGATCAAAACACCTTATATGCATGTATGAAATTCTGAATAAATTATTTTTTAAAAAATATGGCCAACATTCTTTTTTATTTTATTTATTATTTTTATTGATGTGTATGAGTGTTATGCTTGCATGTAGATAAGTGCACACATGTCATGCAATGCCTGTGGAGGACAGAAGAGGCTGTTGGATCCCCTGGAACTGTAGTTATGGGCAGTTGTTAGCCATCTTGTGGGTGCTGGGATTCGAACTCAGGTCTTCTGCAAGAAAAGTCAGTGTTCTTAACCTCTGAGCCATCTCTCTAGCCCCACTGGCCAACATTCTTAATAATTGATAGATTATTCTTAAACATTGATAGATTTCGTGGAGTTTTCTCTACAATTAATAAAATTATCTCTGAAGGAAGTTTTGCTTTCATTTTAATTATTACACTTTTATTGAGGTGTCCTCATATTGTGTAAATGGACAGGACAATCACTGAACTGATGAGTATAGTGTCAGCAGAAAATATTTTTTCTTTCTAATTTTAAAGAAAATATAAATCACATTTCACCATTGAGTATATTTGTGCCAAATTAGTATAGACACCCCTTATCAAAAGTTAGGGAGTTCTTTTCTAGTTTAAGAACTTATATCACTGTTTACTTTAACAAGCACTTTTTAATCCATCTACTCAAAGAATCATAGAACTTTTCTAATCTGTTAACATAAGGAATTAAACAATATTTATACAAACATTTCAAGAATAAACTAATTTTCAAGTT
This sequence comes from Nannospalax galili, assembly GCF_000622305.1. Lineage (NCBI taxonomy): Eukaryota > Metazoa > Chordata > Mammalia > Rodentia > Spalacidae > Nannospalax > Nannospalax galili. The sequence goes on along the minus strand of NW_008341028.1, from coordinate 1,199,833 downwards.
CTGTTTTATAATGTTTTGCTAATTATGTTTGCATGTATTTTCAGTAGTAGCATGAACCTCTAATCATTCTTTCTTGTCCTTGGTTTCTCATATCAAGAGTAAATTTATTTCAGAGTTACAAGAGTAATTCTTCTTTTCCTATATTCTGAGAGTGTTTATGAAAGATTGGAATGATGTACATATTTTTAACTATTATTTTTGGGCAACAAAAAGATGAGTCTTGCTTCTTTAATCCAAGCTGCTAGTTTGTGTTTTGATTAAAGAATTGAAATCATTAATATCATCATTTAGAATTATTATTGAAAGGACTATGTTAATTTTTATTATTTTGTTGTTTTGTGATATTTGATACTTTTTGAAGTAGTTCTAGTATTCTTTGGTCTTTTCTGTGGCCACATGGATGGGTGTGTCTGTCTCCATAGTGTCTAGGGTTCTTTCAAGTATCTCCTATACTGATGCATTAGTGGTCATGAAGTCCTCTAGTTTGTATATTGTCTAAGGTATCACAATACCTGATTTCAAGTAATAGTACAGAGCCATAGGAACAAAACCAACATGGTACTGGCACAAAAATAGACCAAATAGATCAATGGAACAGAATAGAAGACTCTTAATTAAGCCTACACAACTATACTTACCTGATTTTGACAAAGACGCCAAAAGCATATTAGAGAAACAAAAACAGTTTCTTCACTAAGTGGTTCTGAAAAAACTGGGTATGCACATGTAGAAGAATGAAACTAGACCATAGACAAATCAAATAAAAATGGATGAAAGACTTTAATGTTAGACCTAAACTCTGAAACAGTTCATGGGAAACAGGGAAAATTCTTTTGAAAACAGGCAGTTTCTCAAAAAGATAGCATCAATATCAGGAAATAATACCATTAATTGACAAATTGGATTGTGTGAAATTGAAGAGTATCTGCACAGCAAAGGAAAGAATAAACTGAGTGAAGGAGCTGCCTAGAGAATGAGAGAAAAATCTTCATTAATTATACAGCTGATAATTAATATCAATAATACATCATGAACTAAAACCCCAAATACCAAAAGACCAAACAAAACAATTAATAAATAGGCTAATGAAATGAATAGATAGCTCTCACAAGATAAAATACAAATTGCCAAGGAAAATAATCAAAATGCTCAACATCCTTAAGCATTGTGGTAATGAAAGTCAAAACTAGTGAGATTTCTTCTCATCTCTGTCAAAACAGCTATCATAAAACAAATAACAAATATTGGAGGAAGTGAGGGAAAGGAAATGCTTACACATTGGGTGTGGAAATGCAAATTAGTTTACCTACTCGTTTTGGAAATCAGCATGGAGCATCCTCAAAAAATTAACTAAAACATACATCACCCAGCTTCAAAATTCTAGATTTATACTCAAAGGACTCTAAGCCTATCACAGACATAACATTCGTGTTTATTGCAACACAAAACTATTTACAATAGCCACGTTATGGAATTAGACGTCTGTCAACACACAAACAGATAAAATGTGGTGCAAATACACAGTGGAGTATTTTCCAGCCTTAATGTAGGACGAAATCAGGTCATTTGATGGAGTATGAATGCAATTGGTGATGATGATTAAATCAGACTCAGAAAGACAAATATCACGTTTTCTCTCGCTTCAGATTCTAGAATTTATACAGATACATGAAATCACTTATATAAATTACATAACAGTAGAAGGGAAATTAGAGGGAGGAATGAGGCTAGTAGGAAAGGGCAGAGAGGAAGGGGAAAAGAGGGGTGGAAAGAAGGGAGAACATGGTCAAAACACATACTTTAAAGTGACTTCTTTTATAAACCAAACAGTATGGACAATGAATATACATAATAAAAATATTTAATTTGAATAATTATTGCTTGGCAGGCTGCTATTTTCATTGTAGATAGTAAGTTGTGGAGAAAAAGGCATTATGGGGTTGGTTTCTACACAGCTTTAAGTACAATCATGCAAGCTTTTTATCACCATTCATAACATATCCAGTTTTATTCCTGAAAAAATATTGTTCATCCAAAAGGTAGGACACTCTAATGGATGATCCCTGGGACTCGAATAGTGTAAGGAAAGAACCTGCTCCAGTATGCTGTCCTCTGACTTCCACTTGTGAGCAGAGTACATCCCATTCCTCTTACACAGAAATTTTTATACATAATTTTAAAAAATATTTTATTTATTATTATTATTTTATTTTATGTGTATGTGTGTATTGCCTGTATGTAGGTGAGTGCACCCATGTTGTGCAATGCCCACGGAGGAAAGAAGAGGCTACTGGATCCCTGGAACTGGAGTTATGGACAGTTGTCAGCTGCCATGTGGGTGCTGGGATTCAAACCCAGGTCTTCTGCAACAACAACCGGTGTTCTTAATCACTGAGCCATCTCTCCAGCCCCTTTAAATGTAATTTAAAATAGGTTTCAGTAACCCAATCTTATGGAATTTTTAGCATTCAATGAAGTTGTCAAGTATATTGTCTTAAAGTTGCTCATTACTCATCAATTTTTAAATATCTTTCTGATTATTGTTGTTCTGATTAGTATTATTTTGAAGTAATTTTCATAGTAATGCATCATGAGAACAGTAATGGGAATTGAATACAATGCACTTTTGTTTCAAAGTCTGTGGTGTCTAATATTACTAAAGCTATGCTAGCTTAATTTGATTTTTATTTTTTTTCATAAATTATTTTGTGTCCATAGAGTCAATCTGCCTAAATTTTAAGCTTTAAGGCATATGAATCCAAAGTTTCAAGTGTTTATAAAATGGTATCTGTGTTTCTCAAGTGGAATATTTTATTGCTTTTGCATAATTGGGCTTATTGATGCTTTTATTCATTTTAATATTGCATTTAGTGACATTCTGGTGCTACTATAAAAAAAGTCTAATCTTACCTTCCTTGAGATTGATTTTTCACATTTTCTATTTTGGAAGATACAGTTTTTCTTATTTTATTATTCTTTTCCTCAAGAAATTTTAACTTGTATACTGAGTTTCTTTTCATGCTGCTGTGACAAAATACTCTGACAAAAACACCTTGAGGGGGAGAGTTTATTTGGTTCACAGCTCAGATTATACTCCCTCATTGTGAGGAAAGTCAAGGTAGCTGGAACCTGAAGGATCTAGTCACACTACATCCACAATCCAGAGCAGAGGCCATAAAATAATACATACATGCTTCTTACAGCTCCCTTTCTCCACCTTATACTACTCAGGACCCCCTGCCAGGGAATGGTGCCACCCACAGTGGGTGATTATTCCAACTCAATTAACAAAAGATAATTTCCCACAAGCCAACTGAATCTAAACAACCCTCTTTGGGACTTCCTTCCCAGGTCATTCTAGACTGTGTGAGTTCACAGTTAACACTGGTCAATACACATACTTATCAAAATAGAGAACTGACCATAGCATATTCAAGTATTCCCTACTAACCTACTCGCCAGATGCTTCCAAAAGTTTTTGATTCCTAGTATGGGTCATGGTATTCTTTTCACAGTATCCTTACACAAAAAGGAAAATTTTCAATTTTGTTAAGCAACTTTGTTTTGTTTACTAAGCAATTTAGTAAAAACATCTTAATATGTGTTTATGTCCTAATAACTTGTTTTCTTGAAAAAAGTAATAGATGGAAATTAGAAGACAGCTTAATGCACTCTTTCAAACAAAGAAATTTGGAGACAAATAATATTTTTATTTCCTTCCTAAATAACAACAATTGCTTTCTAACAGCATACGTTTACCTTAGGTACAGTACAACTTATAAACAAGATCAGAAGCTTCTGTTATTTATTGCTTTATATTGGTTTCATTGATTTTTTTTATTTTATTTATTATTTTTAACTTATGTGTATGAGTGTATTGCCAGCATGTATGAAAGTGCACCCATGTCATGCAGTGCCCAGGGAGGTCAGAAGAGGGTGAAAGATTCCCCTGGAACCAAAGTTATGGATGGTTGTTACCCATCATGTGGGTGCTGGGAAGGGAACCCAGGTCCTCTTCAAGAGCAGCCAGTGTTCTTAACTGCTGAGCCATTTATCTAGCCCCATCATTGATTTTTTTTTAAATTTTTAAAATTTAATAACCACATTATTTGAAGAAGCATTTCATTACAGCTTTAACATATGCAGTAACACATTCCAGAGCATGGATACATCTCTTTCAAAGGTGGCTGTAAGTTTTTAGGTTCACAGTTGAATTAATACAGTTATACAATATTGAACTCAGTGTAAACCCTGTAAGACATAAAACTGAATGAGGTCTTAAGCTTTAAAAAAGATCTCCATATAATTTTAAAATATACTGTTTC
>NW_008341028.1:1146235-1195154 GCF_000622305.1 Nannospalax galili | reverse complement strand
TAGGTTTACAGTTGAATTATTACAGTTATACAATATTGTACTCAGTATAAACCCTGTAAGACATAAAACTGAATGAGTTTTTACCCTTTAAAGAAGATCTCCATTTCATTTTAAGATATGCTGTTTCTTACATTTTTAATGCTACTAACACATGTTTGCACATGTGTCTTTAATCTCTATGTACCTTGACTTTCCATAGCAATATTCATTCAGAAATCCAGTTTGGTAGGCATTGAGCATATGTATGTGGTAGGGTAGCTCAATGGTAAAGCATTTGATTACAATGTGAGAAGTTTGGGCTTGATTCCATCACAACAAATAAACACACAGAGGCAGATGCAAAGCTAAGCAGTGTGATTCAGTATGACATGTGAACTACTTTGAGCTAACATTCTGTGCTGTAGCCAATAGATATTACTGTGCTTCCCCAGAATATGAAAGCATCCTGTGGTGCCCAGCATTCTCACTGGATGCCATAGGTGCCGTAGTAGATAATGTGGGACCCACAGTTATACATTGTGGTGCTCAGTATTTTGGTTCTCCTTTTAATTCAAGAATTACACCATGACCTTTAACTTACTGCTTATTTATCATAACTTTTGCTAAACATTTAATTTTTATTTATTTTTTACAGTTGACACTGTATATTAAATAAAGAAGGAATAGACATAGAAGCTAAGAGAGCTGGTTGGTGATTTAGGATATAAAAACTGAGAAGTTTAATTGATACACTGAATCTCTATTCTGAGCAAGTTTTTGTTTATTTTTATTTTATGTGGTTGAGTGTTTTGCCTATAATGTATGTAAGTGTACCTGTGTCATGCAAGGCCCATGGAGGCCAAAAGAGGACAGCAGATCCCCTAGAACTGAGTTACAGGCTGTTGTTAGCTGCCATGTGAGTGCTGGGGACCAAACCTGGTTCTCTGCTAAAGCAGCCAGTGTACTTAACCACCAACCCATCACTCCAGCCCTAATTTTCTGAATTTTAGGAATTCAGTGATTTTATTTTCCTTTTCATGCAGAATATTCTCCAGAGTCTCCTTAGTAATTTGTTCAAAATAAATTACCTGGTTACATTCCTGAAAGTAATTCATTTTTATTCTGGAAGAGGAATTGTGTTGGCTACACATAACTGAGGTGATTGTGACTTTCTGTTGGCATATTGATGTTATTCCATAGTTGTCTGAAGTCCTGTGCTTCTATCAGGAACTTGGGAGCAAGTCTAATCTGTATTCATTTCTCTGCTGATTTAACAACGTCTATGATTTTGGTATTTTATAGTGTAACTACCATCAGCCTATACCTTAATTGATTTTTTAAAATCAATTTGATTTTTACTTTGTCTTCACAATTTCCTAACTATGAATAATTTTGTCTTTCAAAGCTCTGAAATTCCTAACCATGTTCAACTATTTCTCTCATTTGCCCTAGATCCTCCATCAGCTTCACACTAGACATCCATTAGACAAGTGGAGACTTCATCATTCCACATGCCTCTGCATCTCATGTCTGTCTCTGGATTCTAATGAAGTCATTTAAGTCCATGCCCCAGTTCATGAATTCTCTCTTCTGCTGTGTCTAGTCTGCTATCGAAGTGTATCTAGTAAACCCTGAAGTGGTTTACACGCTCTTCGTCAAGTGCTTAGGGACACCACCAAAACAAGACCACATGAAATTTAGTTTTCTGCTTGGGCATTTTTGGGTCCCAAGTAGAATTGATTCCTGCCCTACACGCAGAACAGTCAGTTTAGAGAAAGACCATCTCATGGGAGATTTTCTGTTTATATCTTTCCTACAAGAGAAAAAAATCAAAACAGACCAGACTCCCTACTGTTCCTGCTTCAGTTTTCAGTGAAGGGGCAGAGGTGGGGGAGATTTTTAATTTATTTTGGATTTTTGTTTGTTTGTTTTCAGTTGGAATCTTTCACTTACTGAGGATACTGACTTTTACATCTGCAAATTTTGAGTTGAATTATCTAAGTGACCTCCCACCTTGTGTGGGCTTTAGGATTTTTGTTCTGTATCCTTAACTGAAGATTTATTGACTGACTTAACTGACTGAGCTACTGGGAATGGAATCCAGAGTCTTATGTAAGCAAATACTCTATCCACTGAGTTATAATGATAGTCCCTGTCTCAGTGTTTTACATCTCGCAAAGTGTGAGTTCTGGGCTAGTAGATACAGCCAGCACTGGTTTCAGTGCATGGTTCTCTGTATGCATGCCTTCTAAGTTTTCCTGTGCCTGCAGAGTCACTAATGTGATCCCCCATACCATCACACACAGAGGATTTCCAGATAACTCTATTTTCTCTCTAAGCTACATTTTGAGGCCTAATTTGCTGCTTCAATCTTTCCCAAGATTAATTAGCCCAGGAAGTAAAAGCAACTATTAAATAAAATAGGAAACACAATAGAACACAGTGTAATATAAAGGTGATTTATGAACTTTAAAATCAGGATATTAAAAGTCCAGACTTATAACCTTAATTCAATTCCCCTTAGCAGTGGGACCTTTAATTAAATTATCGCAGAACCAGTTGCTACAAACTATGGGGAAAGTTGAGAAACTCATCTTTGCCTGCAGCACAGGGGCTTGCAAAGTTCTATAAGAGGCACCATGCCAAGAGGTATCCACAGGGTGATTGCCTATGCTGTGATCGCCATGCCAAGAGGTGCCCATGAGGTGAATGCCTATGCTGTGATCACTTCAAAGAACCACAGAACTCCTTCGTTCTCAAGAATTCTCCAGTTGGGAAAACTAACTTTTTTTTTTTTTTGTCTTTTTGAGACAGGGTCGCCCTGTAGCCCCAGATGACCTGAACTCACTATGTACACCAGGCTGGCCTCAAACTCACAAAGATCTGCCTGTCTCTGCCTCCCAAGTGCTTGGGTTAAAGGCATGTGCCACCACGCCCAGCTGGAAAAACTTTTATTCATTTTAAAAACAGGTCAAGAGGTTGTAAAACATATCATCTTTCTGACTGTATTTAGTCCTCTTCACCCTAGAGATTCTAGGCAGGGATGTGGGCTTCTAGTCTGTGAGGTAAACACCATCTACTTAAAAAAATAAAATAGCCTTTGGCCTTTTTCAGAAACTGTTGAAGTGAAGAATTTTTTTCATTAATATCTATCTGTTGATCAAGAAACCATTTCTTTAATGCAGACAGTTGCCAACCACTTGACTCTCCCAAGGACCCAAGGAACAAAAGAATGGATAATGGTCAGTGGGTCAGACCAAAACACAGCAGGATAAAATTTTCTCTTAAAATATAAGAACTCTCTGAGTGGGTAGAACTAAATGATGTGTCAAGGGTAGGCAACTTAGCCAAAATGTTTGCAAAGAAGGTAGAGAGTGAGTGAGAGAGGATGGCACCCAGTACTTGCCTGCCATTGAAGGGACACTTGCCTGTTCATTTCTTCTGTACTGAGACCCTACTGGCACCATTGTTTCTATTTTCCAGGTGATGACACAGATATAGGGAGGTAAAATGACTTGTACAATAAAAGTACAGGGAACAAAGAGTCTGTCTGATGGCAGAACTTACATCCATTCTACCACACTATGTGTTCAGGACTACTTTCCACTGTCCTAGGATTCTAGTGTTCCTGAGCTGGGTGCAATCCAGACATAAGGAAAAGTAATCACTAGGGACACTGAACATTCCAAATAATTGCCATTATCAACTTGTCATTTCTTCTATTGGCAAATACAGTCTCAGAAGGTCAGGCATGGGAAGATGTAAGTAATATTTTATGGGCACTGCCCTGTCTGTCTTCCTGATGACAGTGTACTGTAAACTCTATGGAAATTAAATCTCCTTTGGGATCTAATTGCAACAGAGCATCTCCTTATTTGGTATAGTAAGGCTTTCTTTTAGTAAGTCATGGGAATATGGATAGCAGGATGCCACAAAGCATCTGCATCTGCTTCCTTAACTATTTCTTTTTAGTAAAGTCATGGATGCCAAATATATTTAAGACTCATTATCGCTCTTCATACGGGACAATATAAGTTTAACCAGGAAAAAAAATCTGTATCAGGAAACCACAGAGGAAATGACATCAAGGCACAAGCTACCCAAGCAGCCTCTAAGCACAACAGTAGCTGATAAATGTGAGGATTATGCAATCCTCTACCATGAGGAAGCAATGTCATTTGTTTACAAAAGCTGTATTAAAGAGCCATAGGCATCAAAGAGGCAATCAGGTGGCAGTCTAAGGGTTGCAGAAAGATCATGGGCAATGCACAATGTATCCTCTTTACACCTGCTTCATTATTCATAAATGTTATTCAGGTTCAAAGGAGGATAGAAATATTATGATTCACTAACATGTTTCCAAAACTTAAAAGCACTAAGGCAGTTGTTATAAATTCAATAAATCTGTGCTTTCATCTTACATGTTGGTTTGGTTTTCCTGGGTATTTGTGCTGGTGGAGAAATGCTTTGTTCTCTGCAGCAGATGCATGTTTGCTTAAGCGATAAGGAGAACTATTTTAGGAAGGAGCCACATGACTCAGTGTGGGGAAGATAGCATCGATAAGCATGAGCCAGGTCACTGATACCTCTGTGGCCAAGTGATCCTTTGGATATGCCCAGAGATTTTATCAGCATGAAAAGTCTGAGCTATGCATCTATATTTTTGGATTGAATTAGTTGTGTTGGGGGCAGAGGACTAGGGTTGGTAAGACACAGTAACAGAAACTGAGAGGCATGAACCCAGCCAAGAGTTAGGCCTCAGTCTCTCTCAAACACATATGTTTTCCCAGCTGACTTTCTGCATCCATGGCTCATAATTTTAATCATGTGTCATCAACATGCCTTACAGAAACATTTTTAGCATGGATCTTCATGGCACTGTCACGTCTCAACTAAGCGGCCAGAACAGAGGCTGCTGTCTGTGCCTTGCTTCATTATCTGTGGATACACTGCCTTTGGCTTCTAGCTGGATGGCGTGGCTTCCCATTAAAAATATGCTTTATCTCTGGGGACTGGGGAACACTGTCACTCTGGTTGTCAACATCTTCCTGTTCACACTGAAGACTTTACATACAGCTGAGACACACACACACACACCACACACACACACAACACACACACCACACACACACCACACCACACACACACACCACACACATCACATACTATATATATATATATATGCCTTCTTTTGCTTTTGTTACTTTTGTTTTTTGAGACAGGATCTCTCTGTAGCTCCAGCTGGCCTGTAACTCCCTATGTAGACCAGGCTGCCCTTGATTTCACTGAGATCCCCACGCCTCTGTCTTATATGTGTTGGTCCTAAAGGTGTGTGCCACCATGCCTAGCTATTTAGTCTTTTTAAATAATATTTTTATTTATCCTTTGAAAACTTCATACATGCAGACAATGTATCTTGATCCTATCCACCTCATACTCTACCCTTCCAATTCTTCTGGGGCTTCCCCCAACATATTTCTCTCCTAACTTCATTTTCTGGTATTATTATTATCATCATCATTATTATTTTGACCCACTGAATCTAGTTAGCATTGCTCATATGTGCATGAGTGTGAATCAAACTTTATACTGACTGCAGTAGGTTCAATAATGATAATCCAAACATATCAAGCTACAATCCCTAGCATTTGTCCAGTTTACCGTATTTGGAAGAAGAAGTTTTGCAAACAGGATTAAACTAAGGATTTAGCTTTTAAATTCTGCTGCTGACAAAGAGGCAAGAGAAGATGTCAGGTATACAGAAGAGGAGACAGAAATGTGATCATCCAGGCAGAAAACAGAGAGATGTAGCCACAAGACAAAAACACTTAGATTTCCCAGAGGCTGAAGACAGCTGGTCCTTCCTTGGGGTGATAGCATTCATAGTGGCACCAACAACTTGATTTAACCTTTTGACTTCTAGAACTGTGAATCAGTTCTTTTATCTTTTGCTTTTTACTATTTGGTTTGCAGTAACTTTTACATCAACCCTAAAATATACTCTATCCTAGCTCTTGTTACACCCAGATAGATTAGTAAGAGTTAACTCTCTCTCAGTCTAGTTTATGCAATCCTCTGTAAAGAAATACCTCCTTTCAAACAAATATAGATTTAAAAAAACACCCCCAAGCTTATAATCCAAGTGAGACTTAGACTTATTACTTAATGGAGATAGGAATGTGCTGAGTAACAAGCAGTCAGGATGAAGTCAACTGCGAGATGGCATTTATCATGACTGTTTACGCTTCCATCCTGTTTCTCTAGTTGTTGAGATCTCACTCTACAAAGCTCAGTCACCTAGCAGAAATGTGAAGCCAAATACTGTTTCCATGTATTCCACTTCAGTGATTTGTTTATGCAAATTACTGAACTTGGGAACAGATGGGTGCTACTCAGGGGTGTGAGCCATGTAAATGCAGGTGTATAATATCTTCAATTCTTTGTAAGATCTATTATTTTTGATGACTCCTAAATACTGATTTTTTTCAAGTTTTTCCTTCAAGTATGATGGTATGATTTGCAAATGTTCTCCACAACATAAGAGCACTCAGAAACAAAATTAGGAGTTGAGAAACATTTGGCATGTATTTCTGAAGATACTGTTCTTATCTGAAACGGACATTCACTACTAAAACATTTAACCCTTTCAGATCTGCCAGTAAATTGCATGAGATGGTGTGGACAATTTTTTAGCCTCTCTGGATTTCAAGTCTTAAAATTTGGACTTATAAATACAACCTCCATCATTGCCTTGCTAAGAGGATATATGGGTTACAATAGTTTAGCCAGGTGTGGTGGCGCATGTCTTTAATCCCAGCACCTGGGAGGCAGAGGCAGGCAGATCTCTGTGAGTTCAAGACCAGCCTGGTCTACATAGTGAGTTCCAGGACAGCTGGGGCTACAGGGAGACCCTCTCTCAAAGAGACCAAAAAAAAAAATAGTTTCTCCTGAAAACCATGACATCTCCAGGTCAATAAGGACCCCCAAAACTTATCCTATCTGGAGGACTGAAATTTTCATATTGTACATACAAACTTAAGACCTAAGAATTTCATTAAAAATCAAAGGATCTAAGATCCCTGATCTTCCTGACAGAAGCTGAGATGACTGCTAGATTCCTATCTGATTCACTTGTTGACTTTTTCTGTTTCATACCTGTAGGTATTTGGGCTGTGACTTCTGTTATACAGAATAAAATCCAAACTCTATCACATGAACAAAACCCAGCACATTGTTGCCTAGGGCCACTTTCCCATCCCATCTCACCCAAAGGCAACACTGAACACTCATATATCTGCATATCTGGTTTCAAGCCTCCTGGATGCCTCCATTCCCCCTCACATGCACCTATCTCCATAGTTTGCTTCTTAAACATTGCATCACACTGCTTTGTAAAGTTTTCTTTGACCAGTCCAGATCAACTTCAGATCTTAAGTCTAATGTCTTAGCCACTTTGACATTTTTTTTTTATCTTAGTGCTTCTTCTTTTAAATCCTACACAATCGCAAAACGTAACACCTTGAATTCTAATCATCTGTGTACTTTCCCTGTACCTTCTTGCCTTTACTATGCATAGCCTCTAGCACAGTATCTGGTTAACATAGATGTTAATAAGTGTTAGTAAAAAAATCAAAGTAAAAATGTTGAAGGGTTTATCTACTATTTGAAATGTAGCAAGTGTTAATTCATTTTGAATTTGAGTAAACAGTATTTGATACCACAAAGCAGAGTTTAATACTTCTGATCTCCTCAAAAGAAAACTTAATCACATCATAGTGTATGACTAAGAATGTAGACACTGGATACAAATTTTCTAGCCCAGCTACTTGCCAAGTGAGTAATGTTTAGAACGTGTCTTTCTTAATTTAATAATCCAGGACTAGTGAGATGGCTCAGTAGTTAAGAGAGAAGACCTGGCTAGGTTCCCAGCACCCACCTGTTGACTCACAACATCTGTAACTCCAGTTCCAGGAGATCTGGTGCCCTCCTCTGATCTCCACAAGCTGCAGGCATGCATATGGTACACATACATATATGTGGCCCAAACACTTATACACATAAATGAAAACAAATATATCTTTAAAATCTAAGACTCCAATGACAATCCAGATTTCCATTCCATCAATTAATTTATTGGACTTACAGAGCATGAATGAGGGGCCACTTACAGGTTCGTGATAGACCCCAAAGCAACTGCACCCGAAAGTCTTCCCTTTGTACCCAAAGCACCATGGATGGACTTCCCCCTCTTCAGTTACCTTTCCCTATCATACATATACTAGAACTTCCCAAGACCTGAGACCAGGTACAATTGGGTCAATTCTGGGAGATGTAGGAGAGAGTTGCTGAAGTCTGAAGTGAGGGTCCAATGACCTTCTCCACCTGCTCTTGCTCTGAGTGAATGCCAACAATCAGTAGGCCTGTTGTTATGGTCGCTTACAAGGTGGCACAGCTGATTTGATGAAAATAGTGCTGCTTTGCACAAAGGACTGTGTTCTACAATAGACATCTAAATGTATATACACAGAACATTAAACTAATTAAGCTGAAATTACTTTTGTTATTATTTTGTTATATAACACCCTCCTCATCAATAAATCTCCCGTGTAAAAACCTTTACAGAGTGGACCTGCACATTAGCGCTCTAATAAGATGGCTATATTGTGAGGCCTCAGATTACTAATATTCAATAAAATATACACATTCAGATAAGTTTCAAAGCCCTTTTTACCCAGAGGCAGGCCTTTCAGGATACCCCTTTCCTTAAGATTCAAATTAAATTTGTACATATAAACTTAAAGTAAATCTACCTTAGGTAAATAAAAATCAAACCATAATATGCACATGCCTAAAGCAAGGGGAATATAATTTATGTGGATCATTTGTAAATATACACATTCTTTTATTTGGCCAGGGGAGGTGGTTTGAGATAGGGTCTCCCTGTAGTCCCAGTGGCCTGGAGCTTGCTATGTAGACCATGCTGGCCTTGAACTCACAGAGATCCACCTTCCTCTGCCTCCTGAGTGCTGCAATTAAAGGTGTGTGTTACCATGCCTGGCCGTATATACACGTTCTTAAATACATAACTTTCAAAGGTAAGAGGAGATGCGTATGTTTTACCTAAGAGATATATACACACACACGTACATATATATATGTGCATTTACTCAGTATATATGCATAGAACTTTTAATAATGTGCACTTTGACTAAGCAATACTAATTTAATGGCTCCCTTCTAAAAAACATGATTTTTAAAAAGTAAAATGTCTTATGCATAAATGTCATCACACCAAATTTGCAGCATTATCAAATTGGTAATGACTTAAACATCTAGTAGCTGAAAAATAAATAAAATATATGCTAGAACATTGAGGACATTTTAAAATTGTGTTCAGAAAGTTGTCTAACAGCAGGAAAAAAACACTAAATAAAAATGCAGGGCACAAATTTACACAAATAAGATAATCTTAATTTTAAGCAGTAAAATGAAAGAAAAGGAGATTTTGGGTTTTTGTTTTTTGTTTTGCCTAAGCATCTGTACCTGAAACATTCCTGGGGTAGGCAAAATTCACTTTCCATCTATAATAACAATTTCATGATCCATGCACTCAGAATTAGAAAAATTATCAAGACCAGTGTTTGAACAAATCAGTACTAAAATGAACTGGGTGCAAATTTGAGAGGAAACATGTCTACATGGAAGGACACAACTTAGCAAAGCTATCAGCCAAAAAGACACAGCAATGTTTTGAAAGAAAAAAGTTAGTTATAGGGTTTAAAGAGAGTATCTCTAGGAGAGAGGTATGAGCTAAGTGACAGAAAGTTCTTGCAGTTTCTTACAGCTAAATGAGAGAAACAGAAAGAGAGGGAGAGGGTGGGAAAGGCTATAGGATAGGACAGCAGAGGTCAATGTGACTCACTCAATATCTTTTCTGACCTTGAATGCAGCATGTGGATCACCTACATCAGAGGAAGAGTGGGCAAGCAACAACTCAGAAGATTAAAAATGAATGATGGTTCTGAGTCAGTCCCCTTTTTATTAGAACGGAAAGTGCTGTACAGCATATGGATACTGGGATTCAAAGAGAAGAGTTTAAAGTAACATATTTCACATTTTTCATTCATTCATTCATGTTAAGCCTATTCTCCAATTGTTTTGTTTTCTTTTTAACTGATAATTGATTTTAACAATATAATTGATAGCATTTGGACCCGCTCCCCTACCCACACCTCCCCTTATTGCCCTGTCCAATTATATATATATATATATATATACACACATATATCCTATAGAGTATGCTGTGACAACCCCCCACCACCACCTGTGTGCACATCATCCTGTGTGTTCAGAAGCAGGGTAGAGTTATACACCAAGCCTGGGACCACTCACCACTAAGGGCATTGAGTTTAAACAAACTTCGGGAAGATGGGGTGCTCAGCTCCTCAGGGGTGCATGCCACACATGCTGTAGGCATACACACATATATGGCCTATAGAGTCTAATTTGTGTCCCCAAATGTCCTTCAGTGTGGGTCCACTGGAGTGTGGTTAATCTACCAAGCCCCATCCTTGAAAGAGACTGTCCCTGGCCCTCCCAGCAGTCATTGATTGCCACAGTGTTCTTAGGTGGGGTTGGGGTTACTTATCTCCTTCCTCATGTCTAGTCTGGGATTTTTGTCTGGCTTGTATTCTTCAACTTATCACATGTGAAAATCCTGAGAGTTTGCAGCTCTTGACACATTTCTAATGCACTTTTGGGTGATCCAGATGCTACCAGCACACACCTTGCTTGAGGAGCAAGAGTCTGTGTATCACAACTGCCCAAGTAGAAGACCAGTTGTATAAGCCACAGGAATGCAAAGCAGGCACAGGCTGCAATGGAAGTGAACAGGAACTGGAAGGAATTCCACCGCTAAAATCTAGCATTTCCACTCCAAATATTTTGATGTCCAAATAAATCTGTTCTTTTTTACATGACTATAAAAATGGGCTATTGGCAAATACAGCTAAGGACCACATTTATAGCAGCAGAAGAGATGTTTAAAATGACTTTTCTTGTTATTTTCTCTAATCTTAAATACAAATATTTGCTAGTGTCCTACTGGTTTCAACTTTGTCCTTTTATTTTATGAATTATACAGAGTTGATTCCAATAGAATCAATGCATTAGATAAAATGAACAGGTAAATTTTTATGTACATATTTACACACACATACATATATATTACATATGGCATCTATATAATACATATGTAAATTGCAGCTTAGTGACTTCAAAGGAAAGGGCAATAACCATATACTGCCCTTGGACTCTGATTCTAAGCCATTGTCTATAGCCCCAAATCTTCTTCCCCAATGCAGAGAAATCTCTTAGATGCTGCACATTTTTCCAATTAGGGGAATAACAGAGGCAATTTTGTGCTCATTTTTTGCCTTAGAGTTAACTGTCATCTCAAGTGGTCTCAGTTCAGGTCCTGGTCCTTGGCATAAATATCTTTTCACTTTCCTTATACTGTCTCTGGTCTCCTTTTTCCCTTAATTTCATTGCTTTGTTTCACTTGTGTTTATTATAAACTGCTTTGAATCCTTTGGGCAAATAGGAAACGCATGAATAATGATCTAATTGTTCATTCTGCCAACAGTTTCCAAGGGCCCATTAGGTACTAGACACTGGGAGCAGAGGTGAATAAGAACCTATGTCATAAGGGAAATGGTGGAAAAGGAAGAGCTAAATGGGGTGGGGAGTGGGAGGGCAGAGCAGAGGATGGAAAAGAGGAATGAATAAATAACACCAAAGAATTGTGGAAAAGGCATACAGAAAGCTACTTCTGTAGGAGCTTCCTAAAATATATACATGCACACATATAAAAGGGACTTAAACAAAGTCACCCTGTAACAGGATGATATTGCACCAACTACACACAACAGGCTAACAAATAGAAAGCCCAGTAGTAGAAATGGGATACCTCTTTTGGAGTAATTGGCCAGTGAGGTCCTAGAGACTGACTCCCAGACACGACAGTTACTGCCATTGTTCTTGGTTATCCTCCAAAACTTGATGGTAAGATTCTATTGACGATGACACCAAAATTTGAGTTACAGAATATGGAAAAATCAAGCTGGTACTGACCTGGAAACTTCATCCTTACTGGGTAGCTGTCATAGTGATGGAAGGTGCTATGCATGCTACCAGAGAAGAAAAGGAATCATCAATCTCGCCTAGCTGTGAACACTGTGAGCTACAATAACTACTGATCTGGCAAGATATGCTTACTGGTACAATATAGGCATGAATATCATAAGAATAACCAACCACTTTATGATTGGGTTTAAAGTCAACTCCAGAAGATGGAACTCACACCTAGACAAGAATCTGTGGCCAGACAGATCACAGACCCTAGGGGAGAACTTACTGCTATTTATAATTCTGCTAAATGGACACAGTATTAAACTGACTTCTAATGATTTATTTATTATACCCATAAATTAGTGAATCTCTCAATTCTCATCATAGAAGTTTCTTTCTGCAATAGATTGAAATTAACACAGAGGCCCATAGCTGGTCAAGGTACAAAGAATAGAAGACTGCAGAGTGCTCAGCCCTAAAGGGAACATCTATATCACACCCCTCTACTCAAGGCTCAGGGATTATTGCAGAAGTATGGGAGGACTGTAAGAGCCATAGGCAGTGGATGACTACAATAAAAAAGTGCTTTCCAGACACAACATGACAGTTGCACATGTGAACTCATAGCACTTCTGAAAGCCTTCACAAGACATGCACAAGCTCACACCAGACAAAATCTCAGCTTAGATAGGGGAGGTGGGTAAGATAGCCTAATCTGAGCTGAGGAGCTATTGGCAATTGATAGCTGTTGGGAGAGGGAGAATCAATTTTCTTTAAGAATGTGTTGCCTAGTAGATTAACTATGGTCCAGTGGATGGTTCCATACCCAAGAACAAATTGGGGAACAAATTGGACCTAACAGATTTTTTAAATGACATGAGATGGAATGGATCTAAGAGGAGACTCGGGAAGGAGGTTGACTATGATCAAGACACACTGTATGAACTTCTCAAAGAACTAATAAACTATTCAATAATTGAATAAATTGAATGTGACTGTTTCTGAAAACACCCTGAGATGGCCTCACCAATGCTAAAATGATTTTAGTTGCTTTGTTTTGCTTTACGTTTTGAATTACAACTTAATCGCCACTGATTTATGAAAGGGTAATCCCAGAGCTCCCAAGAAAGAGATGTCAGCCATCCAACTCTGTACCCACCAGCCAGAAATCTTATGTATTACATTAGCACTTTCACTCTGATGTCTTGTTCTTATGACTAGAGGTTGAAAATGGCAGGAACATTGGGGCAGAATTTTATTTTTAACTTTCTATGCACCTTGCTCATTCGGCGAAGTAATCAATGAATAAGTAAGGAAGTTCTGCACAGCATCCATTCGCTCCCAGTGTTGGGGCAATCACCAAGAGCAGTATCCTGAGCAATTGACACTACCAATGCACCTTGCTGAGGTAGAACTGTAAATAAAGCGAACACAGAATTTGACTGCATTCCTCCCTAACTTTACTTCTTTTGTGGAGAAAATTGGCATTGCAGGGGTGGGGGTGAGGGGTGAAGGATACTTGTATTCCAAATTCACCAGCTGCACAAGGAGCATGAACTCAGAATGATCTGTTAGGAACAGGATGCTCACTGGCCCTTTGCTCTCACCCAGCCCAGCTGGAGTGGCATCTTCTTCAAAGCATCTGCACTCCACTGACCAGACCTTAATAGCCCTTACCCTGTTTCACCTTTAGAAGGCCCTGTTCAGAGAATTACACATATCCCAAAGGTAATCAGATATATTCAAAGTCTACAAGGCCAGTGTTTCTAGATTGTACAAGCCATATATTTTAAGAATAAGTGTCTGTGAGGTGCTCAGCCCTAAGTGACACATCTGCATCACAGAAGAGGGGACAGAAAGACTGTAAGAGTCGGAGGGATGGGGCTAGAGCTTTAGCTCAGTGGTTAAGAGTGCTGGTTGCTCTTGCAGAGGATCTGGGTTTGATTCCCAGCATCCACATGCTGGCTAGCTACCATCTGTAACTCCAGTTTCAGAGGATACAATGCCCTCTTCTATCCTCTGCTGGCACTTGCATGACATAGCTTCACTTCCGTTCATGCAGACATAACACTCATACACATAAAACAAAAAATAAAATAAAATAAAAAGTCAGAGGGACAAAACACCTGCTGCTACTTAAGACATTCTAGACATGATAGGGAAGCTACACCAATGCAATCTCCAAAGTGTGGTAGTCTGACAAGTCTATATATAATAACAAAACCAGCTGACATACGAAAGCGGATGGGGGAAATGTCATGGGGTTCCACATCAAGAGATGAAGAACTGTCAGCAATCAGTAGATACCAAAGGAGAGAGAAAAATCAGTTTTTTCCAAGGACTGACTCCAAGTGGGTTCGTCTAAACACAGGTACACTGGAGCGTCACTGAACAGACTGTATTATATGTTTATCTGTAAATGTCTGCATGTATATGTAATAATAGTAATCAAGGAAAGGGATAGGAAATTGAAAGGTAATGGGGGGACGTGGCAGGAGTTGGAGGGGGACTGGGAGAGATGGAAATTGGGTGAAGACTATATTCATGCATGATGTTCACAAAATTGTTTTAAAGAATTAGCATGCTCGTTTTATTTTCTGTTTGTGCCATGGTGATTCCAAAGTAATGAAGTAAAAAAATTCATCTCCATGCAACAGGTTTGACTGCTTTTTGGAAATTACTGTAGTTGGTCTAAAACTGTTTCCATACTAAATGAGAAGACATTCCAAAGGACAGTTAAACAAGCTGCAGGCGGGAAATGACTGAGCACTGCACCAATGTCTGTATTCACTTGATTATGTGCATTTATTATGTAAAATAGAGCAAAAATATGGCTCTTCCAAGACACTTTCCTACATTGTAAATAAGAATTGAGATGTCTTTAAGTCGAAGAGCTGTGTGTTTGCTCTGTTTGCACGACTGGCAGTCTTTTTAATGTTTAATGTTTGCTCCAATTTGTCATTATTTATGATGCTTATTTACGAAAATTTACTGGTAACAAAACATGTTTATCAGCAAACCTAAAAAAGGAAGTTATCTACTCAGTCAAGTTTTGATGGACAGAATTATTCAATACTATTTGAAAAAAAAAAAAAAGAAAACTTAATGGCAAAAAAGGCTGGGAATCCAGGCCAGCTTTCCTACATGTAAATGAGTGGGTTTCCTTTCTTCAGTCACAGCCTGCTATAAGAAAGTCTCTCATCCCTTACCAGAATATATGTACACAATACTAAAATCCCTCATGAAAGGATGTTCTTGAAATGATCCCAACTCTAGAAGTCTCCCTGGGAACCATATTTTCAACTTCAAACTATGTAAAACAAAAATCTCACCCCTATTCCTTCACAGATTGCATGCATGTGCATAAACAGTAAGAAGAAACTTTATCACCACTGCAGTAGCCATGAGTTAGAAGACATACTCCTCAGAGAAAAAGAATGTCCAAGTTACAGGAACAGAATGAAGCCACTTAGAAAAATGGTCAGCTATGGAATGTTCTGTGCATAAGTATGTTCATTAATTAAGAAGTGAACTGAAATTCCGAATGGATTTCATAATGGCCACCAACCAGCTGCCAGTTGGCTGTAGCTTGGTGACAGATGGTAGTGACTGATCTGGACTAGATTTGACCTAGAGATAGTCCAACATTTATTAAGCTGCAGCCCCAAATAAAATTCCATGCATTGCAGCATTTCACCATTATGTGTCACAGTGAAATGCTCTGATAGCAATCCTGGTCTGCCACCCCTGTTGCAAACAGCAAACTATTCTAAGGGCTCAAATAAGATACTCAGTAAAGAAAGTCCTTAATCCCTCCCCAGAGATGAAGGAAGAAAAGTAAAGAAAAGAAAAAGAGACAAAGAAAAAGAAAAGAGCAACTTGAATGAGTGCCATGCATCCAATAAAATGGGTAAAAAATCAGAGCTCTGTTTGGTGCTAATCTGATTTTCCCTCCTAGCACTGAGAAATAACTTCTCTGTTTTCAGTCCTTGGGGTCCTCCCTCAGACAGCACGTGATAAAGAGTGACTGTTCAGGGTCTGCTTTAACCCATCAACACATCCTCATCATGAAAAGAGATGACCTCCAGGGTACACAAGGCTCTTGTATGAACAAGTCACTGCAGTAAGGATGCCGAGACCCATGTATTGTCATCAGATTATTTCCTCGTCATTTGATTATCTGGACAAAATTAACCTTAGACAAATCTGTCTCTACAAAGACACAGAGAAATTCAAACACAGAGTTTTAATGCCTGTTACTTAAAAGCTTGCTTCATGATATCCAAAAATCATATCATTTTTAGTCCTTCTAAAAAATACAGCATGTAATTGCTGCATTTTATTTCAAATGTCATAAACTCAATGAACAAAAGCATAACAACAAATAAGTGGAATTTCTTTTGCAGTTACGTTTTACTCATTTCCGACAGAATACTGTTATTAGGAAAGTTCGTATTTTGAAATTATGCTGTTATTTTAAAGTATTGTTTTTCTAGAGAGAGCCTGATTAATACACCAGACAATGCCTCACAAGCAGGTCCACTAAAAGACTCCAAAGAACAGAGAAGAAGGAACAGAGATTCCTCAGAGATTTGAGGAAAAATTCCAAGAAGCCCTACCACGGGTGAACTCGCTTTGTATCCTTACTTCATCCTAGAACTGCATTCACATGTGCGTGTGATCCACAGCAGGATACTGTTTTCTATAGATCAATAACATGATGCTTTAGTTGATCCGGTATGTACAACTGGTGCACATCCAAGGAGAGGTGATATTTTTATTTCATAGCTTTATAAAACTTTGCCATAATAGAGCTAACTGAATTCCTCAGCAATGGCTGAACACATGCGGTCCCAAGATATGTGGCTTAAGCAAGTTTACTCGTGTCTAAAATCCCAATGGATGAAGTGACTTACCCAAGGCCACACATGGAAGTGGAGGCTCTAGATCCTAAGATTATGGCTGGTACACAGAACTGAGTATGCTTTGTATTAAGCAGCACATCAGAACATGTCCTGTAAAGTTACTGGGCCTCGCTCTAGCCCTGCATGCCTGTCTGTCTGTTTCATCTAGCTTTATTGTCTCACCTCATCTTGTATATCAAGTTTTCATTGTTAACTCAACTCACCCTCTGATTTAACTCACTTCTTGAACTCATTCTGCTCTTGAGTTTATGTTGTGGGCTTTGACAATCTTTTGCCTGACCTTGTTTTCTGCTTTGCTGTTCTTCAGTTGGTGACCTGCCCTGGTTCCATGTAGTTTGAGGGCCTCCATAGTGCATGGCTGGATGCATTGCCAAAGGTTCTGATGTGGGAAGAACAAACGGAACTGAAATTCCTTATGGGCAGTCACAGCAAGGAGTGGAGAAGCTGAACTGAGGCAGACGCCAACAGCACGAACATCAGGAGACTTAGAAAAAGGACACAACGGAGCCCCTTCATCTGCTATGGATGCTGACTCTTGTCTACGAAGTGACTAACAGGCAGGTAGTGATAGAGCATGGAGATTCTGGACAAAAGGCTGATTCACGTTCCAAATGGAATGGAGGAGACTGGCCTGAGGTTTCATCAAACTGTTCAGAAAATCAGCACATAACTTAGAGATTATGAATTATTTATTTCTTGAACTTTCTATTCAGTATTTTCAGACTGAGGTTGAAAATCCATATGCAAAGGTCTGCATACTATGAAGCAGGGGGTAGTTGGTGCTCTGAAGGATAGAAAGGGGTTCAGGGAGAACAGTGAGCCTAGAGTGGGTGGTGGGTGGTAGGTGCCAGATCACATATGGCTCTGGAAGGAAGGTTGAGGCTAGTGAACTTTATCCTAAAGACACTGTGAAAAGACACTAAAAAGTTTGAATAAATGATAACACAATGTGACTTGTATTTGGGGAATGCTACATAGGAAATTTCCAACTTGACTTTATTATTAGCTAAAGAAACTATATTCAATCACTTTTCAAAGTGACATTTTTTTTTTTGCCTATGGGGGGGGTTGTTTTTTGTTTTTACTGTATATAATTTAGTCTTTCTAACAACATGTACCTGTAATCTCAGTGCCTAGGAGGTGGAAACAAGAAGATTCCTGGGGCTCACTGGCCAACCAGTCTAGCTGAATTAGTGAGCTCCATGATAAGGAAGATATCGTGTCTCAAAAAATATGATGGAGAGTGATTGAAGAAGACATAAGCCATCAACCTCTGGGATCTGCACACGTATACACACACATACACACACACACACTCTCTCTCTCTCTCTCTCATACACACACAAACACACACACTGAAATAAATTATCCAAATTATTATGCTGAGGAAGTATCATTTTTTAAAAATATTTTATTTATGATTTTTATTTTATGTGTATGAGTGTATTGCCTGCTTGTATGTGAGTGCACCTGTGTTGTGCAATGCCGCGGAGGTCAGAAGAGGGCTCCAGATTCCCCTGGAACTGGAGTTAAGGACGGTTCATAGCCGCCATGTGGGTGCTGGGAATCGAACCCGGGTCCTCTGCAAGAGCAGTCAGTGCTCTTAACCACCGAGCATCTCTCCAGCCCCGGAATCATTTTAAAATGTTTACCAGTATATCTAAATTTCCAGACTGTAGATTGCAATTTGAAATGGAAGGTCAAAAGCTCTTTCTCTCACTTTTGTTGGACTAATATTAACTAGGCAGAAAGCCTGGCAGTTCATTTATCAGACAAAAAAGAATGCTTGACACATGAAAGCTATAGCCACAATGTTATGACTTTATTTGAATTACATTATATAGACAATCCATCAGCCTCAAGTTACTGCCCTGTAACCTATGGTAACAGATATTTTCCTCATTTCTTATAATACCAAATCTCGAGTAAATATCACAACATGAAAAACAGATGTTAAAACGTGACACTCATGGTCATTTTCATTGCATATGTGTTCGTTTTTTAGTGTGTGGTTACTTGGATTAGGTTGCAGGGATTAGAGTATTACTATGTGTATGACGCACAAATAGAAACCTGCCCTGATATTAAAGTAGTAATTAGGTGGGAGAAATTAGTTTTCATGCATAATGCTCATTTTTGCATGAATTCTGATTTTATGCCAATAACCATGATCGAAGGTTTATTTTACTTTTATTTCAAATATTTTTATTTGCATTCTCCCAATCACTGTGTCACATAATTCTTAAATCTACTAAAGGAACATCTTTTGTCTTAAATAGAAAATATTATTCCATTATTGTGCTATCATAGATGAAAAAATTTAAATGTTAAAGTATTTAATTAAATAAAAAGAAATAAAATTCTCATTGCAATACCTCTCTCTGAAACTGCTTCTAATATAAATTTGGTTCCAGATATTTTCCTGTATCTGTATAGCTCTACATCTACAGATATTTACTTGAGAAGAGAACTTTGGAATCAAAGCATGTAGTGGGGATCTTTCCACGCCAATTACTCCTCATCTGCAGCATCATATTTAAATATGGAACATGGTGCCCTGATATGGATACACTATAATTTATTCAGCTAATCACTGATTTCTGTGCATTTAAATTGCCTCCAATGCTTTGGTTTTATAAATATTATGGCAATGAACAAATATGAAGCCTAATCTTTCTACATATTCTTGATTATTTCCTGAGCATAAATTCCAAGAAGTGAAATTTCTTGGTCAAAAGGATGCCTGTTTTAAAAATTGGAGTACATAACAACTAAATTGCCTCCAGAAAGAGTGTATGTACCAAATTACATTCCCACTAGAGGTGAGTAGATGACATTTTCCTGTCAAAATGCTTTTTCCAGTTTGCTACTAAACTTTCTTCATTTGAGGGGGCAAGTTTTTCTTTTGCATTTTAACATCTTTAAAATAAAGTCATATTTTACAGCAAGTCAAAGCTTTACTGATGGCATTTTTGTTCTTATTTTAGTGATATTTATAAAACAGTGTTGTACCACACTATCAGTGTTCTAAGTTCTAAATACATTATTTGCTTCTCTATATGGTGGTTGTTAAATAAATACATAGAAGTATTTAGTTTTTATATAATCAAACGGTTTCTTCATTGGCTGTCATGCCCATGATTTCTCTAATTTTATGTCATGAGTACCTATATTTTCTATCTTTATGTTGAAACATTTAATAAAACAATATTCAAAATTACTTTTCTTTACAAGTGATAAGTCAGTTACCTAACCTTTGTGTTCATATATTATATTTAAAGCTTATTTTGTTATAACATTAGTTGCCTCTGTCATTTACTTTTCTCAAACACAACAAGCCATTTATTAGCTCCCCATTCACTGATTAATTAAATTCATGACAACAAGAGTAAATATCGGAATGAGTTAAAGGTTTCTTTAAAAAAATATTTTTTATTGTGGCTGGAGAGATGATTCAGCAGTTAAGAGCACTGGCTGTTCTTGCAGAGGACCTGGGTTTGATTCCAAGGACCCACATGGCAACTAACAACAGTGGGTAACCCCAGTTTGGGGAATTAAACACCCTCTTCTGACCTCTTCAGGTATAGAACGACATGGGTGCACTTACATACATGAAGTCATACATGAAGGCATAATGCTCACACACATGAAATAAAAATAATAAAATATTTTTTAAAAATAAAATATTTTATTGAATTTTTGTGCATTTCATATAATTAAATTTATACTCCCTCCTCCATTTGTATCCCCCAGCCCCTCCCTACTGGATTTCATTCATTTTGTCATATATGTTAAATCTTATCCAGTCAAGCATTCGTACCCAGATGCCCCTTGGTGCAAATTCATCCACTGAAGTCTAGTCACCCTCTCTAGAGTCACTCTCTTAAAGAAGATCTACTCTCCCTCACTTAGGTGTAATCAGTTGCCAATAGTTCTTCAGTGACGGTTGGGGCCTGTGGCCCATTTCACTTGATCTTTTGTCTGATGGAGTTGGCATGGAACTTGTGCGTGCAGTCACCATTGTTCCAAATTCATATAGGCAAGCTCCCAGTGGCCTGAAAGCTGAAAGCCTCTGTTTCCTTATGTTCATGCACCAACTCTAGGTCACATAATCTTTCTGCCTCTTCTTCCACAAAGGTCACTGAGCAATGAGTGGGTGAGGTTTAATATAGGAGTCCTAACGAGGAACATACACTCTGAAGTCTCTTGTTCCTTAAAACGCAGCCAGTTGTGGTGTTCTGTGTGAACCACACTTTGTTCTATGAGAAAGCTTCACTGGTGAGAGTTGAGAAATATATCAGTGTTCTCACTACCCCCTGTTCCACTATGTTCCATGAGCCTTAAGTGTAGAGGTTCCATTGTAGATGTGTCACTTAGAGCTGGGCCTCTCTCAGACATATATTGTCTGTGTGTGACCAGTTATGGAAGTCTGTCATAGCCTCCAATGGTTACAAAAAGAAGTTTCTTTGATGATTTGTGTACAGTATACTTGTCTGTAAATACAAGGATCCATATTTAGCATGAAGTAAGAAATTTCTGTGGCCAGAGATATGACGGAGATAGGGCTTTCTCTAGGATCTATGACCTCTCCAGTCATGTGTATTTGGCTATATTTACAGTGTCACCCATGAGTTCCCTCCCACTGAGAGAGCTTTAAGTTCAATTAGATATTTGTTGATTGTTCCCTAGATAAAAGTGCCACTACTGCACCAATAGAGATAGTTTGCTGTGCCAGCCATTGTGGTTATTAGCTTTGGAGCTGGGTTGGACCATTGATTGATTCTCTCCCTTAGCAGCTTGCATAGTGTCTTCAGGGAGAAGGCTTCCAGGTCAGTTTCAGCTCCATTGATCCAAATCCTATGCCTGAAGTATGTTCTGTCTTCAACAATAGGATCTTATCTTCAAGTCTGGGAGGCAATCAAGGGCTATGGCAATATCCTGTGTTATTTTGAGAGTCTCTTGGACCACATTGACCAAAAACTCAAAGAAGATGTCTCCTTAAAGGCACTATATTCCTTGCTATACAACCTTCAGGTATAAACATGCACTCATGTTCAGATATTGTATGTGTAGTTTTTGGGGGAGGTTGAGTTAATACATTTCCCTCTGGCTTTTTATGCCACCTAAGCTTTATTTATCTTCTTTCCTTACCCAATCTTCGGTCTCCCTCCCCAGTTTAACTGCCCCTATATCCCCCATTTTCCCCATGATCTTGCCTGTCTCCTATTATGCTCTTCTCTTGAGGTCCTTCTTCTTCTTTACCCCCATGGTTCCTTATATGTCCCTCCGTCCTCCCTTCTCAACTGAATACCCCCATTTTCCCCTTTTCCCCCTTGGTAACATCTGTTTCCTACTGTCTCCCTCTCTCAGGCCCTTTCTTTCCCTTTACCTCTGTGCTTCATTTCCATTTTCCTGGCTCTTGCTGTTACATCAGGATATATAATCACATATAAGGGACTGGTGATAAGATCCACAAATGAAGAACAACACAGGTCACTTGCTTTTCTGAGTCCCTGTTACTTCACTTAGTTTAACTGTTTCTAGTTCCATCCATTTATCTGAAAATTTCATAATTTTTTCTTTTCTTACCACTGAACAGGACTCCACTGTGTAAATGTACATTCTTATTATCCACTCGTCAGTTGAGGGACATTTAGGTTGTTTCCATTTCTTAGTTATTGTGAAAGGAGAAGCAACAAACATGGATGAACACGTATCTCTACAGTATGATGAGTCCCTTGAGTATATGCCATGGTGTGGTATAATCTGATCATACAGTAGATTCATTTTTAGTTTCATAAGAGTTCTCCACACTGCTTTCAGTAGTGGTTGCATGAGTTTGTATTCCTACAAGCAGTGAATGAGTGTTTCCCTTTTTCCACATCCTCACCAGCACTTGATGTCTTTTGTTCTCTTGTTCTTAACCAGATGACTGGGGTAAGATGAAATCTCAAAGTGGTTTCTCTAATTACTAAGGATGTTGAACAAACTTTAAGGTGTTTCTTAGCCATTTTTATTTCTTCATTTGAGAATGCTCTGTTCAGGTCCTTAGCCCATCTTTCTATTGAGTCATTTACATCCTTGTTTCTTTGTTTTTTGAGCTCTTTGTATATTCTGGATATTAATCTTCTGTTGGCTGTGTAGCAGGTGAAGATTTTCTCTCACTCAGGTGGGTTTCCTCTTCACTTTTTGGTTGTTTTATAGTTCAATGAGGTCCTACTTGTTGATTGTTGCCCTTAATGCCTGAGCAACTGATTTCTGATTTAGAAAGCCCTTTCCTACACCTTTATCTTATATTGTCTAAGTTTTCTTATAGCAGTTTCAGAGTGTCAGGTTTCATATTGAGGTCTTTGATCCATTTGGATTTGACTTTTGTAGAGGGTGAAAGATAAGGGTTCATTTTCATTCTTGTACAGGTGGAGTTCCAGTTTTGTCAGAACTATTTGTTGAAAATGCTGACTTTCCTCCACTGGGTGTTAGGTGTTTTCCTAGATATATTTTTAGGTTATAGTGAATGGGAGGGTTTCCATGTACTCTTTCTCCAGTTGTTTGTTATTTGTATGTAGAAACGCTACTGATTTTTGTAAATTAATTTTCTAACATGCCAATTTGCTGAAAGTATTGATCATTTCTAGCAGTTTTCTGGTAGAATTTTTGGAATCTCTTATGTATAATATATTGTCTGCAAATAGTGATAATTTGACCCCTTTTCCAATTAGTACTCCTTTAATTTTCTTCTCTTGCCTTACTGCTCTAAGAGGGGCAGGTTTGGACTAAGGGTAGACTAGAGAGTTGGGGCAGAAAGAGCGGGAACAGGCCTGGGCCTAAGGCTAGAATGGGGACCAAATGCAGGGAGAGAGATGGGTTAAAGTTCAAAAGACATTGTCTAGTGCCTCTTAAGAGATTATAGACAAGTTGTTAAATATCAATCTACCATTCACTTATTCCCTGAATTATCATTGCTCAGTGACAGTATATGTAATAGGACCCAGCAACTGAGAAGCCAGTGTTATTCTTTGCTAAGGAGCATTATTCTGGCCCTCTGGAAACAGGGAAGAGGAACAAATATGCAGAACTGGAAAGTTTGTCTTCTGCAGTACTCAGTAAAACTCCACTGAGTTTACTGAGAGCCAAGGACAATCAAGAAGTATGATAAAGTAAAGGAAAAATATGCTTTCCATCTCGATCATCAATTAAGTTCGCAAATTTTTCTTTTACAACGCCCAAATCCAATCAGTGATTTCAACTAACACTGTAATAAATTGTTGGTGATACAATTACTATCTGCCTAGCACTAATGAGAGGCAGAAAAATAGAAAAATATTTCTGACCTCAGAACACCAGCAAGTGAGAAAGATAAATCAGTAACTATGCTATAAAACTGTTATGTTATTAATTCACAATAGATATACATTCAAAGAACACAAGAGTAAGTTGGAAAGGGCAAAAAAACACAAGAGAATGAGGATGCAAGTCTCAGGGGATGGGACCTGGGAAGCTCCTAATCAGCATGTGATGGAAGATGAGGATGAAGGTGTCCAAGGGCACATCTGGAGAAACAGAAGGACTCAGTTGGAAGGTAGCACAAGGAGATGGAATAGAACTTGACCTTTGAATATGAGGGCAGCACAAGGTGAATTCTGGGATGATTATCTTTTCTGTAGCTTATGTGCTTGATAGAATGCTATGTCCATCCACTGCAAGGAAAGAGCACATGAGAAGGAGAAAAGATAAACCCAGGTTTGGCATGTTGAGTCTGAGCTGCTGTAGGTGGAAATATCGTGAATTCTGTACCCAACTTATACTTAGATTAGTACAAATCTAGAATTCAGGGAGGAGTCATTATATAGGATTGTGCAATACTTTAGCCCATCTGTTTTTCTAGTGAGTGTATTCCTGCTGAGACATGACCATTGAGTTAATTTGTTCTTTGCTGGTTGGGTCATTGATGGAGCATGTTAATGGATAGCATTCTTTTCATCCTGCAAACAAGGACAGAGGGATCCTGAAAGGAAGGAGAGGGATACCAGGGAACAGGAAGGGAACCTTAAGAAGGCAGCTGAGCTTTCTAGGTGTTTTGTAACAGTACAAATTAGGCCACCTGGCAGAAGGTTCCCATCCAACCTGGGGCATTAAATTGCTCATTCATTCCCACATGACTAGAATGAGTGATAATCTAGGATGGCTTATCTGTGTAATTGATTGATTTTTAAAAACAAAGGGCAGGTTTGTAAAAATATATACCCCAGTAGAATTGAAAGTGTGGTTTTTTAAATATTTATTTTTATTATCTTTTAATTATGTGTCTGTGCAGACATGTACTTGTGTGCAGTGCTGGTAGGGGCAAGAGACATCATATCCCCCAGAGCTGGAGTTATAGGCAGTTGTGAACCCCCCATGTGGGTGCTGGGACCTGAACTTGGGTCTTCTGCAAGAGCAATATGCATTCTTGAGAGCTGAGTCATCTCTCTAGACCCACAAAGTGTGATTTTTACAATCCAATTCATAGCCTTATCCTGCTTTATTTTCAAAGAACCTCAGCTCTTGGCGCATGGGAGCAGTGATAGTCCAAGCATCTCAGAGACCAGACCTGAGATTTGCACCTGGAATTTTGAAATATGATGACACAGCTTTGGTGTGAATTAGATTTTTCTACCTTTAGTTGAACTAGGGTCAGAAGGAACAATACTAGCAGTGGGAGTTCAGACTGATTAATTGCCTACACGAGAGAATGCAGAAAATTATGAATAGGATCTGCACAAGTTTGAAGTATTCATACACATATTATTTTCATGTATTGTCTTGTATGGTTGGACTTGTAAACATTCCGAGTTTTAGCTTCTCCAGGGTGTTACAGTCAGCTTTAAGCATGCCCATAATTAAATTTGCTTCTAAACCAAGTGGTTGTGTTAATGTGGCTTAATTGCTAACAGCCAATGTGAATCCAGTTATTTAAGATCTGTGCATTACTAAGCAGTTACGTTAAATAATGGAGAAGAACTTATAAAAGAAAAACAAAGCCAGCCCACACAGGCACATGGTTTTCATTTGGAGAGGAGGGGGTGGAAAGAGGCTTCACTCTGAGGTTCACTTCATGGCTTCAGGCAAAACTAGGAGATTAAACAGAATCTACAGCAGAAGCCTTTAGAGGCATTTAACTCAGCATAGGGCAAATCTCAAGAGATCTTTTGAATTTGAGAAGAACAGGGAATTGGGAGAGGATAAACAGTTACATTTTTATTTATTTTTTGTTTTGTTTTCAGTAATCAATGTTACCTAAATAATGTCATCACATGAAATGACATAAAATTTAAGATGTTTCTTGTTTAAAAAATATTTTATTATTTTTAATTTATGTGTATGTGTGTATTGCTTACATGTGGGTAAGTGCACCCGTGTCACGCAATGCCTGTGGAGAACAGAAGAGACTGTCAGATCCCCTGGAACTGGAGTTATGGACAGTTGTTAACTGCCATGTGGGTACTGGGATTTGAACCCAGGCCTTCTGCAAGAAGTGTTCTTATTGCTGAACCATCTCTCCAGCCCCGAGATGTTTCTTAATTTAATAACTTTAGCTTTCTACATGGCAAATGCAAAATGCTTATCAAATGAAGTCTCCTAATGGAGTCAAAATAACTTCTCTCCAAAATTGGAAAAGAGAATATGGAGAAAAATATAAAGTATTTGATGATGTAGTGGAGATGATCCTTAACACCTTACTTCATAGATACAAAGTCAGAGTGTGGTGGTATTTATCCATAATAATATCCTTGGCATGGACATGGAAAATAACTGTTTCTTTCTGCCCCCAAGCTTCATAACAGAGGCTTGAAGAAAATAATCAAGAGATGATGATAGATTCGCCCATACCTACAGCACTCAGAAAAGGCTGAGGAAATACCACCACGCCAAGTACAAGAGAGGCACTGCCTCAGCCAAGACTCAGAGCTATCCACAGAAACACAGGGAGTGGTGTGGCTAGCAACACTCTCAGGTAGCACTCTTCCTGTCCTCCATTTCTGCCCCACTTGCTTATGCTTCTCTCG
The DNA here is from genome assembly GCF_000622305.1 of Nannospalax galili. Classification (NCBI taxonomy): domain Eukaryota; kingdom Metazoa; phylum Chordata; class Mammalia; order Rodentia; family Spalacidae; genus Nannospalax; species Nannospalax galili. The sequence goes on along the minus strand of NW_008341028.1, from coordinate 1,168,075 downwards.
TGAAAGATAATTAGGGTGATGAGTTGTGGGCTACCAGGTAAAGAAATGGACCAGAACCTAATAATGCCCTCATCCCCTGAGCCGGACTCCTACTGCAGACTTTGGACTTGAAATCAGTCACTGCTGAGGGAAAATAGGAGTTCAAATTTAAAACGAATCCAGAGATTTTATTATTTCACTGCAGTTGATATCTGAATTACATTTTTCTTTTTTTTGGTCATTTTGAGACAGGGTCTCCCTGTAGCCCCAGCTGTCCTGGAACTCACCATGTAGACCAGGCTGGCCTTGAACTCACAAAGATCTGCCTGCCCCTGCCTCCCAAGTGCTGGAATTAAAGATGTGCGCCACCACGCCTGGCTCTGAATTACATTTTATATGAATCTTGTGACTGAATATTATCAGGTCACTGGAAAAGTGATGGGATCTTATCCAAACCCAGAGAAAGTCCATGTGTTGGCTTTCCATCACTGTGACAAAGTATTTGGAATATCAGTTTATAAGGAGGATAGTTTTACTTTGGCTCACACAGCTTCAATGGCTTCAACCCATGGTCTCCCAGCCCTTTGCTTTGGGCTGTGGCAAGACAGCACATCATACAGGAAGTATATGCAGTAAGGCTAGGAACATCAAGGTGGCAGTGGAGTGAAACAGAAGGAAAGAGGAGGGACCAAGGTCCCAACACCCTCCCTCTGCACACCCCAAATAACCTGACTCACTTCCAACTAGATTCACTTTCCTAAAGGTTCCACTACCTCCTGATGGTATCATGAACTGGGCACAAGCCTTCAACACATGGGCCTTGGCAGAGCACTCAGAATCCAATCTGTATCACCAAAGTTTTGCAAAGAGGAAAGACATGGCAGTATTCTCGGGATTCTGTTCCCTAAATCAACTCTAGAGAAATAGGATACTTGCACCAAGAACACCCGTTTTGGGAGTAGGAAGCTTCCACACCCAGTAAGAGACTTCATTCTCTGAGATACCACCAAAGGCTCAATATTGAAATGTTTCTTTTTTTCTAAGAGTGATGGATAATTGGTAGTTCTAATAAATGTAAAAGAAACCAATGCATTCTCATGTTGGATGCCAGCATTTCTTACCAGAGTTTACTTTCCAGCCAAGTTCTATATTATCCTAAACTTCATTTTTCTCTGTTTTTTACAGACATGATTGGTAATTTTCCTTCCCCACTATATAACGGCTTGAGAGTTTTGTGCAGCACCCTACAGCAAATTGGAGAAGTCAACGTACGTGTCAAATATAACATAAGGTGGATGTTGCCTTCCAGATCAACCTTATAAAACACAATGTGATTTATGTGGCTAGAAAATACAACTAAATCTGTCCTTAGAAAAATCACTTGTTGCTAAGTGGACATCCATCATTTAAATTTTTTTTGATTCCTTCATTTTTATTTATTGTGTATGGGTGTCTTGACTATATGTATGTAAGTGCATCACATGTGTGCAATGTCTGCAGAAGCCAGAAGAAGGCATCGGATCCTCTGGAAAGGTATCAGAGCCTCTGGAACTGGAGTTGTGGATGGTTGTTAGCCACTATAGCCATGTGGGTGCTAGGAACTAAGTACAGGCACTATGCAAGAGCAACCAGTACTCATAACCACTGAGTCATTTCTTCAGTCCCCTTGGATAAGTTTTTAATCAGACCTTTCCTACCACCTTCTCTATACTACTTTTCATTTAACAAATAACACATTCCCAAATTTACAAAACAAATGTCTAACAATCACATATTACCAACCATAAAAGCTGTAGTATAAATATTATACAGGCCAAAGTCAAAGCCAATTTACAGTGCCTTTCCTTGTAACTGGGCCACCTTGCTCAGTCAACAGGCCTATTGAACTTAGTTTAGTTGCATTCAATGTGAGCTTTGCAGACTAAGGTGACTGAAGATTAGAACATGAACTTCTCTGCCTTAGAGCTAGTGATCCCACTCAGAAAACAGAAGGGTGTGAGGCACTCCACAGAACTCAGACTTGTATAAGTCTGGACACTGTATTCCAAGAGCTAACAAACTTGAATCATGCCAGACATACACAAAGACATTTCGACCATAACTTCAAATTGTGAACCCTATAAACTATAATACCAACTTGCCAGGCAAGATGGGCAAACTGATACAATATTGATATGACTATTATGGGAGTAGCCAACTGGTTTCTGATTGGATTTAAGGCCTGTTCCATAAGAGGGAATTTCTCTCTGGTACTGTAAACTGAGTCAAAAATCTATGGCTGGGGAGATCTTGAGCCTTAAGGGGGAACTTTCTACTGTTGTTTAGCTAAGTTGACATGACACCAAACTGCCTTCTAAATGTTTTTATGCCCATAGACAAGTGTTACTCTCAGCGTTAATCAGATAAACTGCTCTTTGCAATGAACAGCAGTGAGTGCAGAGATTCATAGCTAGTCAAGGTGCTAAGGTTACGTGGCGGTTGAGGGTGTTCAACCATAGCAGCATACTTACACCATTCTCTCTATGGCTCCAAGAATACGGCAGAAGAGGGGCTGAAAGAATGTAAGAGATGGAGATATTTGCAATGACTGCAGAATGCTGCATTCTGGATGTGCTACTGCCTTTGCAATTATGATCTCATAGCAACTGCCACCACTTATGATGGGCCTGCACAAGACTGGGCTTGTCAACAGTAAACATGGATCAGGGATGGGCTCACAGGATCCTACCTCTCCCTGCCTTACTATTTGGCTACTGGTGGATTTTAGGAGGAGTGGCTGTTGTTGTCATTAGTTGTGTGCCCAAAGATACACCCACCAAGCTCCATAGAGCAAAACCCATAGTCACACAGGTGTTATTGCTTTAAAATGTGTGGGTCACAAAAATAACAAGAACAAGATGAATATGGGAAAGGGACTTATAGGGAAGTGGGAAGGGGTTTTACAGAGGTGGGAGAGAAGAGAGGATTGGGGGTTGAGAGTAAATAGGATACACTATACACACATATGAAATTGTCATATAACAAACAATAAAAGTTTAAAAAAGTATTCCCACAAGAGTATCAATTCAAAGAAATGATTTGAAAAATTTGAGTTTCCCTATGAAGCACAAAACTACAGGAAGCACAGTAAAGAGTAGGCAATGGAAGTTGGTGGAGAATGTGATAGAAAAGGTAAATGTGGCAGTGTTTCATACTGAGGTTGTGAAACAGCGTTTCGATGACAAACTGTCAATAAAACCCCAATTTCTAGCCTCTTTTAATCCCAGGGTCCAGGTCTGAGCTGCCCCTGAAGACAAAGCTACACTTATTGGGGCATCCCAATAGTCCTGTCCCTGAATTTCTCATGCTCCTTAGCCTTGGCTTACTGTTCCCTGCCTGCCCTAGTATGCATTTGGGACTGATGGTCTCCAATTTAGACACTTCATTGACTGGTTAAGCAGTGATTAGAACCTCAGCCCACTCAGGCAACCACCAGTTCCTCCTACTGCTTCCTCTGTCCCATTCTTCTGGCGACACTTGTCTTGGAACACCATAGAGGCCGCAGTCCACACTAACCACAGAAAAGCTACAGATGAAACTTCAGTTTATTTTAGATGGAAAAATTTGAAACAAAAATTCCTTAAGGAGAGTTTCTTAAATTAAGATCCTGTGGTGGAGGAGGGGGAATTAAATAATAATCAAAATTCTGGTGAGCCTTGGGGTTGATCTTTCAATAAACTTGGCATTATCGACAGGGCTTCTCCACTCAAATTCTCTACTCTCAGCATCTTGTTTTTGCCTTTCTCTTGGATGAGTTCTTGATATAATTAGAAATCTTTTCTCAACCCCTTTTTTAAAGCATGATTTTCAAAATCTACCTTCTCCTCACAAGACCTAAACCTTAAAATCACCCTTTTTTTTTTTCTTTTTTTTTTTTAATCAAGATCTTGGGAGATGAGAGTGTAGGAGGAAGAGACAGAAGGAAACTGGGTTTCCAGATAAGGTCTGGGGTAAAAATGAAAAGCTTTACCTCCCTCAGAGTCCCATAATCACATAAAACAGGGCCGAAACTACTATATCTGTACCAATTCTATAAATTATAAGGTAGATCACAAATAATTTGTTCCCAATATCTACAGGATAAAAGTCAGAATTCCCTTGTTCCTCTGTAGAAAAAAAGCAAATTCAAGGTCACACATACAGTAATATGTCTTTTTCTTGCACCTGGCAACACTTTTTGGAATGAGAGAAATGAGGGCACCTACAGCCAACATGCAGAGAATGTGTTCTGCTCTGGGAAGATATGTGGTCATCGCAGTGAAGACTGAAACTTTAAAGAGAGGAGTGTGCAACATCAAAGAATTGTGTCCCAGGAAGTTTGCTCAGACCACTGTAGGGTGCACACACCCAGCCCCTTCTTAAGCAAAATTTCAGTGAAGGCCTATTTGATTTCTTAGGTCTTGTAGAGTAGAGTTTATGTCTCTTTTGCTGGAGAATGGCTTAAAGAGAGTCTTTTTTAAAAAATATTTTTTAAATATTTTATTTATTATTTTTATTTTATGTGTATGTGCGTATTGCCTGCAATGTATGTGAGTGCACCCGTGTCGTGCAATGCCGCAGAGGTCAGAAGAGGGCTTCAGATTCCCCTGGAACTGGAGTTAAGGGCAGTTCGTAGCCGCCAAGTGGATGCTGGGAATCAACTCTAGGTCCTCTGTAAGAGCAGTCAGTGCTCTTAACCGCTGAGCCATCTCTCCAGCCCCCAAGAGAGTCTTTAGTATGCTGTTAATCCAGTGGTTCTCAAAACTATTCTCCAACATTCAATTTGTACCAGCAACAGCAGGAAATTTGTTTAAATATTTCTTTAGCTCTGGAAGAGAGTACCAGGAACATGCATGCATTTTTATGTTACTCCTAAGTAATTTGCCCACTCAAGTTTGGGAACTACTGCTATTATCTGGAGTCAGCAGCCATTACTATGAAGCTATCTATTGGTTGCGCCTTAGGTGCTGTTCATTTACCCCTTGACCAGCCATGCACCTTCTCTAAGATGCTGTGAGAAGCCAGTTAACAGTTTAAAATTCCCTGGGCTGGAAGAAAGAGAAAAGAAAGTCTGTGAAGTCACCAACCTACCACTCCCCAGCCCCGAGGCGGCCAATGGTTGGCGGACTGGGTCCTTAAGATTGGTTTTGTTGGAAGACAGGTTGCCTGTACTACGGATCAAACCAAGTTTAGACATCACTTTTTGTTTGTTTGTTTTGTGCATGTGTTTGTGTATGTGTGTCTCTGTGTGTGTGTGTGTGTGTGTCTGTCTGTCTGTCTGTCTGTCTCTGTGTGTGTGTGCCAGGGTACACATGCCACACTGCACACAAGAGGTCAGAGGACAACTTTTCAGGAGCTGATTCTTGCCTTCCATCTTGCTAAGGTGAGGTTTCTCTAGGCTAACCAGCCCATGAGCTTCTGGTCAATTCTGTCTTTGGCTCCCTTCTTATAAGAAGAGTGCTGGGGTTACAAATGTGTGCCACCACTTCTGAGAATGTGTGTTCTAGGTATCCAACTTAGGCTGTCAGGCTTTGCAGTGATAATACCTTTATTTGCTGAGTCATCTCCCTAACCCTGGATTCTGCTTAAAACCGTTATCCCATATATTCTTTTTCGCACTCTTACAAATTTTCACTGGAGACTATTCCCTCAATTAGTCTTGTGCTTCCAAATTCTTTTCCTCAGGTCTACTTTGAGGGAATTGACAAATGCATACGTTTTAATAGTGACATGTCACACAGTGTTCTTTTTAGAGCAATAATGGGTGGGGACGATTATTGTTCAGTGAAAAAGAATTCCTAAACATTGGAACACTGATATTAGTCTTATTGGTAGTGTGTCAGATAACACTGGGTTTCAACACAGTAAAAAAAAATGCTGAAAACTGTTGGACCATATAGTGGTTATTGAGCCTTCAAGATCTGAAATTGATACCACCACAATTATTGGTAGTACACACGCTTGTACAATTTTATTTGTGTCCAACTATATGAAAAGAAAGGGCCAGAAGTTCCCAGTGGACCAGGTTTTCATGTTCACTAACATAAAATAATTCATTAAAAAAGGTTTACTGTGCCCCTGCCTTCAGACTTCGACAGAAACCTCTACGAACAAAAGCTCTCATCCGAATGAGAGAGGCTGGCAGTACACATGAACACTATAGTCTTGTAGCAAAGCTATCCAGGGAAGAACAGTACGCGAGAGTAAAAGCGGAGAAGGAGACGGCTGGGGGGTGGGGTGGGTCGCACATCCAGAAAGGAATAGTTGTGCAAACACAAATGCAGAAAGGAAAAGCACAGCAATACCTGGAATGCTGTAGAAGCAGCAAGTGTAATAACCCTCTGGTGGTGGTTTGCTTTGCCTACTCCAAACATCAAGGAGCCTATGCTATGGGTCTGCTGTGCTGGGGGCAGTACCAGGTGAGATCCGGAAGTAGCCAGCACAAGGATTTGCAGAGCACACTGACTCTCAGTGTGATGGGAAGTCCTCACAGAGTTCTCAGCAGGTAGGTGAGAGAATATCACAGATGAGAGGATGGTGAGGTGGATTAGGCAAGGGTGTGATGGAGACTAAGAGCTTCTGGAAAGCTTACTGATCAGCTTCTGTCCAGCTTTAACCCATTAGAGTTCCGAATGGCCTTGAAGGATATGCACGCGCCATGCCATGCACTACAAACAACTGACCTTCTTTATCACAACCTGGAATGAAAAGAGGATTTATGAAATGTTGCATCTCAGACAGCCAAAGAAAGGTGTATGTAGGAGATCACAGGGACAGAGGATCGAGGAAGTGGTCAGTAGGGTGTCTGACATTGATATGAGCACCACACCAGTTCATAAAGCATCTCTCTGCTTCCTCCAGCCACTTTATATGGTACTTTGGGGAGCTGGGAAGTTTGACTGAATGTGCATTCAATTTTCTGAAGCCAAATAGGAAAGAATAATTTCCATTTCATTCCTCTCAGACTATGTGTGATGCCAACAACTAGAGCCTCAACTTCATTTTTTTGCTCCCAATAAAGTTTCCTACTTGCTGCTAAAATTTTATTGTCAATTTGTCTTTAAAGTGTTGGGAAGAGTTTAATTATGATTTATAATGTAAGCAATTTTTAACAAAGGAAGTCAGTTCTTTGGAAAGGAACAAAACCCTGTCAGTTTGTACTTAGAAACAATACTTAGGACTTGAATCCATAGAGATTCCTAACACTACCTTCCTAAATGGCATTCGGTTTTCCCATTTCTAGGTTTCCTGATGTTGGTGGTTATAGCGTATGTGCCTTACAGTCAGGTGGTTTAGGGAAAGTGGGTTATAGGAAGAATGAAGGTGCTGGTTTTAAAATTAAACATGAATCTTTCACATGCCTTAAGGATTATGTCCAAAAGAAATTGCTTTCCCCTGGACCAAAGATACTGCCTCACGACGCAGTGCAAAGTGCCAGAGTCTATTTAAACATTCTCAGTGATTTGTTTCCCAGACTGGGCTTTCTACGTGCACTTCCTTCAGGGAAACACATACTTTTCCTCTCTTGCAGCCCAATTTCCTGCAGAAGGGCCTCTTTGGGAAATGATAACCACAGCATACTTCTGGGGTTTAAGGTGACAACTCAAAGGCAAAGCGCGTATATGTACGCACAAAACACCTGCAAACAAAAAGTGATGAAGCAGAGAAAAGCTGGGGAAGAAATGACCTCCTTTTCCCAACTGTCACTTCATTTTATTTGGTTAATTCACTAGTTTTGAACAGCTACTTTCACAACATTTTCATAGCTTACTCTGGGATTCCAAATTTATTACTTTCATCTTGGGGCTAGGGATATATAGCTCAGTGGTAGAGTGCTTGCCTAGCATGTGGTAAGCTGTAGGTCGTATCCCAAGGACTGAAAAATAAAAAAGACAAAAAAAAAAAAAAGTCTTTTTTTTTTTTTAACTGTGTTAGGTGTAGATTCACACAGTCTAAGTCACTATCAGAGTTTAGTTCAAGTGTGGGTTATTACAGAATACCAAAGGCTGCTTGCCATAATATGCCAATGAAAAGGGTGGCCCTTGTGCTCTGAAGGTGAGGGTGGGTGAACACAGGGAGCAGTTCTCGAGTTGGAAGAATTGTCCTATGACCACAGACTTGTGAGTATTCCCTTAAGGAGTGAGCTTGCTCACCTTAAGTGAGGAACTGTGGGAACGTTCCCATAAGAGAAGAGCACTGACAGGCTGCAGAGCCCTATTTTCTAACACAAAGCTAGCACCCCTTGGCAATGCTGTGGTTTTTCTAGGCTAATACTGAGAGGCAGCATTGATGGATGATGCCTGAAGTGGTGTTAGGAACAAGGACGTGTGCCCTTAGGCCAGAGCAGTTTCTAGAAAGTCACTGAGTGGATGTCACTCACTGCCAGCTAAAGAAATCACAGCCATAAGAAGCAATTCCACTTAACTAACCATCAGCTCTTACAACAAGCAAATTTCTTCAACTGTAAAACTCTATCATGTGGATGTTTCAAGAGGTGTAAGAAATACTGTTATAATTGAAGGCATTTACTAATATAAATAGGACAAAACATATTTACCACAGAATAAAGGAATGTATAATATTGGGAATGATAAGGATCCTAAAAATACTAAAGTTACAACTTCCTAGGCTATCTATTTAAAAATATTTCATTTAATCATCACGGACATCACATCCTTCCAAGACAGATATATTTTCTTACTTTACAAATGACAAAAACATCAGTGATGGAACTCAGCTTTGTGGCTCTGAGCTCAGGCCCTTTGACGTGCACCAGTTTCATCTGAGTATCTGAGATTCGCTGTCACAGAAAAGCCTCCTCGGGGGCAGAAGATGGATCAGTGCCTCCTGTTTTTCAGTGAGACCAGTGGTAAATGTCAATAAAAAGGCGATAATTTCACACTAGCAGCAGAAGTGGTTCAGAACCTTGGTTTAAGCTCTATTGCCTTTTTAAATCAATATTAATAGAGAGAAAGAGAGAGAGAGAGAGAGAGAGAGAGAGAGAGAGAGAGAGAGAGGTGGGGACAAGCACATCTTGCCATGATTGTGGAGGTCAGAGGACAACTCTCAGGAATCGGTTCTCTCCTGCCACCTTGTGGGATTCAGTGATTCATTAGACCTCTATACCAGTAATTGTCATTACCCACTGAGCCATCTCACCAGTCCTCTATTGTTTCTGATTCCATGAAACGCATACCCCATTTCTGCTATGACCTAAATTTTAGGACACAATGTACTAGATGAGATGGACCAGTGGTTCTGAGGTCTGGAAGTTTGAGGATTTGTGACAGTGCAGTACTGGAACCAAAGTGCAGAATTTCTATTTAGGATTTTAAAAAATTGCCATTTATGAAACAAATGATGCTGAGAAAATGAGAAATGAGAAAATACACTCCCCATTTCTCAGTGACATCAAAATCAGTTCTACATGAATTAACACCCTTTAAATAAAGATGAAAGCACAAATGCCTTTAGGGTAGTTCAATACTTGTCTGTCTTGGTTAGCGAGGTCATTCCATAGCTCTATGCATGATAAAATGGATGAAGTCTCTCTCTCTCTCTCTCTCTCTCTCTCTCTCACACACACACACACACACACACACACTGTACTAAGTGTCTGTCAGTCTCCTGACCCTGATATTATGCTGTGATTATGTAATCAATGGGGGAACTGGGTAAGGGGTACAAGGACTTCTCTGTACAAACCTGTCAATGTCCTGTCAACCTATAATTATCTCAAAAATAAAAAAGGAAAAATAAAATTCAAATGAAAATACAGAAGACATAATAAAGTAAAAATCCAGTAGTTGAAGTTAGTTTGAACAAGAAAAGATGCTTTTAAAAAAAGGATTTCTATATTTAACCATAAAAATGGAAAATTTCTGAATGTTTAAAAATGCAAAATTAAAAGGCAAATATCCACACACTTCCAGTATGCCTGGAAAATGAGGGTTCTGGGTTTTAATAAATCACTTACATAACCATTACAAAAGTGGACACAGGGGCCCTGGGTTGAGCTGTAATATTTCTATGCTGAGTCCTCATGCTAAGTCAGGCTGGCCTTCTTTCCTGACAGCTGATGATCCCTGGTGTGCTAGGTGACCTCTATATTTGTGGCCATCTTCCAACTGGATCTCTTTGCTCCTTTAAATACCTCCATTTCCCTTCTAATCCAAAGTTTTCATCCCACTGTGATGAGACAATAGGATAAATATAAGACCCCTCCTACATATTACCGCTGCTGACCTTCATAATATCCTAGTGGGGTAGATTGCACTAGCTCCCCTTAGAGGCATAGCATAGAAATGGGAACTCAGGGAAGCTGATGACTTCTCCAAGATCACTCAGTCAACTTATTTTTTTCTGAATTAAAAGCTTGGACTGGAAGTTTAAAGAATGCTTGGAAATGTTCTAAGCCACATTATGACTATTGTGTCTAAACAAAAAGATTCCCACTAAAGATCTGCGAATTGCACTTCCTCTAGTGTGATCTTGTGGACACCCTTGCTGAAGTTCTATTTTTTTTCCTTCCTGATTTTCAGTGAAGTTCAAGAATAGAGCTCTTGTAGTGTTCTTATAGACTCTTATAGAAGTCTGCTGTGGGCAAGCCATCTGCTCCCATAACTGCACCACACTTAGTGCACACACACAGATTACTTCCTTTTATCACTATGATTGCTTCATAGCACTCTCCCCAGAGAGACTAGAGGCTTAAACTACACAAGGACCATGGATTGCTGTGGTCTGACATCCACTCACAAAATCAGTACAGTGCTGATCAGTAACTTCTGATCTTTGGTCCCCTGCTTTGGAAGAACTAATGCAAAAGACAGAGTCTATATTTTCACCTGAGAAGCTTCTGTTATAAGTCACTTTTGACCACCTAGGATTACAAGTGAGTGGACCTGAGTTATCAGTTGTCCTACTAAGAAAGTGGCAGCTTTACTGTTGGTCTTGGAAGCAAGAATAGAATTATTTTAAAAGCTCCATTCATTATGACCTCAGACAAGTGATACAACTTTGCTGAATTTCCTCTCTCTCCTTGTGAAAGAAGTTCACCATTTGCAGGAAAAACTGTTAAAGGAATCATAGTCATCTGGGCCTGGCAACGACCCCCTACCCAATGAAGGCAGACACACACACACCCATTCTTGTTCTCTGTCTGCCTCTGTCTCTGTCTCTCTGTCTCTCTCTGTCTCTCTTTCTCTCACACACACATGCACACACACACATTCACACACACACAAATACACAAAAGGAATGCAAATTCTCCTGTATATAGTCTATGTGATATTACTATATAGATGCCTTTCTTTGGAATAACAAAGACGGGACAGCAACAATACAACAGCTCTATTACACATAAAAATAGAGCCAAAATATTCTTGCGCATCGTGCAGGTTGATTTGGGAATAATACAGTTCTTGACTGGAAATGAGTTTCAAAGTTAGCTCTGGTTTATAAGTGAGGACCCCATGGGATAAAAAACTAGCCCAGGAAATACATTTCAGTGATCTTTTATTGAGCTGGAAGTCCCTCACTGGTGCTTGCAGAGTGTTAACAAGAACCTCTTGTTATATGGTTTCCTCAGTCCTGAAAACATGGAAGAGACTCATGCTGTTGGATCACTATGAACCTGAAAGTAGCTTTACAGTAGGATGACCCCGAAGCAGAAAGGTTTAAAGTGAGGCGAACTCAGTGTCTTTAAACTACACATAAATCGAGCATATCGACACCATATGCTCAAACCTTGTTGCCAAGCACAGGGGAGAGGCACAGGAACAGGCAGACCTATAGTCCAAGAGGCTGAGAACGTAATTTGTGGCCCTCAGAGTCAATGAATAATGATTTAACTCAGTTTTCTTGACTTTGATGTTTTTACTGAGAAAAATCACATGAAAATCTGTATTTTTCGCTCTATTATATTCCTCATGTGATACAGTGCCAAGATTCTTTCACATCAGAAGAAATATTCAACAGAGTAAAAGGTTAGAAAAGGTTAGACTTTATATTTCTTGTAAGATTGTTCTAGCAGTCAGCCTGACAATCCAGTGCAAACCAGAAGATGTAATAGAAATCTGATCACTGATAATTATCTCTCCATTGCCAGCTACGTAATCCGAGGAAGACCTGGCTGCCTGCAAACTGCCAGATCCTTGGCTGAATGCTCAGGTTCTAGTGTCTTTTAAAGATTCTTTTCAAAAACTAGTCATTTGCTGAGTTTGTAGAAAAAGCCAATAACCAAATAAGTGTTGCCTCCTTCCTATATCTGAGGTGGGTTACCTGACCTTAGTCTGAGAGTTTCTTACACATTTCCACAGTTTCACTGAGCTTGCATGCATGTATCAGCAGAGTCAAATTCATGGCCCAGCATGAAGCCTGCAGCGTAGAACCTAAGACTGTATTTAGAACACATCTCTCCTTAGCTCACTGTGTAGTTCTAGTCCACACGTGACCTTCCACGACTCAGATTCCTCAGATAGAAGGAGGAAAAAAACCCACATACTTGTTTCACAGAGGTTTTTGGTGAAATTTTAACAGATTATGGTGGCATACAATCCTGCAATTTTTAGAAATGCCCTATTGAATATCAACATTGGAACTACGCTATTTAATAAGATAAAGTTTGGTACAAAGACCTGTGAATTTACCACCTGAAAAAAAAACTTTCAACAATCCTTTTAATCGTAATATATTTCTCTTTTGTAAAAATATTCTCTCAGGCTGGGCATGGTGGTGCCCACCTTTAATCCCAGCACTTGGGAGGCAGAGGCAGGCTGATCTCTGTGAGTTCAAGGCCAGCCTGGTCTACATAGTGAGTTCCAGGACAGCTGGGGCTACAGGGAGACCCCGTCTCAAAAAGACAAAAAAAAATTATTTTTTCTAACACTTCACAGATGACCATCTAGAAAATACTGTACATATGTCCAGCATATAATTAGCTTGTTTGAAGACCTGCTTTTAAAATGGAAGGCAGCAACTCACTCTGAAAAGGACTAGGGTGGTCTTACAAACTGGCATTCTCCTTGCAGAGGCAGCTTTGCGCCTGTGGTACTGGCACAGAAGTCTGTCACCCACGGCTTCTGAACACTGATGTGGCACAGCGGATGAGCTCAGGCCTCTGAAGTGGCCACAGTGGTTAAGGATGGAGGTGCCGTGCCACATTCACTTCCTGTGGGCAAGTTCAGCCAAAGCCACATTAAAAGACGATTGCTTAATGTTGGCAGAACATTTCAGGAGGCACCAAACATGGGTGTTTGGGAGGAGGAGTGGGCATCACTGTCATAAAATGACAAAGCTGTGCAAATGCTTTCTGGCCTCATATTCATAGCTCTGATGGGGATGGAAGTGGTCTCAGAGGCTGGAGGCTTTCCTGAAGAAGCTGTAAAATGATAAAAGGAGCCAGGGTTTCAGCTGGACTACTACTAACCAAAACAAAGAGGGAGGCTAAGCAGACTCCCCACTCAATCCCAACCCTTGCTTATAATTTGCAGACTGGGTTTCTACAGGAAACCACTGACAGGAGATGTGGAGTTGGGTTTTGTTTCTGTGGTGACTTTTATCCTCAGTGAGCCACTGTGGGTCATATCTAGCCTTATGCTCTCATAATAGACACATTATAGCAGTCAACCAAGAAGTAGTGGCTCCTTTTTGCATCACACACACCTCCTAGTGGCCTTAGACAAAACACCTGCTCAGAATGTGTCCTTGCTCTCTCGGCGCTTGCCATGTGAAATCAGGATTTCAACAGGGTCCCATCCCTGCATGTAAGACCACCAGGATAGTCTAAAGATACATTTTCATTTGGTTTCCAGGACAAAGAAAAGCCAGGGGGCATTCTCTCTGATATTTGCCAACTTTAAGTCACAACACTTGAAGCCAGACAAATGGAAAACTGTTCCAAATACTCAGTGCTATTGGCCATTCTCTTCCGTTTTCCATATTACAGAAACAGTCCTATAAAGAGCTGTTTCCTATCTGACTCCCTGAATGGACTTAATGCTTAGGTCTCCCATTTCACGGCCACGCACCTCCCACAATTTGACTCAAGGGAGGCATGAACAGAAAAGTGAGAACTCTCAGTCATGATAGAGGACAGTAGATGTGAGCAGCCCACTCAGGTAACACAGGCCACACTGTGCACTGGGAAACATGGTATATACAGTTTAGCAGAGGCCCTAGGCATCTCTAGATCCTTGGGAATTGTATTTGACTCATGAAATTTAGAACTCTGCACCCACACAAATCAATGTCATCTTCCCTTTTCCCTGTCCTTGTTCTACCCTCTTCTATAAATCAAGAGATGCATGCATGGAGCTGCCTACAGCAGGCACAAAGGTTTCTCCAATGAAGCATGTTCTACTGCAAAGAGGGGAAAGCTTTCAGGAAGCTCACAGTTTAGTGGTTTAGAGACTAAATCAAAACCCTGTACTTCTGATTCTGCAAATAATTAGTTAATAGCATTTAAATGTATTTTACAGATTTCAATGTTTTGACATTAACTCATTTTCTCTTCACAGCATACCTTGGCACCATCACCTGTTTATATACAAACAAGCCAACTCTAAGGCCTGCATGTCTTGGCAAAGGTCATGTCTCTACATTTACACATGATGGTCATTTACATCCTTCCCAGCAGCCTGAGTCCCATCAGCATACGCACACCTGCTCTTTCTCTATGCTCTGTGCACCTTAGAGGATTCTTCTTATCACTCGTGAGTTGCTATCATGGTTATGTGTATCATCATGTCAGTGCTCTTGAAGAATGTAACCTTGCTGAGAACAAGAAATGTGGGAAGCCTCTCTGATGGCCTGAGGATGTGGCACCACAGTTTGTACATGGTATATACTCTGTATATATTTAGCAAAGTGAACCAAACTGAGTTAATCTGATAAGAAATTGCAACCAGGTGAATTCTCTGCCTCACCCACTTGACAACCTCTTGTTCTCAGCCCAACTCCCACCAGTCAAAACCAAAATTTTTCAAACACAGAAAAAGTTGCATGATTGATAGAAACTTAAATGTTACTCATCACGGTGCGTAGGTAATAACCTTGAATCTAAATGGATGTGGCTCTAATTTCAGGCATATCTTGAACATCTGGAATGATTTGGGAGTGGCAAACCTTCTCCAGAAGGCCAGAAATCACATTTGGAACTCAGTGGCACACAAGCTTCTGCTAAAATCACAGGCACTCAGGCACCCACCTTGCTATTCTCATCTACAGATTGAAAAATATGAGTCATCAACTGTTGGAGGTATTTTAACTTGCAAATTATTTGGATGGCAAAATGTAAAGCTCCAACCCCAACTAAATACTAAGCCCAATCTTAGCAACCAATTAGACAAAGTTGACTTCGATTTTAACCTCAAAGTCCAGGAAAGAAAATGAGCTATTTAAGATTATTCTGATATTCTCACAGATACAGCACAAAGCATGAACTCTACAGAGAAAATGAAGGAAGAGTAGCTTCCACTTCTTGGATCCTGACCATGCAGGAGACTCACCCATGACAGGGTAGCATCCTAAATATCCGCTCAACCAGATCTGGTACCACATTTACAAGTAGACACACCCATGGCATCTGCATCCTAGCACTGAAGATTCCACAACTCAGCAGTAAGGCCCTGTCTCTACCTTTCCTCCCTAATTGCTATGGTTCTGGCAGCCTTGGTTCATCCTCCTAAAACTGAGAGATTCACTCATCTACCTGCTGTAGATTGTTTCGATACTGCCTTCACCTGCCCAGGAGCCTTTATATTACTACCACTGCTACCCCACCCATGCCAATCACTGGATTCTATGTCATCATCTACAGGATTTATTCTTGCTTGCAGTGTCCACCTTGACTGACTCTCATTCAGCATTCAAGACTTAGTTCACATAATCTGGGATATTGTCACTGACTATAGCAGACAGGGTCAGGATCCCTTCCTCTTTGTTTTCTCAAAACCGAGCATATATACAAAGTACAGCATAAAGCAGTTAACTTCTCTGGCTCATGTTTTCAGAGTCCTGTAAATGAGTGGCATGCTGTGAGTACCAGAAAAACAAAAGCATGTCCTCTGACTAACTAATGGAATGAATGAGCAATAGCTACAGTGGTGGCTGTCACCTCAGAGCACTGAGAACGGAGGCTGAAGGCCTTTGAAGTGTTTTCACTCCCTGACTCTAACAAAGAGCTCCCTTCGTTAAATGAAATTGAACCACATGATTCCTGTCTTAATCTTTGTTCATTCAGTCCTCATTGGCTGACCATCTACTAATACATTTTCCTAGCACTGCAGAAATACCACTGGATAAGTCAAGAGTCTAGAAAGGCCAAGATGCTAAAGGAGGAATAAATTAACAATCATAGATGTCTCAGGTAAAACTCAACTACTCTGTAGGATGGCGAGGAAAACAACCATGCGGGCTGGAGGGGGGTGTTCCTTGGGTTAACTATTTGTTGTACAAGCACGACAACCTCAGTTCAGATTCTCATACCTACATAAAACCGAGGCAGGTCAGGGTACAACTGTGTGCAGGGAGAGACAGACAGATCCTGGGGGTTTGCTGGCCAGCCAATCTAGCTTAAAGTTTCAGTGAGAGAAACTTGTATCAAAAAATGTGGTGAGTGATAGAGGAAGAAAGTCAAATTCAACCTCTGGCTTCCGTATACCCATACATGGACAGACGGACACACACACACACACACACACACACACACACACACACATATACACATACCCCATATGAGTTTAAGTACTGTGTTTTGAGTATGATTTTAAACTATAAATAAGTGAATAGTCACCTCTTTGGCCTTTCAGCTGTATGTGTATGAGTGTCTATGTGTGTTATATGTGCATGCGTGCTAGATATCTGTTGTTACTCCGCTTCAGATACTTATGCAAATGCTAAATACACAGTAACTGTGCATTATAATCTAAAACTCTCCCTGATTTTTTCCTGCCAGCCAATATCCTTTTTCACGTCTGAAACATTCTTGTTCCTCTTTGGATGACAGTTTTAACATTCCACAGTCCTGAGTTTGCTGTCCCTAAAGTGCTTTCTCTCCTGAGTCCTGTTAATCTCTCATGTTTATTATCATTTTTTCAGCTGCAGTCACTGTGAACAGTAGTATGTTTTCCCCATGGTAATAAATATTCATGTATTTATGAAGCAATGAAGAAAAATTTGCTTAGCATGAAAGCATCAATGTCAACAGTCAGGAGAGAATGAAACAGCACTAACATCTATTAACACTCTCACACCTTCCTGCCAGCATTTGCTCCACATGCAGGAGGTTGAAACTTGAGGTTTGGAGGTTTGGGTAATGACTACAGGATGGGCAGGAAAACAGACACATCTGGCTCACCATGACTCTGGGTGTCATTTCTATTTCACAATAGCACATGGGTGAGAAACACTTTTGTGCTTTTTCACATTGTTTATTTATTCCTTGGAGACTGGGATGGTCAACATCCCAAACATAAGAGAGAGGCTGGGTAGTGATGACTTGTAATGCAGGCTGCTCAGCCCCATCAGGAAATAGGGGTTTCCTTCATGCTCCCCCCACCTCTGAACTCATATATGTATTCTGAGCTGCCCAGATCATCACTCAACTGCACCTGCTGACTCAGAGACAGCTACTGTGATGACACTGCCATCAGTTTTCTTTTCCACAAATCCTGTTTGGTGAATCCATGAGGGATAATGCAAAGTTACTTCTAGAGTGTTTTGAAATATGAATAGAAGAGTTGCTGGAAAAAATATGCTAGTGTGTACACATCGTGTATATGGAGAATATCACTGGGCAAATGCTAGTAGACATGAAGAGGAAAGAAAAAGACAACTGATAGAGGGGGGTGGCATATTGTATTGAGCAGATGAGCACTTCGTAGTCATTAAAAATAAAATGAAGCTAACACTTCTTGAGAGTTGATTATATACCAAGGACTGTATGCTAAATACTTTATATATTGTACCACACAATAATCTTATTAAATAATTATTCTCTCCAATTTATGGGGTTAACCCAAAACTCTTATATGACAAGATAAGTCAATTCTAACAACTTTATTCAGAGAGAGGAAAACTTTGAATGAAAGTAAGTGCCAGGTATGTCTAACCTTGGACCAAAGTAGCTATGATTACAGCTTGTGGAGCAGGAAAGTTTGTGTCCTCCCTCCCACTCTCTTACATTTCTGTCCCTAAGCCCCTTACTGGTCAGGTCAGCCTGCTCGGCAGGATTCCCACTGCCCTTGCTCAGCACCCTTCTTTTCTACTAGCGCCGCTCTCATTTTGCTAGTAATCACAACAAAATTCTAGCCTCTCCCTAGCAATCACATGGTAAATTTCCTAGGAAACACAGGAAAATGTTTAGGGGAGAAAATACTAATAAATAAAATAATCACAATGTTAAAAATTCAAGATTCCTAAGGCAATTCTGGATCTGCATCATTAGAGTTCAGATGGAAATTTCATTCCCTCAACAATATTAGGTAAGCATTCACCCTGAAACCAAGAATTACATCATATAATGAAGGGGGTACTCAGCACAAATGTTTCTATTTTTCAGACTAAACCACTAGAACTGACTAGTGGTATTTTGCTGTACAGTTACTCAAAATGTCTCTAGGCATCGGGTCCACATTCCTCACACCTTTCTTGAGGCAAGGGGATAATTTGATCTCAGAAAATGCAGAGACACTTCCTAGGCAAATCTACCTTCTAAAAGGATTGATCCAGCTACTGATGTAGAGTTGTTTTCTATCGTCTTTGACTTGTTTGTTTTATGGGACTGAAGAAGGACAAATTCAGAACATTCGTATTGACTTAACCAAGGGCAAGGTTCTATTTAGAGATCCACAAGAACAATGTAGAAATTGTTCACTAACAATGTGAATCATTTTCAGACAATCCCCAGAAAATCTGGGATAAGTTAGGTGAAAGAGAGATAGATGACAGTATGTGGAAAACTTTATTTATGAATGTTAATAAAAATTTCTATTGCAAAGGAAATACTAGAGACAAAACTGAAAAGCTGTCCATTGAGAATGGAGCTTATTCCAGGCTGACACTGAGATGCAAACAGGCTCCAGACCAATTCATTGAATGCCAAGTCCAAGAAAGGGATGGCAGGCTGGGGCTCAGTTGGAGAAATTCCCTTTTTAGGGTTTTGCCAAGAACCTGATCACACTTTGCAGACCAGCATGGATATGCTAGGGCAGACCTGACAGCCTTGCCAAATTTGCTCTGTCAGCTTTCTTGAGGGATGGAAAAAAGTTGGTGTGTTCTGGACTAAAAGCAACCTTCTTCATTCACACGTGGGGCCTTTGTCAGAAACTTTAAAACTGGAAAAGAAAAATGGAAGCCAGTCAAAAATCAAAACTTCAAGTTTTACAAGACCCAGAGACCCCTTTGAATGACAGTGGCTGATAAAACCAGAGTGGACTTGAAGTCATGTTTAAATGAACTCCAGGAAATATCTACATACATGTCAGTTTTTACCCTGGATATGGACATCCTTAAAGGGCTTAAGAGGTGGGAAGTCTTCCAAAAGAATGGCGAGAACATGAAAGTACAATGTGTCTATGAGGGCAGGAAATTTCATGAGGTTGCAATGAAATTGTTTCCAAGCAGCAGTCTGAAGGAGCATCTTTCTTTAGGCCCTCCCCAGGTCATGAAAATAGTAACTATTTAACCACATTTATGTAAGTGGAGAAGGAGCAAATATCAGTTCAAGTGTCACTGATGTTAGATTGGGTGTTAAAATTGTGATATGGAAGAACACACCAAACATCAGATTCAAATAAACGTTCAAATTTCTTCATGGCCAGGTTCTTTTCCATGATTATATTTGCCAGCCAGTTTGCCCAAGTCCTTCCCACTCCTTGCAAAAGCAGTGCCGCAGGGATGCCAAACAGGGAAGCCCAAACATCTGGATTCACACCCTGGCTTTGATACTATCTATGTAACTTTAGGAAAGGTGCTTAACCTCTCTGAGTTTCAACTTTCTTATCTGGTAAATGGAGATAATAAAGTATTGGTTGACCGAAGGAAAAAAAAAATCTCAGAATAGACATGAAGAAGTGGGTAAGAAGTTCTAACCCCACCTAAGGAAATTGTGGCAACAAATGGCTGCTGAGAGGGGCACAAAGAATCTCTATCAAGCATGGGACTCTTGGTAAGTTAACCAGACTCCAGTGAATGGATCCACACTGAAGGATATTTGGAGATACAATTTAGACTCTATAGGCCTTAACGTATAGATAGTAGTGTACCTTAAATTGGGTGGGGGCAGTAAGAGGAGGTGGAGATAGAAGAGGCAATCTAAATACTAACAAATTATATTGCATGAATATCTCAAATATTCAATAAAAATACAAAAAGTAAGCTTGAAAAATTAAGTGAACAGATACATGCAAAGTCTTTAGAAAGACTGGAGACTTCACACAAGTGTTCCTTACTTCTAGCTCTTTATTTTCATCATAGAACCTCTGAGGGAAGAGATGTTCATCACTCTCACTTCACAAATGAGAAAAAGGGTTTGGCTAGGAAAGTTAAGGTGTCTTAATTTCCACAGCTCCTACATGCTGGAGCTCCTTCAAAGTAACTTTTAACACAGGCTAAAGCCCAAGCTTGTAACCTCTCATATGATGTATTGGGGAAATGACTGTTAATAATCAGTCTGTCCTACTAGTGAAATAATGACCTCTAGGGTAGAGACCGGGAGCCTCCTTAGTCCAATAAGGAGCTCTGAATGGCTGTCCAGGCACATACACAATGCTTTCTCTCTCCACCTCCCTTATAAGTGGGGTAAAGGGATAAGACTTCAATGATGACCCTCTGCTTGCACAATAAAAAAATGTCTTGCTTCTTTAATGAGATTGCTTTCCTGACACATACCCACAGTGTGACTATCTGAAAGCCACCCTCTTCCCCTTTATCCAGAAAACCTCTCAAGAGCATGCTATTCTCAGCACAGTGTCTCTTTGTTGAGGTGTGCTGTGAATCCATTCTAGGCATGATTGTGGCAGATAAAGATGGCTGGAAGGTTCCTGGAGGGTTTTAAAGTAAGGTTTTATTTTGGTGCTGAGGCTTTCTGAATACAGTTTTATTCTGGAACTTTATTTCTCTCCTGTTATCCTTGCCCCACAAGGAGTCAGGCTCTACGAATTACACTTGAGGAAACCAACAAAGCCACTGCCATCACTGTGCAGATGAGTACACAATGCAGGTTTTCATAGTTTGGCTCCATTAAGTTTGGATAAAATTAACACGGTGATTCTAGTTCCATGCACACCAAAAAAAAAACTGGAGCTCCCTTCTAGGGAGAATTATCGATTGTCCCAGTTTTGATTCTTTGCAGATATATCTAAGGATCAGGAAACAACATGCCTTCTAATTATGATCTCTCTCTGAGGAGGAGACCTCTGGCCTCCTTTTAGTCCTAGCGACAAAACAGCAGCAAAACTAAAAGTCTCTCATGTGAATTAGAAAATTAGTTTTCTGGTGCCTACCACAGTCTTGTATACATTTTAGCTCAGTAGGAGGCAATTCTGACCAACCTTGAATGCAAAAGACATTTTCTATTACTTCATATAAGGGGTCCAATAATGCCAGGGCTCATCTAACTTCATTATTCTCCTGTTTCTGTAAAGACTGGCTCCACTATAGAGATTCTCAGTTGTCAAGTAATAGTTTTCCCCTATGTCCTCCTTTTCCTTTTTCCAGGGGAAATATCCGAGAGCTAAATGCAAAAACTCAAGTGTATTTGAAGTTCATGGGCCTTTGACCCTGTAGACCTTGTTAGGGCCTGTCAGCAACTTTTAAACATATGTTTTAGGTCCTTAGACC
>NW_008341028.1:1083872-1146144 GCF_000622305.1 Nannospalax galili | reverse complement strand
GTGAGAAGCTTTTTTACATATGTTTTGTGTCTTTTTAGACCAAATTGTCTTTCTCTCTCTCTCTCTCTCTCTCTCTCTCTCTCTCTCTCTCTCTCTCTCTCTCTCTCCTTTCTCTCCCAGTTCATTAACATGATTTATAGTAGGTATAGTTTTTTGATAATTGGCATAGTATACATATTAGCATAACTGACATAATGGACAATCATTAACTTCATTTGGAATGGAGACATAATACTTAGTAATGGTGACTAGGTTGAAAGTCAACTTAAGTTTCTAAAATATTTTCTGGTTTTAAAATGTCTTTTGAACAAAAGTCAAATAATCCCCAAATCATCTTGTTCATATATATGAAGATATTACAAATGCAAGTTTTAAAAAGATCCTTAGGTCAACAGCCAAAGGCAAACAAGCTGCAGCCATTGTGTTCATCATCTTGGCCCACATCCCTTTGATTCAACAGTAAGGGCTCAAATGCAAAGTGCCCTTTTGTTGCTACTCCAGAAACATAGCTAATGTGGCCAGGCATAGTGGCACATGCTTTTAGTCCCAGCACTTGGGAGGTAGAAGCAGGAAAATCTCTGTGAGATCCAAATCACCCTGGTCTACAAAAGAAGGTCCAGGCCAGCTGGGGGTACAGGGAGACCTTGTCTCAAAACAATAACAACAACAAGGAAACAAAAAAATAGATGAAAATATTAATAGCCAATGTGGTCTTTCTATGTGCCAAGTACCATGCCAAGGACATTTCAATGTGTAATACAAATTAACCTATTCTTGTGCACATATAAATGTAATGTACTTAAGCAGCACAACATTATATAGCAAGTATTATTACTAGTCTCATTTTTCTGAAAGGAAACTGGGGTACATAAAGACTAAGTAACTTGTTCAAAGTCATAAGCTTCTAAATGCTATCACTAGTTTCACAATCATTCAATTTGAACCCCAAAGTCCATGCTTCAACCCTCTATATCACACTGCCTCAGAAATGAAAACAGAGACAAAGTTAAGGAAGGCAAGAGGGCAGCACAAACCAAAACCTGTATAAATCAGCTATAACATATATGCTCAGATGTGTTAGCTTTCTGTCTCTCTGTCACAATAGAGGAGATAAACAACTTAAAATATCAAAAATTTACTTTAGACCACTGTTTGCTAATGAGGGCCACCGCTTTGTCCTGTGGTGAGGCCAGAAACCATGGCTGGGATTGCTCAGTGAAGTAAAGCTGATCATGACTTGTTAGCTGGAAGTAAAAGACAGAAGAGGGACCATGGTCTCAATATCCCCCCAAGACTCTCTCTCAGTTACCTAACCTCCTCTTGCTAGCATTACCCCCACCTCCCAACAGTGCTACCAAGTGGAGACTAAGCTCCCAATACATGAGCTCTCAGGGGACATTCTCAACCAAAGCCACAGTGTTAGACATGGCCTGGTATCTACTATGAAATGAAAAAAAGGATGTTCTTTCACTCAGAGAACAACAGAACAAGGATACATAAGCGTCTATATATGATGGGCTGTACAGATGTCTCAGTGGTTAAGAACACAGGCTACTCTTACTGGGACCCAGGTTTGGTGGTACTCACAACAGTTAACCATTTGTAATTCCAGTTCCAGGGGATCTGACACCCTCCTCTGACCTCTGTGGACATTGTATAACACAGGTGCACTTACATACATGCAAGCAATACATTCATACACATGAAATAAAAATAATAAAATATTTTTTTAAAAAGATTCGCTATGTGAGTTATACAATAGACTTATAGTAGACTAAACCACAAAATGAATGCAAGAGAAAAAGTCTAGGGTGATCTACCTAAAAAATAGGAAGAGATTAAAATCTGTAGTGAAATTACCAAAGAAATAACATAAAATATGCAGATTGAATGGACCCATGGATATTCACCTAGCACAATAAATGAGAAAACACCCATATTAAGATGCATTGTTAGGAGATATTTAGTCCTCAGATATAAAAAAAATGTTCCTCTAAAAGTTTCCAGAGAAGCAAACAATGACAGATATGAAGAATTTGAAGACATGAGGCAGCCCAATAGGAACTCTAAGGATAGAAGATAAACCATATGGACCAAATTCCAATCTAAGTGGAAAATAAAATGTTTGGGACAGTGCACACCTGTAACCCCAGCATTCAGGAGGCAGAGGCAGTAGGATGGCCTCAAGTTCAAGGTCAACCTTGTCTACATAGAGTTTTAAGCCAGCCAACGCTACATACTGAGACCCTATGTCAAGAAAACAAAACCAAACAAATATCGGAAAACATAATAAAGAACTATTCCATCATGCCAAGTCTCCAAATTGTGCCCAGCAGGGAAACAGTCAGCCATATGCTGTGGAGCACATCTGTAATCCCAGCACTCAGGAAGCTGAAGCAGGAGGAGTGGTGTGAGATCGAGGTCAGGCATGACTACATTGCAAGACTAGGTCTCAAAAAGTAAAAGTACAAATCATTGATTTTTCTTCCATTTTTATTGAGTTTTTGTGCATTTCATGCAATATACTTTAATCGAATTTTGGCCCTCCCTCTCCCTGTCCCCAGTAGCCCCACCCCCACCCCAGATTTCAAGTATTCTGTCATATATGTAAAGTTCTAACTGGTCAAGCATTTCTATCCAGGTATCCCTCAGTGCAAGTTTATCCACTGGCACTCCCTTAAAGAAGATCTACTCTCTCTTACCCACAGTAATCATTTGCCAGTAGTTCCTTGGCTAGGGTTGGGGCCTGCTTCCCATTTCCCCTGCTCCATGATGTGTGTTTCTGATTGTGTGGGCATAGGTCTTATGCATGCTGTGAGCATTGCTGCAAGTTCATATGAACAGGCTTCCATTGGCCTGAAAGCCTGTTTCCCTATGTTCATGAACCAATCCTGGCTCTTAAAATCTTTCTGCTCTACAATGGTCCCTGAACCGTGGGTGGGTGAGGTTTAATGGAGGAGTCCTAACCAGAGACACATACTCTGCACTCTTATTCTCTAAAGCTTAGGCAGTCGTGGCCTTCTGTGTGCTTCACACTCTGTAGTATAAGGAAACAACAAAAAATGAAAGAGGAAGAAAATAGGGTTCTAGAAAACTGCCCCAAGCTGATGATGAAGGAATGCCTTAGGAAGACTGAGCAGCAAGACTGCAGAGGATTAATTTACATTGGAGCAACAGAATAGAGGGTTACAAGAGATACCTTCCAAAGAGCTGACAAATTAGTCATTTTTTTTTTCTATTTATCTCTCTCTTTCTCTCTCTCAGTGTGTGTGGGGGAGGGCACAGCTGCCACAAAATATGTGTGGAGGTCAAAGGATGACTTGTTGAGAGTCCATTCTTTCCTTCCAATTCCTGGGGATTGAAGTTAGGTCATCAGACTTGGTGGCAAGCACCTTTACCAGTGAGACATCTTGCCAGCCTCCAAGATTAGTCAATTTTTTTAAAATCAAATAAAGAATGTGACTTTACGGGGCTGGAGAGATAGTTCAGCAGTTAAGAACACTTGTTGTTTGTCGAGAGGATCCAGGTTAGATTCCCAGCACCTAGATGGCAGAAAACAACTATCCCTAAATCCAGTTTCAGGGGGATCCAATGCCCTCTTCTGGCCTCTGGGGGACTGCATACACATGGTGCACTTACATACATGCAGGCAAAACACTTATACACATAAAGTAAAAACGATAAATAAAATACTTTTAAAAAAGAATGTGACTATGATGGAGAATTTAGGCATAAATTACTATAACAAACAAAAACTCATCAGATAAAGATGTTTGTTCTGTTCATAAAAATTATACTCATAAGCTTCAGTTGTGAAAAACATTTCTGCACTTCTAGCAGTTAGAATATTTGCTATTGATTTACACAAAGCAGTACTATATTTGAAAAGGGATTGATGAGAAAAGGTTGTGAGCTATGTGAGAGAGAATGAAAAGGCTAAATCTTCATTTTGATAAAACAGAATAAATGCATGTCTAAAATTCTAAAAGATTAGAAAATAATATTATCAAATATACCATACTGAAATATAGGGGTAATTAGTGGAAAAAACAAATTTCAGATTTTCTAGAAATGGGAATCTGGAAGAGAGCTGGATAGGTAAAGCTGCTTTTTGTTGTAAACCTGTGAGTTCTTGTTTCTTGAAGCCATGTATTTGCACTACTTTGATAAAATGATTTTTAAGCATCACATGGGAAGATTTTTGAAGGCAGGGCAGAGGACTTGGACTCTCAATAAAGGCAGTACTTTTTGGCATCTCTACTCCTAGCAACATAGAGACCGTGTGGTAGGCAGAATAACTGTTTCTCAGAGATGTCAAGTCCTGATCCCTGGAACCTATGATGTTACTTTAGCTGTAATTAAGGTTACAAACCTTAATATGGGGAAATTATCCTGGATTATCCTTTCCAAGCTGCAGCAAGAGCCCTTCGATCTGAGAAGGGATCAACTCATCTTTGCTGGTCTTTGAAGCTAAAGGAAGAGGGCCATGAGCCAAGGAATGCAGCAGCCTTTAAAAACTGAGTATAGCCCTCATCTGACAACCAGAAGATAAAATGTGGACCATGATCTTAAAACCACAAGGAACTGAATCTGCTAGCAATCCAAATAAGCACGGATCGTGGTTGTCCCTCAAACCTCAACAGAGGAAGATAGTCTGCTGGTACTTGGATTTTAGCTCAGTGAGACCCATGTCGGTCTCTTGACTTCCAAAACTTTTGGATAGTACACTTGTGTGGTTGTAAGCCACTCTGCATATGGAATTTTGTTATTCTAAAACAATAGGAACTTTTAATAGTACAGACTGCCAAATTCTAAGCCACCTCATAGTTACTGACATAAGTGTCAAGGTCTAAATGTGACAGCTGATAGGTTCAATAAGTGAATACAAAATTCTAAATACAATTCAACATTCAACTGATCATTAAGTGATAAAGAATTTGCCTGCCAATCAAATGCTAAATCAATAGTTTTGAATATGGATAAAAACTTCAAAGGCTCTCATAGTGGGAAAAGGAACTTAAGACAATCAACTTTCTCCCACATTTTCCCATTAGACCATTTTTACAATGCATCCAAGCCAGTGGGATGTATTTACAATGGCATTTAAATGATTGTAACACCTTGATTCAAGCACAGGCTTAACTTCGCCAATGGGGAGTCCTGAGCACAGGCAGGAGTGGGAAGGCCTCACTGGCTCAGACTACCGGCTGTGCAGCAAGAGGAACCAAGTTTCAAGGCTAACTACGCATTCACAGAAAAGGCAAATTAGTTCCATTCATACTGACAGGCAGCAGAGGAGGAAAATAGCCTTGATCACTTTTTTAACTAGAACATAAAAGCCACTTGGACTATATATGAAAAACCAGGAAATATTTTATCTGAAAATTTTTATTTACAGAAGAAATCTAGAAAGCTTTTTCATCAGAAAAGTCATTGGAAGTAAAATTTAAAAGAATAAATTACTGAATTAAAGAACAAAATAAAAGCAGCATTATTTCAAATGCTAACATTATGCAAGATCAAACTACTGAAAGAATAACAGATACAGTATTGATGCTATCAGGGTTCAAATTATGCATTAATCCTTCAAATTTCACACACGTCTTTTCCTTTTCAAGACAGGAAAAAGTTAAGGTGGAATGAATAAATACAACTTAGACTTACACTCATTTAAAAAATTAAGAACAATATTATTTTCAATGTAGGTAACAAACAAAATAGTATTGCGGAAAGAAGGAATTTGGAATTTGCCTCAATTTGCTAAAAAATCTTAACAGAAATAAGAAAAAAATGGAGCATTTTTCCATTATTTTTAAAAAACATTTTATTTATTACTTTTATTTTTTATGAGTGTATTGCCTGCATGTTGGTAAGGTGCACTCTGGTGTTGTACAGTGCCTGCGGAGGTCAGAAGAAGTCATCATATCCCTTGGAACTGATTGTTAGCCACCATGTGGGTGCTGGGAATAGAACCTGGGTCCTTTGCAAGGACAGCCAGTGCTCTTAACAGCTGAGCCATCTCTCCAATCCCCATTTTCCCATTCTTATACACAGTTCAATACAGTATTTATGATACCAGATGTATGGGGATTTCTCTTCATATAATAAGCATCAATTATTCTGAGAGCATCAAATAGAGGCTTAATTCAATTCTGAAACTATCTGCCTGAAAATAGCATCAGATTTCACAGGCTAAAGGCTCAGTCCTACAAGGTGGTCCCCAATTCAGATGGAAGTCACAAACCCCAGGTTATTCCCTGCCCTTCTGGTTACAAATCAACCCACTCCTTGGATTCACTTGATTTTCTCAAGTGGCTCTTACATTTAGAGTATATGATTAAAGGAAATTACAACAAATACAGGTGAAGAGCCAGGCAGAAGAGATACACAAGACAAGGTATGAAGGAAAAAGGCAGATCTACCCTGGTTTCCCAAGAACACCACCCTCCCTGTGCCCAGTATGTCAGCATTTCTAAAACCCAAAGGAACCCTGATCTTTAAGTTATTAGGGAGTCTCACTACATAGGTTTTACCAACTAAATCTTTGATCACTTGTGGTCAGTTCAGTCTTGGGCCTCTCTTGCTTTCCCAGAGTTTGGGGTCATAGGGCAGGAAGTCCCATCTTTCTGGTGTGCTTTGGTATTTCTAGTGACCAGCCTCCATTCTGAAGTTATCTAGGGGCTGCCAACCACATTAACATAGGAGGCACGCTCACTCTGCAGATTCAAAAATTTCTAGGAGCTGCCTTCCAGAAACAGGAACAAAGAGCAAATGATGCCTGGATCCTGGGTTCCAGCATCAGTATCCTGCCTTCAACCAATCAACAACAACAGATCAAAAATAATTATGTATGTAGGTTACATGCAAGTACCACCCCATTTTATGTATGAGGCATTGTAATGCTCAAGGAGGATTGTGGAGTCAGTCTTCTGGAAATAGTGAGAGTCAACTCTACCCATTTCACATCATAAACCTCCATATAGACCTCAGAAGGTGGTCCTAAAGCTGCTCCTGACGGGTATCAGGGTATTTTG
The DNA here is from genome assembly GCF_000622305.1 of Nannospalax galili. Taxonomy (NCBI): domain Eukaryota; kingdom Metazoa; phylum Chordata; class Mammalia; order Rodentia; family Spalacidae; genus Nannospalax; species Nannospalax galili. Next base: position 1,139,110 of record NW_008341028.1, on the reverse strand, counting down.
GTTTGCCTTTTACTAGTGGAAATAAGCTTACACCTAAAACATTTTGTTCCAGTCTAGAAAAAATAGATGATTTTTTAAAGGTAAGCATGGATGGTGGTAAAGAGTCACGATAATAAACTGGACTTCTCATTTTCATTGTTGTTCCCCTGAGCCTCACCTGCAGGACTGAAACTCTAGTTGATCACTAGAGCCCAGGACACAGCATGACCATGACTACACTGGTCACACACCCCAGGTTTGGATCACATAACCATTGTCACAATAATTAAAGAAATAATGCAAAATGAAAACGAAAAAAGGGAACTATGTGAGTCTCTATTATAAATGGTAAAATCTTTTTCAGACAGGGATTACGCCAAGGTATGGTATGGATTTACTTCTCCTATACAATCCCATGAAATGAGGACCAGTTATATGTCAGAATAGAGGGTGGAGCATAATTACCTTTGACAAAGAATGCACCCTGGAACTTTCAAGCCAAAGCTGTTAGACTTTTTATTTGTCTTGAACTGCTTTGTGGACATGCAATCTTTTCTTAAACATTTGGTCTACATATGGATAGACATGTGATTTTAAATGGCCTAATGAACCTCAGACAGACTTTTAAGTAACACTCATGAATAAGGCAAAGGCAGGCTCTCAGATGTTAGTATTGCTGCTCTGAATGTCCCCCACTTCACCAGAAAACTACTCCCACCCAGAACCACCACACTAATACTCTATGTTAGTATTTTTTTTCTGTTTGCTGATTTTTTTCAACTTTTAAAAAGTTAACACTTAGCATAATATATCCTGTATCTTTTGCAAATATTAAACAATTGAATTCAATTTTTTATAAAAGAATCAAATCCATCTATTGCCAAACATAAATTTAAAAGCTCCATTTATTTAGGTGATTCTGACAGTAAATCCTTCCTTTCTATTCTGTCCTAGTAAAAGGACTACATTTCTCCATAAAATAAACTTTTATTGAGATTAATAAGATATGAGCACATATGGACTTGTTCCTTAAAAATCTACAGTCCAAAAATGTGACATTGTATTTCCTTTTTTACCCCCTGTCTCATTAATTTAGAACAGGGGACACAAATTAGCAATATTGCCTTAAAATATTTCTTTATAATTATACAAACGACCTTTAGTTAAGACATCATCTGGCCTGAATGTGAAATTCCCATCATGGAAGAATATTGTGTTGAATAGGGGATTGAAAAACAGGATAGCCAATGAGATTTGAAAAGGAGGGTGAGAAGTCAGGAGGTCAACTTGACCTTGAATTCTCAAGGGCTTTGGCCTTGGACTCAGGACTCTCCCCCAACATCTAGGTTTTTTTTTTTTTAATCATACATTGTCATTGTTAATGGATTATAATACATCTCTAGTTATCTCCCGTACCCCCCATGCCATATAGTTTTCTCCTTCCAGCAACCAAATGAGAGCCAAGTCATCAAAACAGGAGCACTCACTCTCTGTAGCAGACTTTTTCTTCTGGTTTGTTATAAAGTGCCCAGTGATATCTGGCTTTTTATGTTTTCAGTAAATTTGCTTTGAAATCAGGAATCCCTGTCTTACTTGTGGACCTCTTGCTCTCTTTGGGTAGTTCTGGGTGGGGGTAGTTTTCTGGCAAAGTGGGGGAGGTACAGATAATTTCTTGGAAACTAATTGCATCTTTAAATCAAGCCTCTTATTTTCTTCATCACACATTCACTCATTCCTACTCATAGATAGGACATGTACAAGGCATAAAAAAGGTGTCAGTATGGCCACCAAAAACCAATGATATATGAAATAGGAGATAAAATAGGGCCACTACCTTACATATTTGCTGCTGTGGTAGATAGTCTCCAAGATGGCAGGCAGTGACCACTGCTTCCTATTATGCGCTTGTGTTATTTCCTCTGACAACAAGATTGATCTGTGTGATCAACAGAATACTGCAAAAGTGATGGTGTAGCCTCTGAAAACAGATCATTAAAGATACTACACCTTCACTGCAGTCCCTTCCTGTGAACCTAGAACTGTGGTTCTCTCTCAAGAGCCTAGAGTTATGGTTCTTTAACGTGAGCCCGGAACTGTGGTCCCCTCCCATAAACTGGAGCTGGAGTTGTCTCCCATGAGCTAGAGCTGCTGTCCCCGCCTATGAATCTGGAATTGTGATCCCCTTCTGTGAGCCCAGAGCTATAGTTCTTAACTGTGAGCTACAGTTCCACATTCCTCTGGTGGTTGGCTGACGGTGGAACAGATTAGAGGATGGAGTACTTCTCGATGTTGAGCAGCAGGTTCAGCCTTCTCTGAGTGGCTGCGTTCTCCACAACACCCTTCCCTGAGGTCCCAGGTTGGGCATGGCAGGGGCTTTGCCTTTGTATTGGGCTTATGCTGGGTACAGGGTAAGTTTCTATCATTTTCAGATTCTAGTCTTGGAAGAATTGACTCTTAAGAATGATCTTCCACCTTCCTTGATGGCCAGCTATGGTCTTGACTTCATATGTGGTCCTGGCATTCAGGTCTTGATGTTAAACCTTTCCCATTTCCATGCATCACAAGGTTTTCCATCATTTTTCTATATGTACCTTCAACCTGTGCCCTTCAGAAAATGTAAGACACCCAATTTAACTTCTAGAGATAAAAATCATAGTCTAGGAATTTAAAAACAAACTAACAAAGAAGAGTGTGGGCTGTAGCTCAGATGTATAGTATTTGGTAAGCTCAAGGTCCAGGGTTCAATAAGCAGTGGGGCATGGGAATGGGATGGGAGAAAATAAAACTATTCAGGGACTTGGGGCTGCAGTTCAGCATGTGCAAGGCTCTGGGTTGTGCCTCAACAAAAGAAATAATCTTTGAATAATGTTATCATTTGGAGAACACTGGCTAACATGTTCAGAGGAGAAATATGTCTTCTTTCTTAGGATTCCCTGTAAGTTAACAATTATCTCAAAAGTGTTTCAATAAACAAAAGGAAACTAAAAAATCAAACAAAAACTTAGTTGGGGTAAGGGGATGTGATCAAAATACATTGCATGAAACTCTCAAATAATCAATAAAACTATTTTTAAAAATAAAATAAATAAAAAAGGTGCTACAATTTCAGCTTTAGCATGAGTATCTGCTGTGGGGGAAGCTAGTCACCGAGCCCTGGGTAAAGAGGACTGAAACTAAGCACTAGTGTCTGCTGACCAGGATGTGTTAGAAGCAGATTCTACAATCCCAGTCAGACCTCCAGACCAACATCTGACAAGAAACCCATGAAAGATCTCAAACTCAAATTACCCAGTTGAGTTAGTTCTAAATTTGGACCCATCGATGTATGAACACTATTATTTTGACACTTAGTTTGTTTTAAGCCACTCAATTTTGGGTTGCTCTGATATGTAACAATAGATATGTTACTGCCCATAACATGTTCAATCCTTGTTTCTTTGATTTGGATTCTATTATAGTGGTTTTTAGAGAGCAAGATACTGATTTTACTAGTCTGTCTAGAAGGTAGAAGAGACCATGGAGCTTATTTTTGATCAAATAGACATGAATGGAGTTTACTCAGAACTAACAGGATCAGGTCTGAAGAAGGAAATACGAACAAACCAACATTTCTTTTTTCAACATTATTATGCGCTATTCCTCTCAATTAAAATAACTCTTCCTGGAAGGAGAAGGAAACTCATAAGACACAGAAAACCAACAAAACCTGCAAGACTCAGGAAGCTCAGAAAGTTCCACTATTCGAAAGGCCCTTCCTCAAGGATATACAAGAAGTTGTTGTTGAAAAGACTCAGTGGAACTGCCCGTAGGCAGGTCAGGGAACTCCAGGGATGCAGCCTTCTGAACTGTCACCCTGCTGGTGCTAGGTGGGCTGTTGAGTGAAGCAACTGCCTTTGTATCACCCATGCTCCTATAAGTAACTAATAAACTCAGTGGTTCACCAAACTAGACTTGGGCAGAATCATCTCTCTGATCTGCTGTTAGTACACTATCTGAGGTGAACAGATATTTATGACTTCCCAAGAAATATAATGCAAGAAAAATAATGATATATGAAGCTGAGGCAGTTTTCTTCCAACTAGGATGCAGCAAGCCTTAAGATGCTAAGGACAGAGGATGGTGGCCTTGATCCCTAATAGCAGTGTTGGGTGAGTGAGGTAATGTGGGCCACCCCCTGGCACTTTGATGAATGATTAGAATAAACTTATTTTTAAGCAGTTATTAGCTATGTTTTCCATTACTTGAAACTGATAGCATTCCTATTGAGGCCACTTTCTGAACAAAGAGGAGGTGCTATAAATAATAGGCCCTAAAATGTAGAATTGGCTGAACAGGAGATACAGTTTTAGGCTCTGAGGTCCCAGCTCTTCCTGCTTGGAGGGAGGATGACCATGCTATACAGGGCATTTATTTTCCTTGTTGCCTATTGGATCCAGTCTATATAATACTGAAAAAAAAAGTGTGATACTAAAGGAAATATATAGAACTGGTTGCAACTTATTTTTCCAAACCTCCTGCTTATATGTGCTTCAGAAGGTTTCGAAAAACATCACATGGAAAGGCAAATAAGTTCTGTGGAAATTTCAGGGCGCAACATGTCAAAAGGCAGGACCTATTCTGCACTGCACATATACTAAATAGATACGCCAAAGGCTTCTGGTTTGTATGTTTGGATTCCTGTAACAATTTTTATAAAAAGTTAGAGAGCACTTCAAAGAGGGGAGACTTTTCTCCTATGGGTTTTCCTCCTCAGTACCCAAGAAAAACTTTCGTAAATTCTTTGTCCATTTATCCCATTAATGGGAAATAAAAACTTTCATTAGATCTCACGGAATGTGTTGCATTTTTTGTTTTAATGATAAAATGACAATCACTAGGAAAAAAAATCTAATCATTAGAAAAGCAACAGAAACCATATCCTAACCATTTTAAGTTTTCAAACCTATTATACAGGTTATTTTATCCATGCTTCTCAATAATCCCCAGAGGTTAATTTTATCAGCTCCCTTGCCAGATTAACGAAAAACAAAACTAAGGATGTCACAGCGCCCAGTGTTGTTTGTCCAGAGCTTGTGTTCACATCACTATCAGGTTAATACAACACAGTGTTTCCAGTTTGCACATCTCCCCTCACCCCCATCTTATCAACAAAGATACTGATATCTACATGCTTTGGGTAATTCCCACTTTTTTGTCTTCTCTCCCACACAGCCTCACTTTGTCCTCTCCACCGCGCCTTTCTGGTCAAACCGTGGCTCTTTCTCAAGCCTGTTCTTGTTCACACTGCTGTGTTGTATTTCAGAAATCACCCAAAACTCTTTGTTACTTTCCTACTCATCACTCCCCATCCTCGCCTCTTTGTAGTTTTCCTGTTTTGATGACTTTCTATCTCCTGATTCCTGTTGCTCATTCACATCCTACCAATATTGATTTCTCTCCTGTTCCTTTTGCTTTCTGAGTTTCAGACTTTTACAACAAAGGGCTCCCACTTTCTTTTCTGTCTAGCTAACTCTTACATGGCCCTCACCTTGGAAATCACTTATGACCTCCAACTCCAAGTTAGATGATCCCACTCTGGAGTCTCCACACACTTTTGCTGCTACTAATTCAACACTGTATGTTTTTATTGTTTCTGTCTTAGCTTGTCCCTGTTAATATTCTTTCACCATTGTGCTCCAAGTGTTTTATATATATATACATGTTCAGTTCACTAAAAACAGTTGCACATGAGTTACAACAAAATCAGTCAAAGCATGGCCTTTGAAAGACAATTTCTAAGGAACAAAAGGGAACACTATATGCCATCTATCAGTTATATTACAGAAAGCATCACATTATCAAAGTAACACCTTGTTGGTACACTGCATGCTGCCCTTGCTTATACAACACTCTGTTAAGTCCACCCAGTGCTTACATAGGTTATGGAGCTCTGAAATCCCCGCCTCCTGTATGCCTGTCAAGCATAATTAACCACTGAGCCACCCTCCAGTCCCTGCTTTCTCCTTCAAAAGTATATTGAGCCTTTCTAGATTTCCCTCATCTCTTTTTACTTATTTTTTTTTTTACTTTCCTCATTTATAAAATGAATTTCATTCTTTCCTATCAGATGCAGCTGACCTTTCTCAAAAGCACAAACCGTAATTTGGGTCTTTATCCAGCTTCTTGCCTTTTGTGGTTGCTGAATAGCTCACTACTGCCTTGGGTTTTTATAACATTTCTGCCTTTTCTGTCTCCACAAGAGTATTTCTGTGCAGAGATAGAAAGAGCACATGATAAAATGTGTAGTACTTTATTCTCACAAGAATGGCCATGCATATCTCTAAAAGTCTTCTCCTTCTGCCTTAGCAAGCTGACCAGATACATTTCTTGGAAGTAAGGGTTAGGTTAGATTGGATTGGATTGGATTGGATTGGATTGGATTGGATTGGATTGGACTGGATTAGGCAACACACTGCAAGAGGGAGTTTAAATTAAAGGTAAAGAAAGTTTCCATAGACTGTATCCAAGATAAATAACCCCATTTTGTATAGTCACTCTTCAAATGAAATTAATCATTTCTAAGAAATAATACCAAGATATGTTAATAGTTTCTAAAATATTTTATTTATTATTTTTATTTTATGTGTATGAGTGTATTGCCTGCATGTATGTGAATGCATCTGTGTCATGCAATGCCCGTGGAGGGCAGAAGAAGGCGTTGGATCCCCTGGAATTAGAGTTAGGAATGGTCATTAGCCACCATGTGGGTACTGGGAATTGAACCCTGGTTTTCTGCAAGAGCAGCCAGTGCTCTTAACCACTGAGTCTTCTCTCCAGCTGCTGCCAAATGTTTTCAAAGCAGAGAGTAATCTCATTTTCAGCTTTGTACATGTCTTCCTTAATAATACTGTTTAATCTTTAATTCCTCCCTAACTTCGCTGTAGTAGACTCCGAATATTCAAAATCTGAGGATTGTTTTCATTGTTACTATAGTTTCGGTGGTTAATTATCACTGCTTTAAGTAACTTTGACAAAAGAATCAGTTTGAGTTGTGGAAGAGATTGTTAGACATCTATAGTAACATTTTTTAAATTTTTATTTATTATACATGAGTATATTGCCTGCATGTATGTAAGTGCACCAATGTCATGAATTGCCCACAGAGACCAGAAGACAGCTTCGACTTCCCTTGAAGCTGGAGTTTCCCTTGAAAATGGACAGTTGTTAGCCTCCATGTGGGTGCTGGCTCTTGAACCCAGGGCCTCTGCAAAAGCAACCAGTGTTCTTAACCACTGAGCCATCTCTCCAGCCCCTATAGTACAATTTATGATAGCTAAAAATCCAACAAACCAACCAACCAAATAAAAACCTTTATAAAATTGAAGGGGAAACTATTTCTCTCTACAGTGTAAATTCACAATGTATATATACTACTTGAGGCCACCAAACATAAAATCAACTCTAAAGCATAGGCAATTGCATCTTAAAGCTTTTTTGTACATGAAAAAGAAATGTAATACAGTTAATACCCTCACAGTTATCAAGTGATAGGTTGCTATAAAAGAAGTTTATGAATTGTATACCCTCCATATGTGCTGTATTTCAGCCAAGGGCATTTTATAGCTGTATAATTCTCTCAACTTCAGGCAGTGCCCTTAAAGAGAACCACAAAACTCCTCACAGAGAGTTTCGTTCATAAATTTAAAGAGGAAAAAAGACTTTGCGGCAAGGTTTAAGTACAGGAAGTGACTCAATGGTTGGAGGAATGAGAGCAAGGAGACTGAATGGTATCCAAGAAGAATCTAGACTATGGAAAGCCATGGGATGTGAGAATTAGAACGGCCCTGTGAGAAGTAGGGCCTCATGGCTTTCTTCAGAGGGATTTAGGACAATGCAGCAATAGGATCTATGCTGGTGACAGTAACAAACATCACCTACAAAGAGTGGATTTGTGATCTATGAGGAAAAGATGAAAAGGTATGTCATCATGCAAGAAAGAACAAGGATCTGAGAAACATCAGATACACAGGACAGAGATTCAAAGTTTTAATCCGAAAAAAAAATACAATTTTCAAACTAAGAAACAAGGACAAATGGAATAAAACTAGTGGATTATTCTGAAGAATATGTTACTGATCGGAATAGAGATCTAGGCATGAGACTGACAACTGAACACTGAAATTATAGAAAAGTGGACTAATTTACAGACACAGCCAAGATGTGGAGACAGAGGAACTACAAAGGAAATGGGGACTTTGTATGGAGATGAAATAATCTGCATCTTGAACGTGGTCGTGCTTACATAGCTATATATGTTTGCCAAAACTTACTAAATTGAGTATGGAGAGATACATCCAATACACACTTACTACCACATTTCCAAACGCACAGGATCCTTCATGTTTCCTCTCGATCTTTATGCTTTCTTCCTGGCCCCACCTTCCCCTTAAACTCTGATCATCATTAATCCAATCTCCATTTATATAATTTTATCATTTCAAAAATACACACATGAAAAGGATCAGACATATAACCTGAGATTTTATTTTCTTTTTTGTATCATTTTTAAAAAAAAAATTTTTAATAACTACATGATTAGAAGAAGCATTTCATTACAGCTTTAACATATTCAGTAACACACTCCAGAGCAAGAGTACATCTCTTTCACAAGTGGCTGTAAGTTTCTAGGTTCACAGTTGAATTAATACAGTTATACAATATTGAACTCAGTATAAGCCCTGTAAGACACAAAATTGAATGAGTTTTTAACCTTTACAAAAGATCTCCATTTCATTTTAGAATATATTGTTCCTTGCAGAAAGACTTTGTTTTTGCTACTAACACTGAGATGTTGGCGCACGCATGTATCTCTAATCTGTATGCATCTGATTATTACTAGTCATTATCGGTTGCACTTGGATCCTTGGCACCTGTGTATGTCTATAAAGTCATCGGGTAGATTTCAACGATAATGTTTATCACCTCTACTAATTAACATGATGTAAATTTCCACGCTTCGTCCTCAAATATAATACATTTAAAAAAATTTGTTGATTTGTGTGTGTGTGTGTGTATGTGTATCACACAGAATGTTCCAAACCATCTTATTCAACTATACACCCACTTCCTAGATGGCACCCTCCCATAGCCTCCCTCCCCCCACTAGAGCCCTCATACTCTGATATCCCTGCTACTCTCTGCTGTGTTGCTGGCACCCCAGCCATTCCCCCCTACTTGTCCATCTGGTGAATCTAGTCAGCCTATCTAGAGGTCTTTGTTTTAGGAGGGTCAGCTGTTCCTCATCTAGCAGCAATCAGTTGTCAATATTCCTTTACATATGATTGGGGTGGGCTGTACATTTTCCCAGTTCTATGCTGGGTTACTATCTGGGAGTCCCTTTGGCCACCCTGGCCAACAAGTCAAATCTGAGTATCTCCTATCTGGCATTGTTGCTTGTTATGTAGCCTTTAGCTATGCATATGGACTCAAGAAATTACATTGGCCCCTTTACTCTTTGATTATACTTTCCTTTTGGGTGTTTAAGTCTATACAGTTGGCCCAGATAAACCCATATATTTTTACTCTTAAGGTCGTTTGAGGATCTGTTCTTCAGGGGACACATGGGGTTGGGAGGAGCCCCTGGTTCCTTTCTTTTACCGGTTCCACCTATGTGAAGATAAGTCAAAGGTCCTGCTCGACCATGGTTGGCTTCACTTGGAAGCAGGGAGGAAATGATTCCTCTGTGTTGACCCTCCTCTTTGTAGACTGGACACTGGTTCAAGTCCATCCGGTGGGGTCTCCTTGGCCTTCTTGATCAAGAGGATAGGTGAGCCACCATGATTACAGGACATTTTGAGACATGTGCATAGTCTCCTGGAACTAGTCGACCTAGGAGGGCAACTGTCCTTTATGTCCCTCTGACCAAATTAGTATAGGCCTCAGAGTATGTCTGTTAAACATCCAAGAAGGTTAGTTCCACCAGCCTGGTACTTTTAATTACTGTGTGTCATGTAGATAAATCTTGGGCAAAGACCAATTGTTCTCAGGTAAACCTTACGTAGACATATATTTCTTGATCTTCTATGTATAATTTGTCATTAGGTTGTTGGAGTAATATGGCTCCCTCTGGTTTTTAAAACTAGCTAGGCATTGTTTATCTCTCACATTGTCTCACCCCTCCATCATGGTTTTCCCACTTAAGGTGCTCCCATTTTCCCCCCTTCTCCCTTAACAATACCCTTTTCCCACAGTCCTACATCTCTTGAGCTCCTTCTTTCCTTTTATCCCCTAGGTTCCTTGTATACCGTTCCCTCCCCCATCCCTTAAACTAACCCAATTTTTATCCATATCTCCCTTATTAATGCCTGTTTCCTACTGTTCTTTTCTTTTAGGTTCTTTCTTTTCCTTTACCTCCCTGGTTCCTTTCCATTATCCTGATTCCTGTAGTTATGTCTGGATACATACTCACTTATCAGGGTTTGGTTCTAGAATCCACATATGAGGGAGAACATATGTTTATTTTTTTTTTCTGAGTCTGTGTTACTTCACTTGGCACAACTCCCTCCATGAAGACTTTCCTGAATGAAAGCAGCCCAAGAATATTTTTGTTGTTCCTCATCTTGTCTCCACTGATGCCACAAGCAATGGCCTTGTTTCTGTGGGCAAAAGTAGCTGCCATTGTCCAGTTTCTAGTGTTACAATAGAACATCACACACTGGGAAAATTGTACAGCCAGTGTATGTGATTCACATCTCTGGAGGTGGGAAAATCCAAAGGCATAGTGCCAGCATGTGCGAGGTACCTTGTAAGAGCAGTCCTGCTTCGTCTTCCCATGGCAGAAGGCAAGAACAGTAGAGAGATAAAGGGGAAGCCCCCAACACTCCCTGTGTGGGGACTGGAGGATTTCATTACAACTGGCAAGAATAGAAATCATAGTTAGTATCCCAATCCTTCGAATAACTGAGGGAGCGACCATAGCTTTCTCAGTGATTTGGTGAGAATAAGGCAGCTGAATCTGAGAGATTTTCACCTTACTAGACTCTCCCTTTCCTGGAGTTTCGCTGTCTGTGTCTTGGTGTTTCCTGGTCACTACTTTCCTCAGCTCCAAGTCTGGCATATGTGAATCAAAAAGAAAAACCACTCTTATCGCACTAGGCCTAGATTCCTTCCTATGGAACAGGACTCAAACCCACTTGAAAGTGGTTGATTACCCCACAACCATCCTGCCACTATTGCGACAGTGGGTACATCTTGCCTAGCAGGTCTGTACTGCAGCATAAGGGGTCCAGTGCTAGGAAGATCACTGATGTCTTTTCTCTCAGTATCCTTAATAACTCATTCTGGTACTATGTGCTGCTTTCAATTTTGGTCCTAGAAGCTTCATTTTTTTTTGTAGTGAGCAGTGGTTAGTGCAGAGACTCATAGCTGTTCAAAGTGCTGAGAATAAGTGACTGTGAGAGCTGAGCGTAGATGAAGGGGATCTCTGCCCCCACCTCTGACTCAGGGAACATCACTGAGGACGGGAGGAAAAAAATGTTAGAACTATGCTAGTGCTATGAAATACTGTCCTCTAGATATGACATGGATGTTGCACACATGAACTCATAGCAACTGAGGTTGCCTTCACAAGACTCCCATAAAATCAAGCTAGTTAAAATTCCAGGATGGATGGGGGGAGGGGTGGGGGCAGGGGGAGATCCCAAGGCCCCATCTGTAGCTGAGGAGTTATTGGTAGTTGATGGCTACAGAGGGATGGGGTGTCACTTGTCTTTGGGATTATGGCCACTGGTAGGTCCCCAGGCCCCAGAGGATGACACCACACCCATGCACATATGGGTAGAACTAATTACTCTACTCAATACAGGGTTGGGAAGGAGGTATATTTAGGGAATTTGAGGAGGAGAGGAGAGTATATGGTATGATCATGATACATCCTATGCATGTATGAAATTTTCAGAGAATAAAAAATACCATTAAAAAATTTTTTTTTAGTTTTATGTGTATGCATGTATTGCCTGCTTGTACGTACGTAAGTGCACCCATGTCCCGTAAGGCCCACGGAGGTCAGAAGAGGCTGTCGGATCCCCTGGGACTGGAGTTACAGGCAGTTGTTAGCTGCCATGTGGGTGCTGGGATTCAAACCTGGGTCTTCTGCAAGAACAATCAGTCTCCAAAGACAGAAAAATCAAATGAACTCACCATTGTGTGTTATTTCTTGGATCCTGAGAACTCTAGCCAGCTACATTTCAGGCTTCTTGTGTTTGATTTATAAAAAAATGTCTAAGACTTTTAGCTGCACTTAGTAAGAGGAGTATGAAAAATATACTTCTCTCTTCCTACAAGTAGAATCTCCAGTGTTGACTGTTCTCACAAGTAAATCCTCTGTTCTAAAAAAATAAATCAACACAGAGGCCTTCAAGAAAAACTATTTTAGCTGATATTTTAATTACATATAATAAATCTAAGTTTGCAATCCTCCATGTATAAAATAAGAGGTAATCTATAAAAAATAAAAGTCAGGATGAATAAAAAATAAATGCCAGAAAACCATAAAATCCCACAGAATTGTTAGAAAATGGAAATTAAAAAGCAAAGCTGAATTAGTCAAAGTACAGTTCTTAGTTAATCACAAGACATAAGATATGGAAAGGCTCGTACAATATACCAGCCACTCATATATGATTATGTAAATCCATTTAAAATGTTCCATGCTATGTTTGGAAATGCAATCCATAATGCAACAGTGTTAAAAGACAAGGCTTGATAAGAGATGGCTAAGTCTGATGGCATAGCACTCACAACAGAACAGCAGAGATGGTGGACATGTAGCCACAGTGACAGTTGAATACTTGGTAAGCTGAGCTGGTTGCCTAATGGCTAAAGAAGTGGTAAGGTCTCAGGCCATGGTGGCCTATGACACACTTGTATCTGGAGCAGCTTGGCTCCAAAGAGGTCCAGTTTCCAACTAGTTAGCTTCCACGAGGCCTTGCTCATGCCTGGCACCTAGTTTCTGAGTAGCGCTGGGTCCCAACTCCAAAGCACAGTATACAACAGAGGCAGTGCCACAAGTAGTTGATAGAGTGGCCACAGAGTAATGGGAGTCATATAGCCATCTCTCTAACAGCTGAAAGCAACTGACAGGACCAAGAGCAGCCAAGGACATTGGAACAGAAGTGGAAATGGCTTGGGTCACAATCTATTGAAAACATTTCCTTCACTCTAGTAACTTTAAGTATTTTTATTATTCAGGCTTATTAGTTATATACAGTACCGGGTTTCACTGTAATATCTTCATAACCTGTATATAACATACTTTGATCATGTCTGCCCTTTATTACCCCCTCTTCTACCTGCTCCCATTTCCTCCATCCCCTTTCTGAGTTCTTGCAATACATGTTTGCAAATGTATTCATGAAATGACACAGAATGCCTTTCAAACGAAGTAAAATGATTAGGAACATCAGAATATAAGTTTAAATCAGAAATGTGTGCTGCTAGTTCTCCAACGCAGGAAGGAGACCAACAGTCTGCCTTTTTGTGTGTTTATGTTACCTCACTCAAGTCATCAGCTTCTTTCACTTCAACTGTCATTTCGCTTCTAGATTGTTCTCTGTTTCTGGTCTTCATGTTATTTATTTATTAGTCATCTAGCTCTCTCTCTCTCTGTCTCTGTCTCTATCTCTGTCTCTGTCTGTCTCTCTCTCTCTCTCTCTCTCTGTGTGTGTGTGTGTGTGTGTACGTGTACGTGTACGTGTACATGTATGTAGAGGTGAGAGGACAACCTTGGGTGTCATTCATCAGGTGTGTTCACCTTGTTTTGTGAGCCAAAACATTGGCTTAGACTTCACCTGGGCAGGCCTGGCTGGCCAGCAAACCTCAGTTAGCCACCTGTCTATACCTCTCCAGTGCTGAGGTTATAAGCACAAACCACCACGGCTAGATTTTTTTTTTTACGTGGCACTAAAGATTGAACTTAGTTCCTCATGTTTATGAGGTAAATACTTTATGGACTAAACTAGAGTCACTAGAGCCACGAGAGTTTTCTGTATAAAAACACAAACTTAGGGGCTGGAGAGATGGCTCAACAGTTAAGAACACTGGTTGTTCTTGCAGAAGACTCGGGTTTGAATCCCAGCACTCATATGGCAGCTAATAACTGTCCGTAACTCCAGTCCCAGGGGATCCGACAGCCTCTTCTGACCTCCACAGGCATTGCACGACACGGGTGCACTTACATACATGCAGGCAATACACTCATACACATAAAAATAATAAAATTTAAAAAACCCCCACAAACTTAAAGATACTGCTAAAAACTTTCTAGTACCTTTCCATTGCACTTTGCTTAACGTCTGAAGAGCCGGCTTGGTCTACACATAAAGTTATCTCTCTTTAGCTCTGTGAGCCATTTTGTCCCTGTACCCATGCTGGGCTTCGTACAACACATTTGTTCATAATGAAGTCTGAGTTTGTGGTTCCCGTACCTGCAAAGTTTCTTCCAGGGAAATTCCCCTTGTATGCTGTGGCTCAGCTGATACACAGCTGTTTGAGGTTCATCTTTGCCAATGTAATTCAGTGTGGCCTCCTTCTACCCATGGAGTCAGGCTTCTTTTGCCATTTCCTATTTCCTTTCCTTCCTTCCCTTCTTCCTTTTCTGTTTCTTTCCCCTCTCACCATCTCCTTTCTATGCTTCTTAACTTTTGCAATCATGTATTTACCAGTACATAAATATAGTGTTAAAATAGATTGAATTATACATCAAGAGAAAAATATCTCCCTTTCCCACTTTGCAAAAAGCCCAGCAATGTAGAGGGCTGTGACTACCTGTGGTTTCAGAATTAAGACTCATTTGATCTGAGCAAATCAAAGCGCCCCCTTGTTTCCACTTTACAAATTTGTGGATAGGAATTCAAACCAGGCACAAATTTGTCAGTATCTAGTGATCTGCAGGCTTCACTCAGCTTCAGGGACAAGCAATGTCACAAGCAGAACTTGTCAGACTAGAGCAAGGCTCCCTCCCTCTTCCTTGTAGGTGACTGAAGAAGCATGTAAATATAATTGCTGCTAGTAGCAGTTTTGTAACCTTAAAGGAAGCCATCCACAGGCAAAAGTAAACATATGGAGAGCAGATAATCATAGTCAAAGCTCAGAAGCAATAATAAGGAGGGCTATACAGGGGAACAGAGCAGAGAGATAAATAACACTTAGGTGGTGTGAAATACCCAAGGGAAATGTATTATTTCAAAAGCTTACTGAGTAATATACATACAATATACATATGAGTGCATGTATATAGATGAAGGCTACATAACAACAACAACAACAACAACAACAACAACAACAACAAAACCCCCACAATGCTCGGCATAGGAAATCTCCCTTCAAGTTGCTGGTCAAGAAACTCCCAACTTACACAGGCTATTGCCAAGCCCTAGACTGCCCCTCAGAGCTTGGGAGAAAGACACTATTGCTGAAGTCAGGACATACTTCAGACACAGGACTTGCAGCAATTGAGCTGGAACTGACCTGGAAGCCTCCTCCCTGAAGGCTAGCTCCCATGGTATCAGAAGATACTATACAAACTGTGAAGGGAGAAAACCAATCATCCTACCAAGCTGTAAAGCCTATGAACCACAACAATGACTAGTGATGGATGACCACAAGGAAAGAGTCTTCTAGACAGCTGGGAAGTTACTTATATGAACTTAGAGAAAGCACACACATGACCCAGGCAAACTCAAGTCAGACAAAAATCCCAGCATTGAAATGGGTAAGTAGGTAAGAAACCCCAACCTTAGCTGAGGGACTACTGGCAACCAATAACTGTTAGGAGAGGGAGAGTCGGTTTTCTTTAAGGGTGTGATGCTAGATAGGTTAACCAGGCTCCAGTGGATGGACATACACCAAAGGACATTTGGGGACACAGACTTGGCACAATAGTCCTTAACATATGTAACAGAATACACGACATCCAGTGGCAGGAGGGCTTTAGAGGGATGCAGATAGGGGAAAGGGTTTAAATATGATCAAAACATATTGTATGAAATTTGCAACAATTTGATTAAAAATTCAAAAGAGAGGAAAAAGAAACTCAGATTTGCCATACCCAAAGCCCATATGACACAGAATTTTCAGTTAAGTAAGTCAATAAATCAATAGCTTGCATCCCTGGCTGCCTATTCAGTTCCTGTGGGAAGCTTACGGATAGCCACGACTCATCTTCAGAGCTTCCTACTTCAAATGCTCTAGTGGACCCTCACATTCATAGTACTTGAAAAACCCGCAGGTAATTCCAGCAAGAAACCAGACTAAGAAACAGTGCAGTAAATCCTGGTTATTACTGATGACTATTTGAAACATTTTTTGTCTTGTTTTTAAAAACATTCCAACTCCATGCTCCCAAACTTTAGGAAGCATGAAACTCACCTGGATTTGTTTATTTATTTGAGCTAGGGTCTCTCTGTAGCCCTAGCTGGCCTGGAACTCACTATGAATACCAGGCTGGCCTCAATCTCACAGAGATCCACCTGCCTCTGCCTCCAGAGTGCTGAGACTAGAGTTGTATGCTACTATGCCTAGCTTTGGAGTTTTTCTTAAATGCAGATTCTAATTTATATCTCTTTGTGCTATCTTAGTGGCCTAGGGCCACAACAGTGTTGCACAGAGAGTCTTAAAAGATAGACGTGAACGTGAAGACACTTTTGAAGACGAGAAATTCTTTTTTTTTTTTTTTTTTTTTTTTTTTTTTTTTTTTTTTTTGTCTTTTTTTGAGACAGGTTCTCCTTGTAGCCCCTGCTATCCTGGAACTCACTATGTAGACCAGGCTGGCCTTGAACTCACAAACATCCGCCTGCCTCTGCCTCCCAAGTGCTGGGATTCAAAATCAAAGGGTGTGCTGAATTGTAACCATCTGAAGTAGTCACCCTTCTTCTCTATGTGTCTCTGTCACTTTCCCTTTGAAAATGCATCAGGCCCACCATAATGAATTCATTTTCCTAGATTATCTCAAAAAAGATTCAGTCTCCAAGTAAGGCCACATTATGAAGTACTTCAGGGCTTTAACATGAATTTTGGTAGGCCATAATTCCAAACCACATTTAAGAATGAAGAATTTGCTTTTCTACCAAACTCATAGAAGATGACAATATTCTGGGATCACACCTTGAAGAATGCGGGTCCAAGTGTTCCATTCCCTATGTATGGGGCTTGGTGGGCTTTAGATCCCCCTATCCCAAGATGAACAGTACTAAGACTATCTGAAGGACAGCAAACTATCGGGCAGAGTACT
The DNA here is from genome assembly GCF_000622305.1 of Nannospalax galili. Taxonomy (NCBI): domain Eukaryota; kingdom Metazoa; phylum Chordata; class Mammalia; order Rodentia; family Spalacidae; genus Nannospalax; species Nannospalax galili. Next base: position 1,121,865 of record NW_008341028.1, on the reverse strand, counting down.
AGAAATATGGTATCAGCTACCGGTACTACACAAAGTAATCTAATGCACAGGCAGGAGACAATACACTTATGGAAGACCTCTGAGAAAGATCTGAGGTCAAGAGGATAAACTTCAAATGACCACAAGAAAATGCATGGGAACTTGCATTCACATACACACAAACATACACCATTTGGTATGCGTACTGTACTGATGAGTTTCTGTCAACTTGACACAAGATAAAGATTCAGGAGAAAAGGGTATTTTGAATAAAGAAATGCTTCCATCAGTTTGGCCTGAGAACATGTCTGTTGGACATTTTGTTGATTTCTTGTTGATATAGGAGGGCCCAGCCCATTGTGGGTGGTGCCATCCCTGGGCAGGTGGGCCTGGGCTGTACAAGAGAAGCAGGTGAGCAAGCCAGGGAAGCAAACTAGTGAGCAGTGCTCCTCCATGGTCTCTGCCTCAGCTCCTTCCTCCAGGTTCCTACCTTAAATTCCTGTCTGGGCTTTACTTGATGATGGACTGTGAGCTGTAAGTCAAATAAACCCTTTCCTCCCCAAGTTGTTTCTTATTAGTGTTTTATCACAGCAACAAACACCAAACTAGGACATATAGTGAGAAATGTGATAATAGGACAGCGGTGACATAGCCATGGGGACTGATAACAGAAACAGAATTTCCACAGAATCTCAGAAATAATTTTGTCTGAATGATTTTAAAAGTAAATAATACATTTATGAATCTTTATTTTGCCATCAAATTTTCCATTATTTCCAAAATATATAAATCCCACAATAAGAAGGAAAAAGTTTAAAGTGATTTATTTTAATTACTCCTAATTAGAAATTCACTAAGGGTTGGAGAGATTGCTCAATGGTTAAGAGCACCAGCTGCTCTTGCATAGGATCCATATGCTGGCCGACAACCTTTTGTAACTCCAACTTCAGGGGATCTTATACCCTCATACCCTCTTCTGGCCTCCGCAGGCATTGCATGTGTGGGTGTGCTTACATACATGCAGGCAAACACTCATATGCATAAAAATAAATAAGTAATTATTTTTAAATTTCAGCATACACTGGGCATGGTGGTGTACACCTTTAATCCCAGCACTTGGGAGTCAGAGGCAGGCAGATCTTTGTGAGTTCAGGGCTAGCCTGGTCTACATAGTGAGTTCCAGGACAGCTGGGGCTACAGGAAGACCCTGTCTCAAGAAGACCAAAAAAAAATTTTTTTTTTCAGCAAAAGTAGCATGATTCAGTTTTTATTTATTTTTAGGAGGAAGCGTGGTAATTCTCTACAGAAAAATAGAGATACACTAGTATAATAGTGTTTTGTCACTGGATTCACTTGTTAATGGCATTCAAAGTTCTAAACTTTTCCTGTTTTCCAAATCAAAACAAAATTATTGCTATAATAATCCCAACATCTTAGAATTCTGAGTTATCGCTGCATTATCAGCACTGTTGAATCTCATCCCAAACCCTACATCTATATCACACCCCTCAGCAAAGGCTCAGGGGATATTAGCAGCATAAAGAAAGAAATGTAAGAACCAGGAGACTGAAGGAGTGCTGCAAAACAGGGTCTTCTGGACAAGACACAGGAACTGTACTTATGAAGTCACTGTTGCTGTGATTATCTGCACACCACCTGCACAAGACTGGGATTGTTAACATTCCATCAAGCATGGGAGAGGGGCTCAGGAGGCCCCACCTCTGCTGGAGGGACTATGGGCAGCTGGTGGCTGCTAGAGGAAGGGACGCCTTATTCTTCAGCAGTGTAGCCTGTGCTCCAGCAAATAACCCCCAATTCATGCTCATGCAACCATAACTGAACTCAGTGTGTCAGCCACATACCAAAAAGTGACATCAAAGCAGGAGGGGCTAGTTGAGAAGAAGGTTTTAGTAGGAGAGAGAGGAGAATGAGAGAGGGTAATGGGGAATAAAAATGACCAAAATTCACTATATGCATTATGACATTAATAATAATAAAGAAAAAAGAAATTGATACAACTTCATTCCCTCAGCAGATATTTATTAGATACACTATCTATGAAGCTCTTTTCTAGCACTAAAATATTGTAAGAAACACAAAAGAAGTCTTACCTTTCAGTAGTCTATGCATTAGGGCATGAATGGAATTGATCAAGAAAGCAAGTTAATATGAAAAAGGAAAATACAATGAGATCATTTCAGGAAAGGACTTTCTGAACAGTACTCCTATAGCATAAGCATTAGGTCTAATAACTGACAAACAACACTGCATGTAACTAAAAAGCTTCTATATGTCTGACAGAGAGTTAGTATATAGAATATACAAAGAGTTCAAAAAAACTAAACATAGAAAACCAACCTTATTAAAAAGTTGGGCAGTTGAACAGGGGAGTTCTCTAAAGACTAAATACAAATGGCTGAGAAACACTTTTTAAAATGATCAATATCTTTAGTTATCAGAGAAATGCAGATTAAAATCACTTTGAGTTTCAGCTTACCCCACTCAGAATGGCAAAGATCTAAAAAACAAACAATGAAAAATGCTGGCAAGGATGTAGAGAAAGGGGAACTCTTATCCACTGCTTGTGGGAATGCAAACTGCTGCAGCCACTACAGAATCAGTGTGGAGATCCCTCAAAAAAGCTTGAACTTGATCTACCATATGACCCAGCCACGCCACTCTTGGGCATATATCCAAAAGACTGTATAACCTACTACAGAAACACCTGTTCATCCATGTCTATTGCTGCCCTTTTCATAATAGCCAGGCATTGTAAACAACCTAGATGTCCATCAACTGATGACTGGATAATGACATCGTGGTACATATACACAATGGAATATTATTCACATCTTAAAAATAAAATTATGAAATTCATAGGTAAATGGGTATAACTGAAAACAACCATCCTGAGTGAGGTAACCCAGACTTAGAAATACAAAATCACAGTCTCTCATAGCTGGATGCTAGCTTTGAAATCTTAGATATGCATGTTTCAATTTGAAAATTCAGTGATGTCAAGAAACTAATAAACAGGTCTAGGTGGGTCAGAGGCGGCTTCCTGGGACGGGTGGTAGAATACAGTTACATGAAGGGGAGAAAGGGAACATTAGACTAGAAAGGGTTAAATGGGAGTAAGGAATGGAAGGTCAAGGCTGAGGAAGGAATATGGGGAGGGATAAGTAACATTAAAGGCCTTTAGAAAAATCCATTTGGAAAGCTACCACTATAGAAGCTTCTTAAAGTATATACATATACGTCATAAAAAGAGATTAAGAGTAGTTATCTACAACAGCAGAACATGGCCCTTTCTGGACATCATAGGCTGATAAAAAAACTTCAATACCAGGAATGAACTCCCTTTCTAGAAGCTGTTGACCAGGGTCCCATAGACCCTCAAGCAATACTGACCACTGTTGCCCCTACTCTTTGTTATCCGCCAGAACTGGACAGGAAGACCATGTTGCTGAAGACACTGCATCCATGTGCTGAATAACAAACAAGGAGAGCTTCCTCTCTACTGGCTAGAGTTAATAGTGCTGGAAGGTGCTACACAAGCTACCAGAAGGAAAAAATAATCATCAGCCTTACCTCGCTGTGAATCCTATGAACTACAGTAACAACTGGCCTGGCAAGATATGCCCAGTGGTGCAACAATGACATAAATATTATGGGATTAACCAAACACTCTTTGGTTTATTTAAGGTCTACTTCCTGAGATGGAGCCCATACCTATTATTGATATCAAGCTTAGGAACTTGAAGCTAAACAAGTCACAGGACATAGGGGAGAACCTAATACTATTTTTCTATTAGATAGTTCTTGTATTAAACCAACTCCTAATGACTTATTATTATACCCATAGATTAATGCATCTCTCAATGCTCACTAGAGAAGTTTCCTTACAAAGCAGATAGTGATTAACATAGAAAGCCACAACTGGTCAATGTGCAGAGAACAAGACACAGACTGCTTATCATTAAATAGGATACCTATATTAATCTTATATCCCCCAAGGCTCAGGGATCATTGTGAAAGAGGTGGCAGAAAGATTGTGAGTCAGAGGTGGTGGATGACCATAAGGAAACAGTTTTCCAAACAGCTGGTCAGTTATTCATATGAGCTCACAGCAACATTGACACCATGCACAAGTACCATGCAAGCTCAAACCAGGAAAACATTCCCAAAACAAGCATGAAGAAATGGGTAAGAAGCGCCAGCCCCACCTTAGGAAACTGTCAACACATGGCTGCTGGGAGGGCCAGAAACAGTCTCTTTTAAGGATTCATCTCTTCATAGGTTCAACAGGCTCTGGAGAATGGACCCACATCAAAGGACATTTGGGGAGCACAAATTAGACTCTATAGACCCTATTATTTATAGATAGATAGATAGAGTAGATAGATAGATAGATAGATAGATAGATAGATAGATAGATAGATGAGTACATTATATTGGTTGGGGCATTAAGGGGAGGGTGAAAAGGGAGGGGACCTAAGTATTACCAAATACACTATATGAAAAATGTAAAAATTCCAGAAAAAAGAAAGAGAAAGGTACTAAAACAAATAAAAACATATAAAAATAAAAATTTTAAAAAGAAGAAGAAAGCCATATTACTTTGGATAAGCAGCACACTAAACTGGAGACAGAATGAGTGAGAGTTTCTGTGAGCCCACACTCATACTTGGGGGCATTCTGTTCTTCTCCTAAGCACCCCTTTCTTTGTCCCTTAATGTCCATGCTTAAATATGTTAAAATTTTTCTTACTAAATTCCAGCTCTACTTCACAGAAGCAAAACATTCTATGATGAGGCTATGCCAGGCAGGTCTGAAGCACAACATGAAGGCCAGTGTGGCAGAAGTGCAGTGAGCCAGGTGGGGAGCAGAGCGATGGAGTTTGAGAATCTGGCAGGTGTGACCATGTAACACCTGAAGGCTGTGATAACAATGGAAGCTGTTGGATGGCCAGGAGCAGAAATGGCAGAACCTCCTCTCTACAGCCTGGCCTCTAGGTAGAGCATGGAGAGTGCAAAATGGTCACAGTGCTGGACTGTGAATCCAGCCTTGTAGGCAAGGAAGTGAGTGATCTAGGAGAATGATGAGTAGTTGAAGTGGTGTAATTAGAGATGAGTGGGAACAATCTTGGAAAGTCAAACCAGAGGAAGGAAGGCAAAGACAGGAAGTGTGTTCAAAGAGCCGGGTGTTTCTATCAAACCAAGGTCTTTGAAGTGGCATAATAATCAGTGATTACAATATCTAAGATAGTCCTGCCTGAGTGAGCTGCCAACATGTGGCAGTAGATAAGAGCCTCCAAATCATAGAGGTTAGAGCACTGAGCAGCTTGGATATTGTTTGAATTATCTGCTTGGATACGGAAATTGCTAATAAAAGGGAAAGTAGTGAAAAATAAAGACTAAAATGCTGGTATCTTCGATAAATAAGAGAGGTCAACCGATGGCAACAGAGACAGCTAAGGTAGTAAAGTCTCATATCATGCACGGAAAAGTTAGAAGGAAAGACAATTTGACAGCAGAAAACAGAGCACTAATGCCTATCTTGCCTTCTTGTCTTGAGATCGGTGGGGAGGTAAGCACACACAGCTGTCATTTTACAGGACTATAGGAGGGACAGTGTTATTAAGGGAGAGCCAGGTTGTACTCAGAGCAAGAAAAGGTTGATACTAGAAGACAGTTGAGTAGTGAGAGATCCTGACAAGGCAGCTTTAGAAAGGGAGGGAGCGGAAGGTGACAAGTAGCTAAGAATAAGGTCAACAAAAAGCAGGACTGGTAGACCTGCAAGGTGAACAGTGGGGCTAGTTCTGAGCCTAAGTCCTCACAGACTGGCAAGTGCAAGCCATTTTTGCTGCTGAGCATAAAGACCAGCAAATGTCACCCAGTCCTTAAAGAGAGGGACTCAAGTCCAGAGCACTGTGCTATATGAATCAAGCTCTGTGTATGTATGTGTGTATGAATGTAGGTATGTGTATGCATGTCTATGTGTACATGCATATGAGTGTACATGTGTGTATGTGCATGTGTGTACAATGTGTGCACATGTGTGGATATGTGTATGTATGCATGCATATGTGTAACTATATATGTGTATGCATGTACATAGATATCGTGTGTACACATGTGCATATGTGTGCACGTTTGTGTATGTGTATATATGTATGTGTGTGTGTGAGATGTTACATTTGTGATGTTATCCAAGAAAAGAGGTGGCTAGTAGTCTATAAAATGTTCCAGCTCCACTTTCTCACTCTAGAACAACAAACTGCCTAGTCATGGACTACATTTCCCATCCCATGAAATTACGTGGAGGCACATGGCCAAGTTCTAGCCAATAAAACGTGAACAGGAGTGATGAGTGCCACTTCAGGACTGATGCAGTACAAGTGTCCCTAGGAACTGGGGAAATGGCTCAGTCAGTTAAGAGTTTGTTGTTCAAGCATGAGGACCCGAATCTGTATCCACAGCACCTATGAAAAATCTGGGTAAAGACAAGTGAATGAATCCCCACCACTGCAGAAGTGGAGACAGGAGGATCCTGCAGGGTTGTTGGCGAGTCAAGTGGAATCAGTAAGCTGCAGGTTCAGTGAGAGATCCTGCCTCAAAAAATACAGTGGATGGGGCTAGAGGGATAGCTTAGTGGTTGGGAGCACTGGCTGCTCTTGCAGAGGACCTGGTTTTGATTCCCAGCACCCACATGGTGGCTAACAACCATTTATAACTCTGATTCCTGGGGAATCTGATGCCCTCTTCTGACTTCTGAGGGCATTGCATGACATGGGTGCACCTACCCACATGCAGGCATAATACCCATATACACAAAATAAAAACAATAAAAATGCCAGGTGTGGTGGCTCACGCCTTTAATCCCAGCACTCGGGAGGCAGAGGCAGGTGGATCTCCATGAGTTCAAGGCCAGCCTGGTCTACATAGTGAGTTCCAGGACAGCTGGGGCTACAGGGAGACCCTGTCTCAAAAAGACCCCCCCAAATATATATATAAAAATTTTTTAAAAAAGGTGGAATGTGATTGAGGAAAACACCTAAAGTCTACCTCTGGTCTCCACATATATCATGCATGTGCACACTTCCACATACAGGTCACATGTGCACATGCACATAAAATGTACACATTCATATACCACACACACACACACACACACACACACACACACACACACACACACACAAAGAGAGACAAAACAACAGTTTGCCATGCTTTCTGTTCTATTTCTTTCACTGGCTAGATGTCAAGGTTAGGCGACATTGTAGCCCTCACATTGATCACAGGAAAACTTCTCTCGGTCTAAACGAGGACATCTCAGGCAAGGAACCAGTAAACTGTTGAACAAGCCACTAAAATGCTGGAGCTGATTTGATAAAGCAGCTAACATTCAACCAGTGTTACCTAGCACATGGTAAGATATAGAGACTCTTTCAAAAAACATACTAAGATGGTAGGGCCTTCCCACCAAACATTACCTCATAGCACCACAATACTGCCCTCCTGCATATAAGGAAATGTCTAAGATGAGAAACCATGCATAATCAATGTAGCCAAAGAGAGGGTAATGGCACCCCTCAGCCAAAGCCAAGTCAGGATGCGCTTAGTCACTTACAGGAACTCTGATTGCATAAAAGGAAGATATACTGGATATTATATTATTATTATTATTATTATTATTATTATTATTATTTCAGATCTTTCAAGTCAGTTGCAGAAGCCTAAAGTCCCACTGTGGTAATCAGCCTTCAATGCCACCTCCGACAATCTCACATATTTTTGTATAGTCCATTTTCACACTGAATTAGAGCTATTCTTTGGGACTCAGGGAACAGTACAGAAGTGAAAGTAGGTGACTTTTGAGCTGAGGTCACAAAAGGCACATGACTATTTTGGCCTTTGGATCTCAAATCCTGAGAGGAAAGTAGTATTGTATCAGGATGGCACTAGGACAACTATGCTTACAGGTGTACATGGAGAGAAGCTGAGGTCTGCCCAGAGCCAGGATACATCAGCAGTGCAAGTGAGCTACCTACCTTGGAGGTAGAACCTCTAGCCAGAAAAGTCCTCAGATGAGTAAATCCCCAGGTGAAATCGAAATTTAACTTCATGAGAATTCCTGAGCTAAGCCTTCTGGTGAAGGCTGTCCAAAATTCCTAACCCAAAGAGAATATGAAATAATAAATTACTGTTTGTAGGTTACCTTCTATGCTTTAGAGTTGATTTCTTCAACATTATTAGATAACCTTAACATTAGAGAAAGGCTGACAGGTTCCTTAAGTGTGAGTATATTCATAGAGACCTAGAAGCATACAGTCTGGGCTAGGTTCTGGGGTACAAATTTCCGGAAGTGAGATCCACACTAGAAGAGACTTAACAATCTGATTTGTAGAAACAAGTACAGTAGTCTTTCTAAGAATAAGATGAGTTAAATTATATAACACCCCAGTTTCCTAGAGCCCTCAAAGAGCATAGAAGAAATTTTCTGTTGTCTGTCTTACATGACAAAGCAAAGAAGTTAAAAGTCTTTCAAAAACCACAGGGCAATGTAAGAAGCCTCTAGGCCAAGCACTTAGCTATTTCACCCAGGATAGGGTAGCCAAGCACTCCGTTATTTAACCCAGTATAGGGTAGCCAAACACTTAGCTATTTCACCCAGGATAGGGTAGCCAAGCACTCAGTTATTTAACCCAGTATAGGGTAGCCAAGCACTTAGCTATTTCACCCAGGATAGGGTAGCCAAGCACTTATTTAACCCAGTATAGGTTAGCCAAGCACTTAGCTATTTCACCTAGGATAGGGTAGACAAGCACTTAGTTATTTAACCCAGTATAGGGTAGCCAAGCACTTAGCTATTTCATCCAGGATAGGGTATCAGTTTTTGTAGTGCAGGGCACCAGCAGAAGACTAAACAGCTTCTCTGGGTGAGGGGACTCATAAAAAGACAATAAAATAATTTAAAACCTGTTCCAAAAAGTATGCCCTAAAATATATTCACCCATACAAAGCCACCAGAATCAGGCAGAACTAAATGAAAACGGCCTCTTTACCACTGACATGCAACCAGACTAACAGGAGAAAGCATATAATCTCTACTGTTCCTCCTCCCTGACCCTAATAGATAAGAGATTAAGTCCTAAAGAGGATCAGAAGATGATAAATTAGAGCCAGGGTCACTACCAGTCCACTCTACAAACAAAACTAGCCCTTGACAGAAGATAGGAAATGACTTAAAACTTGGCATGAGTTTGGACTAATAGTAGATCTATTATTAAAGATTATGGAGTCATCCAATATGATATTAAGAGATGTGAAAACAGAAATGGGTTAAGCACCACAGAGTTGAAAATAGTCATTGGAAAAAATAATAAAGACTATGCCACATTTCCCTCTCAGTGAACTGAGAAACTTCAATATCAAAAGATACCACCAAACATTCAGGCTGACCTATTCATATTAGAGGTTAGCAACAGGGACACCATCTACATGGAATACCTAGATAGAAATGGATGCTTTAGCTGAAGACTCATGTCCTGCTACTAATGGGACCATGTGTTCTGCTGTCATTTTGAGGCATTAGCATTTTTATTAATGATGCCTTTGTTCAGTGGATAACTGGATTTGGTGTCAACAGACTGAGGTGCTCATCTCAGCTCTGTGATGGAAGAGCTACAATTGCTTCAGCAAAGATTTATCTTTAAGTCATCATCTAGAAAACAGGGATTATGAAATATGCCTCATGACATGATTAATTAGATGTAACAGGACCTAACAGAATTACTCTCCTGATACTTAAAGCATAATCTAACAACTGAGTTTATAAGAATGATAGGCTAGTTTTCATTCTGATTTCATTGTCAGTGTCAAATACAGCACAGACATGGTGTTGACACACTGCCAAAACAGACAAATTATACCTGGGCCAGCAACAACAAAGAAAATTACTCTTTTCTTACTTAACAGAGGTAAAAAAATGATATGTACATATATGTATATGTTACAAAATCTGTAACAGTTATATACATGCAATTGCTTTCATGGAAATTTGATTTATAGCTTTAAAGAAACATATAGCCTTAAAATCATGTAACCCCTAATGTATTCTTTCCCTGAAGCTATAAAGACACCTCTAGTTATTCTTTCCAACAAAAATACAACACAGCAGGTGGATTCCAAAAATGTAAATAGTTTCAACCTTTTCATTCATTTCAGTCTATTCCCTCAACAAAAACTTCAAACTGCAGGTGCATGAAGCTTACTTCTGCTGTGACAAGAGCAGTGTGTCTCTGTAACTGGGGCTTCACCTAATGATGTGTGAACTAAATGTTAACTGCAGTAAAATGACTCCAAGCCAAGAAAGCCCCAGCTGAGGGTTTCTCCTGGAAGACGGACTGAGCCACAGGAACACACCAAGCGATGGGGTTGGAGCTGTGGTTCTGGGATAGCATCACCACTTCCTTCCCTTAGACTTCTGATGTTTCGAGAAGAATGTCAATTAACCTGGAATTTTCAGTTTGCAGACATTCCTCATCTTAGGATCCAAATTTGATTTCAGTCTGGAAACTAGCATCTAACCGAGTTTGAGAGAGGAGTAGGTTTTAAGGAAGGTCAAGCCAGTCAAAAGAAAACACTAACCAATTACTGCAAGGAAGTACTTTCACATCTGGTATTGGTTACATATGTAACAGAAGGAAGAGTTTTCTTAGGACAGTTGGTTTAATTACTTTTTTGAAACAAGAAAGACTAACCTAGGAATGACAATTAATTTCAAACACAGATGGGCCATGGCTGGTTAGTGAATATCTCCGCTTCCTTTTATCAGAATCATTACTACTATGTTCATAAGTAGTTTCTATCACTTGATAAAGTGCTGCAAGTGGAGATATTCAGACATCTTGTGTCTTAACAGAGAGGGAGAAAAAGAGATAGGAAGAAGAAGGAGGAGGAGGAGAGAGAGAGAAAAGGAGGAGGAGAAGGAGGGGGAGGGGAAGGAGGAGGGGAAAAAGAGGACAAATGATCATGTGAGAAGCATCATTTTGGCACTTGGCATAAGGCTGGCCCAGATTTTAATTTTCCAGCTTTGTGACTTAGGGGACATTACTCAATCTTTTTCTTTTCCTTATCTGGAAAATGGGGATAAAAATTATCTTGAAGAGATCTGTGTCCTGATCATTATGTTAATTTTCATAGCATTATGAAAAACATCAAGCAATTATAAAACTATTGGCAACATAAGGCTTACAACAAATGTTAACTCTCCAGGCCCTCCCATGTCCCACCCCATTCTCTTTCCACTATATTACTTGTTAACCACTTATTTGTACAAAACTCATATATTTTTGGCAAATAAAACAAAACAGGAAGCTGTTGTAAAATAAACACATAAAATATCAATAGTAAGGCATAGGAGAGTATGAGAAATTAAAAATGAGCATGGATTTGAACATATTCTCCACTGGATACCTCAAAAAGTTTATCATTGTCATTAAATATAGTTCATGAAATATACCTCTTGACATACATTTTTATGACTGCATCAAATTAAGTCTTATTTCACCACTATTCCCTATTTTTCCAAGAACCTCTCCAAAAATTGTCAGAAGTAGTGTATTGTAATTATTTTTGTCTTCCATATTCAGGACAATCATAGGTGCTGGGGCTGGAGAACATACTAAATGGCAATGTCTTATCATTTGGGCAATACCATTAGGTTAGCTGTTAAAAGTCCACAAACTAAGATTTTTCCCAGAGTATAAGACAAAATCCTGCTTTGCAATAGAATTTAGTGCAGCTAAGGATGATGTTGAAAGCTACAGTCTACTGCAGAGAAGCAAGTTATGAACCTTCACAGGAATGAACTATGGCTTTCTGCCCACAGACTCAAACACAGTCCCATAGTGACCTCTGGAGTCATGATCTCTGGAGTTGTAATAGGAATCTCCCCATCCAAACACATGACTGGTGTTTTAATAGCATCCACTTCTCCACTTTGGAAATGTCTGCACTTTGCACAGTACGTCACTCAGAATAAGGAAGAAAACACCTATCCTTCTCCTCTTCCAGCTCTTTGCATCTACAGGTCCAATCCTTCTCAATGTTTTGATCGCATTTTATTTACAATACTTGTACAGGGAGAGAGAGAGAGAGAGAGAGAGAGAGGGAGAGAGAGAGAGAGGGAGAGAGAGAGGAAAAGAAGATATCTTTGCAAAGGCACTGTGGCATTGGTTGCTTTAATTGCATTTGCCTTAAGTTTTTTCTTGTTTGCAATATATTTTACACAGTTGTAGCAATATTGAATCCCTTCTAATATAAGGATCTACTTTCTCCACATGAGTCGGTACAGAAGTACAGCTGTTTGGATAAGTTACAGGGCAAAGAGGATAGTACTGTCCAAAGATATCAGAGTGATGACTAAAGAAAACAAGCCAGGGGCTGTGGACCCCAAAGGGTGGAACAATGCATCCCAATTAGCAAAAGAAGAGAGTAAGTTGGTCATAGTTTGAGGCTGCCCAGGGACAGCTTTCAGATGGAGTTTGAGGTCTTTACATGCCTAAAGCTGGACAAATTAGAACCCACCTTTAAATGGGATGCAGCACAAGAGAAGCTTGATGTGATGTGTTTGAGCACTTGTTCTCCTTCTGTTCTGCTCTGTTTATAAACATTCCTGTTATGCAGATAATAAAAAACCAAGCACAAGCCTTTGTCATCTCTCCATGATCTTTATGGTACCCCAGGGGCTTAGGAGAAGGTGTTGAGTTTTTGTATGCTAAAGCTTGTCAAGGGCACATCAAAATGTAATAACGAAATCAACCACCAGACAGATTGGAGAGCAGATTTTGGCAGCTAACAAGGAGCTTTCTCATTATAAGATGTGCAAGCTTGTGGGCTGCACTGCAATTAGAAACATTTTTTTTTTCTGCTTGAATCCTTATAGTTTTCATTCTCATAAGTGACAACAGCCAAAGACTACTTCACACTGGCTAATGTGCATTATCCATCTTTCTGATGCTAACCTTACTAGTATCTTATCTGAACATCAAACTTTTAAAAATTGGATTAATACTGTTCAGGGCTGGTGGGATATCAATACCTCATGGAAAAGTAAACTATATATCCTGTAAAACTAATTCTTTTATTTCCTTCTATGTTTTCTGACCATCTTCCTGGTATCTTGTTTAAAAATCATAGTTCTGGTGGTTTCAAACATATGTGTCTAGCAGCAAAGCAAGATCTTTGCTTTTTAATAACTGATATGCACTTACTACTCTGTCACACAGGAGTACACAGTACTGCTAGCAACAACTAAACCATTTACACAGTAACTCATTTTGGCAGTCAGGAAGGGGAAAATAACACTTTTATACTATTTAACGAATAGATTTCATAAGAAACAATCTAGTGAACCAGCTCAGGGCACTTTTTGGCCAATAAAGGTGAGACACACCCAAAGAGGTAAATAGTTTCCTTAGGAATTTACTGCCTATCTGAGCTATGATTAACGTTCTATGCAGCTGAACATGCAGTTCAATGATAACCTTAACAAAACAAGAATAGAATAGACTAGATAAAGTCTTAGAAAAAGAAAAAAGACAAGAGGGCAAATAAATTAACTTTTAAAATATGCCCAGGAATGTGCATGCAAGAGCAAGCTGCGCCCTACATCACTGCTCCCAAAAGCAAGGCTGACGTACCTGAGTTATACAAGATGAAGGTAACGGACAATAAAATCATGACTGACTTCATAATGTTTCACAAGATAAGAACCTTTTATTTTAGAGGAAAAAAAGTAACTAGAGGCTGAAGAGATAGCTCAGAGGTTAAGCATGCGTATCGTTCTTGCAGAGGATCTGAACTGGATTTCCAGCACCCACAATGGGTGACTCACAGCAGCCTGTTACTCCAACTCCACGAGGATATGATGCCACGGGCAATGCAGGCACCTGTATTGATATGCATATACCCCCCCCACACACACACATGCACACAATTAAAAATGAACTACATATTTAAAAAATAAATGGGTTATAAATCATCAAGGAATAATAGAAACTGAAGAACTTGATCTATTCATGTTTTTTATTTTACTAGAAATCAAAGAAATATACTTCTATATCCAGGTTTTCTTTGAATCATTGGCTATTTTTAAATGTATTTAATATGTGCCAAGCATTACACCAGACTTGAGGAGTACAGAAGTAAGTTAGAAACTTCCTCCACCTGCCTATGGCCAAGTAGGAAGGAAGTACAGGCATCAAGGGTAGCTTGTCTCTGGCATTCAGCAGAGGCACAAAGACGGAATGATCAAGTCTTTTCTTCTTAGAGAAGATGAAGGTGTAGGTGAGTCTAGAAAGTTGAAAAAGTATTTGAGGAGAAACTTGGAGAAAAAAATTGAACAGGCAGAGGGAATGCCATTAATCAAACAGTATGCTGGAGTACTATGTAAAGAAAGAACGTGGTGGCTTAGGAAACCACTGAATGAGCACATTTTTGAAGGCTGTGTGGGTAGACCATGATGAGAAATTAGAAAAAACAAAATTTTTGTCTTTTCTTTCTGTGTGTCTCTGCCAGCAACGTTCGGATGACAGGTGTGTGTTTAGAATGCTGGCATAAATAACCAGAGTCACCCATCTTGTGGTTCTACCGCCAATCTTTAACAGGAGCTTCCTCTTTTGGTTTCTCTAAGATAGAGACTTTTTGCCCACAACCCAAGGTATAAAGTGTAAGAGATCCTTCCCTTCAGGGTCCAGACTTTGAGACTTGTGTCCTCTGGAGCAGGCTGAATAAAATCTGCTTCCTGAACCTTCCTAGTGCCTCCCCTCATCGTTCTTTCTACAGGTGCTGTGCTGGGAACTGAAACAGACATGAAGTTTTGATGATCAGTGTTCCACAATAAGAAGTTTGGAGACAAAGCACATTAGGAAGCTTCCTGAAGTCTGAAGTAAAATAATCTAAGCCTTTTTACAAAGATCCTATGTAGCCCTATAGCATACGGATTGTATTAATACAGTTGTTTCTTTCAAAAGAGCATCTGGTAGAAACTATCAATGAAATTCACCCAACTTCTTATTAAACTATCCATCAGATGTAGAAAAAATTAAATATGTCTCAAAGCCAATACCCGAAACATCCAAATTTAGGAAAATGGATTGTAATTACAAAATAATTGTAGCTGGATCGAGATATATCTGCCCCCAACATCTCACTAATATTGTTCGTAGCCACAGACTAAAAAGCAGGAAACCACTGAGTTGCAAATATGTGGGTATGGAGGATCCTAGAAGCAAAATAGTGCATTTTAGAAAGTGAATATAGACACAATCCTGATATCACTAATCTTTTTTATGTATTGAATCATCAAACTAGAAAAAGAAGTTATAGTAGAAGTAAATTGTTTTGGTGATAGGATAAAGACACCCTGTAACTTCAGCCTATTAGGAGATGGAGTCAAATACAGAAGCCTATCCTCCACGTGACAGCTAAGACAATCATACAGTCTCAGGATGCCAAGGATGAACAATCTAGTTTCTTTGCTTATTGAAAAATGCTAACTAGGTCAGGCATGGTAGTACAAGCCATTAATCCCAGTGCTCAGAAGACAGAGGCAGGCAGATATCTATGAGATGGAGGTATAGTGAGTTCTAGGCTAGCTGGAACTACAGTGAGAGCCTGTTTCAAAAAAAAAAAACAGAAATAAAAGAAAAATACTGACTAGATACAAGCCAACATGGACAAAATAATTTTCAGAAAAGTCAAGAAGAAATAGTATATAGAAAATAAGGAAGATTACAAGACTTTATAATATTATCTACTTCAGGACTGAGTAGAAATTTCAAAGAAGCATTTGGTTTCCTTAACAAAGGACAAGAAGATAAGGCATCTAAAGATAGGAAAATAATCTTAAGAAGAGAATAGTCTAAGGCAAAAGGTTAAAGGAAGGAATAAAAAACTATGACCTGGCTGGTGAGATGTTTAGTAGGTACAAGTGCTAGCCACACAGACCAAGGATGTCAGTTCAATCCTGGGACTCGTGGTGAAAGGAGAGAACTGATTCCCTAAAGTTGTCCTGTGTGCCATGACATGCACATGTCTTCCACATTAATAATAATAAATAAAGCAAAATACAAAATTGATTATAAAAGTGACAACCATAAGATCATAAAACCACACTATTATAATTAAAATGTTCCAAATCTTATTGAAGTTTTATAGCAAAATCAATGATGGATGAGAACTGGAGCTTTCTTAGACTATAAAGGAAAAAAAAACACTAAGTAGAGAGAAGAAAGTGACAGTTTGAGATGGAAAAAAATCACAGAGTCAAGTTGAGGTTAAGTGTGTTTCCAAAAGAAAGAATGAAATTGAAGAAGAGCAGCCATAAGATAGGGGAGGAAGATATGCTCTGTGGGAGAGTCAATGGTTCACATAAAGACCAGTGAAAACACATATGTCTAGATATAGCCTGATAAGAATTTTAAGATACAGGAGTAAAAAGAAATCTCAAAATTCAGGAAAACACAGCAACTAATTTTGATCCTTCTAGCAATGTCTTTTGCAAAATTGGAAGAACATCTGGTTTATTGCTAAAATTTGGTTAAAACACACCCAAGTGATCACTGCTGCATCATAAGAGGAGGTAAAATGCACTGGCAGGCTGGACACTCACTGCTAGCTGCCACAAAGTGGCTTCGGGTGCTTCAAACATGCTTAGCAGTATGATTTTTAAATGTTATGAGCAGAAGGCTAAGGTCACCATGTAGTAGTCAGTCTCTATACTGGCCTTTGGTAATTGTCAACTCCATGTGTTCTCTTGAACATGGATTACATTTAGTTATCCCCTTCCAACTAAGAAAATGGGACAGAGGTAACAGAATGTCACATCCAAGAAGATTTCACAGAAAGACTGCATTTTATCGATGGCCATGCTCTCCTGTCCATAAGAACTCCCACTGCCGTGTTATCACCAGGCTCACCAAGAGCTCCACAAGGCATGGGATGGAGAAATACCTCTACCCAAGGGTCTAGGAGAAAGTGAGGCCCTTAGTGCAACATTTTGAAGGAAAATGAAGCCTAATGGCACAATCTCTATAACACAGCCTTCATTAGAGAATATAGCCCTGCAGGTCACCTTACTAACTGCATTCTTCTGAAAGACCTTGAGTTAAAGGCACCCAACTAAGTCAGATATAGATATCTAGTACAGAATACTGAGACAATAAATGTTTATTTTCTCAAGATACTGCATTTTGGAGTGATTTGTTATCCATCAATAAGTAACCAAAAATAACATGTTCATTCTGAATAAGGAATAAAGGAACAGCAACGGATTCCTAACATTTGGGTCTCTAGGTGTTCTAAAATTACAGCTACCTGACTTCTTTTCAAATAACTGATGATCATTGAATCTGCTTCTATCTTGAGATGGAAGATACTTCAGATTTGAACAAGAGCCTCATACATCCACTAACCCTATCAAGGCTCTATGATTCAGTTTCAAAATCAACAAATCAATACACTAATCTATGCTTAATACCAAAATAAAACATCCCAAATCACTAGAATCTGTCATTAATGGAACACATTATAACCTGATAATTAGATCTTGAAACCCCAGAGTTTATTTAGATGGTGTGCAGCATAGGAGTCATGGATCCAG
Source organism: Nannospalax galili (assembly GCF_000622305.1). Taxonomy (NCBI): domain Eukaryota; kingdom Metazoa; phylum Chordata; class Mammalia; order Rodentia; family Spalacidae; genus Nannospalax; species Nannospalax galili. Next base: position 1,104,216 of record NW_008341028.1, on the reverse strand, counting down.
GAACAGAGGTCCCTTTCTTAAGTGGTAGTTTTGTCAAAGTTTTGCCAAAGTTTCGGCAAAGTAGCTGAGACAAATTACATGACTTTTAAGTGACTCAGTCTCTTCGGCTGCAAAGAAGAGATGCAATGTGTAAAGACTATCACAGTGGCATTTCACCTGCCCAGTACACATGAGGTATTATCACCATATTTTAAAGTTAAAAATGGAAAAGAGGGGAAAACTTCATTTGATCAACTCCCAATCTCATGATAGGCAGCTCAAACAATACTCTTTCCATCTTAATTCTGATAATTAGAAAAATATGCTTTCAAGAATAGTTTTGAAAAATATAAATATAATTAAAATAGCTATTTCAAACCCCTGGAGAAAATACAAACAAATAAAAAGACAAAAATTGTAAGAAAATCAACTAAAATAAAAGGGCAGTCAAGTAGTAGATGAAAATAGATTAAGTTATCCCAGTTTAAGGGAAAGGTTTCCCAGATTTGGTCAAAGTATTACTATTACATTAGTCTCCTCAGGCTGATACAACAGAAATATGCTCCTTCTGAAAGCTCCAGGGAGGGGTCTTCTTCGGGAAGGGGTCTTCTTCAGTCTTTACAGTCATCTTCTCTTTCCCTGTCTCTGTCTGTCTTCCACTATTTTGAGACCTTTTTTGTTTGTTTGTTTTTTGGTCTTTTGAGACAGGGTCTTCTAGCTGGCCTGTAGACGAGGCTGACCTTGAACTCACAGAGATCTGCCTGCTCTGCTTCCCAAGTGCTGGGATTAAAGGCATGAGCCACCACGCCTGGCTAGACCTCTTCATACAAGGACCAGTGACTGTATTTAGGGCCAGCATCAATTCAATGTCTTCACTCAACTATGTCTGCAAAGAGTATTTACAAATGAGATCACATTCATAAGTTCCAGGGTTTGGGACTTCAACACATCTTTGTGGGAGCACAATTCAACTCATGACAAGTATGTGCTATTTACAAAAGGCAGCCATGAAATTATTTAAAATAATTTAAATATGTCACAATAAGGAAACAAATTAACATCCATAGAATTAAATATTAAAACTCTGAAAATGTGGAAGAATAATTTATTTATGAGGAAAATGTCATGATATAAGGAAAATAGTAAAATATTGTTAAATGTGTTAAAATGATTTCATCTCTAACAATATCTTTTTTAGTCTTGGAAGAAATATCCTGAAATATTTATAGTGGTTAATACTGGTAGGAATAGAGGTGATTTTATTTTCATTTTCATGTTTCTGCACTTTCAATATTTTATTAGAATTATTATTATATTTTAGAGTTTCATAGTCTTTGTAAAGTGTACTTTTAATAGTCACCCCTAGATGGTTATAGATATCACTCTATGCTTTTTTGAAAGGAATGTATGAAGTGAGAAATGGTTGCAATTGTATTTGTAATGTAGTAACTAAGATCATATGCCAATTACCTGGGTTTATAGTCAGGATTTCTATTTTATAGCTGCACAAACTTGGACAAGAGGTCCAACTTCCACATGTTTCAATGTTCTAAATGTAGGCAGGAAATCTGATAGGGTCTGCCCCGGAACATTGTTTCAGTAAGACTTTCATTTATATAGTCACAAAAACAATAGATCAACTGCCCTCTACCCAGAGTTTGTCTAAAAAGTCTACAGTGTGTCCATATCCATAGAGGTCATAGTGATTATGTACCTTCCAAATGTTCCACATGTACATTCTCACTAAGTACGTTGCTCTGAAATGTGTGATGACTTTAGTGGCACACAAGACATAGTCCCGAGTGGCTCTAGTAAAAACTGGATAGCTGCACTTGACCCACCATGCCAAATACACAAGTCTGATATGTTTCCACATATTACTTGATATCTATCTTTCAAGTGCCTTGATCTCATGAGGATCTACCTCATAGACGTTCAGTTACTTGGCAAGCCCCAGTGAGGCAGAAGCGTGAAGATCCTGATATTATCAGTTTTCATCTATTCCCGTCTTGCCCTGTCCAAACCATAAGTGCTAAAGGTCTGTGACTCTCAGGTGTACCAGACTTCCTCTGCTGAAGCCTACAAGTATGTTCTGTGCCCTCTCCTCAAGAGCTGGGTGATCCTCACTCTGCTGCAAAGTATGCCTGATTTCTACTCCAGCAGCACCATTCCACGTATGTTGTCTCACACTAGGATTCATTCATGCTACAGACATTTATGGAGTACAGGGACCTTTACTTGGTGAAAAAAAAGTATGCGCCTATTTGCCTGGAATGAGTGACTTAAAGCACTAAGCAACAGAGACCTATATATTGTCACAGCACCATAAAGGAAATGGTAGGATGTAAAGGTGGAGTAAAAAGAATGGAAGAGTTAGATGGCAGAGTCAGGTAAAGCCTCTTTGAAGAAGTGACTTAGTAATAAAATCCTCAAGGAGAAGAAAAATGGGCAATGCAATGAAGTGGAGACAAGTGAGAGAATGCCACGGTGTGAAGGCCCCAAGTGAAAAAGCATTAGACAAACACCTATAATAGAAAGAGCCAATCTATGGTGCAGGGAGGGAGGAAAGTGAGATACGAGAAGATTCAAGCTCTCCAAAGAGGCCAGATCCCACAGTGCACAGAGAGAAGGACACTTCACTCTGCTTCAAAAACATGGGCCTGTTCTTAACAGGCTCTAAGCAAAGCATTAATTGGCAGCCGTTATGCCAATTATATTTCTAAGAGGCTGGCTGCTTTATAGAAGTAAATTGAAAGGAATAAAGATGGAGAAACTGAAAAGGAGACAACAAAGAGCTTCAGGTTTGGTGAAAATGACCTAGGTGGTAACAGACACTTTGAATTGTATGCTAACAAAGAAACATACCATCTTCTGCTGTGTTGTACGTGGGGAAGAAGAAAGAACTGAAGGTCACTGCTGGATTCTTGCTTGAAGAAATGACTGACTAGGGGATCGCTGAAGAAGGTTAAAATCAATTTGGCTAAAATCTTGTTGGGGAGCTGGTGATGGTAGAGTTGGAAATGGAAGGTAGAGCTCAGTTTTGGAAACCTACTATTCAAAAGGAGATGAAAGGAGGTGATTGGGTATCCATACCTGAAACTGAGACACTGGACCTGAGCTCCAGGTGAGAATATGGAAGTTCTCAGTTTAGTTGACTAAGAGATTAACTTCCTACCTACTCCTCAGTGAGGTGTGGGGCTTTGCAGTGACTAAGGTCTGCCTCTGGATCCTGGCATCTACACTGACATGACTAAAGAATCTCTGTCAGGTATCTATGCCTGAGACTTACCTTCTCTTAGCTGAATTCAGACTATATGGAATCATTTTCCATTCTCTGTCAGGCACTTTTACTGAAGTGAGTGTTTGTGGAAAAGGGATGCCTCTTTGTTATAGGAAAATTCACAATGCTTTGGAGAAGTAGGGAAACTCAGGTGTCAGAAAGCTTCTTTGTCAGTAATTAACAGTTATTGCTTTCATAGAGTGAAGTAAGAACACACAAGGTGGGCCAGCCCTGCCAACTCTCCTTTAATGCCTATTGAGTCTCCGGGCTTTACACACACATGCATCCAGGAGAGAAAAGAGAGCCATGGCCCATGCCCAGAACCAGGCACTGGGGCTGTTGTAGCACCTTCCTCTTGCTCTCTAAGGGGTAGAGAGGACATTTTAGACAAAAAGCCAACAGAAATGAGGAAAAGAGGAGAGCTGTAGCCTATGTGGGAACTACCTGCGGCGTAGTGTATGGCACCTCACTCAAGTGCCGAGAAGCACGTGAAAAGAAGCAGAGTGTGCATAGTTCGGCATACCTGCTCAAAAGTGCTCTACTGCTCAGTAGATGGATTAAAAATCAGTATCGCAAGGAATACAGATAGACGCACAGAACTGAGATCTGAACGGCCAGGATGGCAAGAAAAGCCAGCAATTTCTATGTACCCGCAGAACCCAAAGTGGCATTTGTCCTCAGTATTAGAGTTATCAATGGTATCAGCCCAAAAGTTCACAAGGTGTTACAGCTCCTTCACCTGCACCAGACATTCAATGGCAGCTTTGTTAATCTCAACAAGGCTTCAAATTAACATGCTGAGGATTGTGGAGCCGTACATTGCATAGGGCATCCCAACCTAAAGTCAGTAAATGAATTTATCTACAAGTGTGGTTATGCAAAATCAGTAAGAAGCAGATTGCCATGACAGATAACTGATTGCTCAATCTCTTGGTAAATATGGCATCATCTTCATGGAGGATCTGAGTCACAAGATCTATACTGTTGGGAAACACTTCAAGGAAGCAAATAACTTCCTGTGGCCTTTCAAATTGTCTTCTCCATGAGGGGGAATGAAGAAAAAGAAAAGCCATGCTCTGGAAGGTGGTGCTGGCAATAGGGAAGAGCAGATCAACAGGCTCATTCGAAGGATGGACTAAAGTGTCTCCTATGGTGTTTCTTCTATCTGGTCAGTTAATAAACAACAACTACTTGTCAAACTGAAAAACAATTCCAGTCATTTGACCCACTGGAGTAAGTTTCACACATCAGTGGAAGTAGAAAATTGATAGGAGATGGAGACAAAACATAAGAAACACTTTGAAACGTATCTTCCCGTAAGCCCTGGAGAAGAGCTGAGACAGAAGCACGGTGTCACTCAAGTTGAAGCAAAGTGCACTGTCTGCCTCCCCCAGGCCCTAGTCTTGGAGAGGAGGCTGGCTTCACACAGGGACTCTAGTAGACCTGGGAGCCAGGCTGAGGAGGGCACATGTCACACAGAGTCTGCCTAACAGGGAAATAAGCAGAAAACTTCAGGAGCTGCCAAACTTCATGCCAGACAACTTGGTCCCCAGCAACTGACCAACCCTCAGATCCTGATGGGGAGGAAACCTATCCTGACATTAAAGAGTTCAGCACATCCTATAACAGTGGTGTTTGAGCCAGCTGCTCTTATAAAACTAGGCCGAACCCCCTGCATGTTTTGTTGGGATCAACAAATGTTGCTACACAAAATTCTGAAAAACATGATAGCTTTCTGAGAGAAACAAACCCATGTATCACAGTTCATAGGCCTGTGAATTAAACCAAAGCACAGGGGCAATGAGAGATAAAGAAAAGTTCTCAAGCCAGCAGAGCACAGTCCGCTGTGCAGTGTTGTGCACTGTGGCCTGAGAGAACGGGAGAAACAGGCAAGAAAGAACCTGGGAAAGGACAGGTCTCTGGTCTTGCATGGAAGATATGGTCGGACAAGTCAGTATGGGAAGAGGGAGAAATCAAGAATGAACTGACAAGAGCTCAGGATGGATTTTGCTGGGACTTCTTCAAGGAAGTATCCTCCAGGTTTCCAGTCCTATAGTCTATCAACTTGCTGACTGTGCAAGGAAGGAGTCAGGTGGGGATCAACATCATTACTAACAAAACTGGCTCAGGGAACAAGAAGTCACATCAAGCGCCCCACTTCTCTAGAACCATCCCAAACTAGGTGTTCCCATGGCAGAAGCTTCTTGCCACAGATTACAGGAGGCAGGGAGAATATGTCCTGCCTGCTGGCAAGCTGGCTGACAGAAAGCCAACCCTGGGGGCCTGTAGCATAGGCCACTTACTTTCCCCAATCAGGCAATCAGATACATCCCTTTCCTGTAGGAGGGGGCTGGCAGGAAGGGTGAAAGTTTCCTTGCTTCCCAGTATTTCCAGAAAGACAGATGTTTCTGTTTTATGGACCTTAGTCAGGATGCCTGGAAAGGAAGAAAATTACCCTCCCTGTACTGCACTGGCATATACTGTCAGATTTTACATTCTGATATTTGGACAGGAAAAATTCTAATTTCTCTTGAACACTGGGAGAGGGCCTAGGCATCTTTTGAGTTAGCATTATTCAAAAGATTTTTTTCTTTCTCTTTTTCTTTTTCTTTTTTGTAAGCTGTTTGACTCTTTAAATGTGAAAAAGGAAAACCAGAGTTGTTCTATTAAAAGACAAAAGTGGTTTGGAAAGCCGAGGCTCTATCTTCTCCCTAGCAGACACCAAACGTGACTCAGAGGAGCCTGGGACCTCAGACTCATTTCCAGCTCTGAAATGGCCATACTACACAGGAAGAATGTTAACCTGGGGAAAAATATGACTGTGAAATTGGAGGGCTGGAGAGATGGCTCAGAGGTTATGAACACTGCTCTTGCAGAGGACCCAGGTTTGTTTCCCAGCACCCACACGGCAGCTAACAATTGTCTGTAACTCCAGTTCCAGGGGATCTGACACCCTCTTGTGGTCTCTGTGGACTCTGCATGACATGGGGTCACTTACATACATGCAGGCAAAACTCTCATACACCTAAAATAAAAATAAATAAATAAAAAAAAATTAAAAATAAGTAACTGAAATTGGACAGCTTAGCCGATTTTAGAGATGTGGCTTCTAGGGGTTTTTGTATGAAACCTCGCTTTGACAATGATTTGAAATCAACAGTTTCAACCTCTTTGGAAGGGAGTTATATTAATATGGCCCTTATTTCTTTTTCTAGTACCACAAATCCACGCAATGCCCAGAAGTCTTAGAGGAAGCTGTGCCTAGCACGGAGCTCACACTGAAAAGTACCACTAAAAAGAATTAAATAGACATTATTGCCACTGCTCATGATGCAGATGTTTGCAAAGGGGTGAGAAATTATAATCAGAATGTATCAATTAGAGGAAGAGAAAGGTGAACTAATGGAGCTTCTGTGGTCACTACCAGCATTATAGTTTGAATTGCAGGTCTTCTTTTGTTACTTGTTTCTCCTTTCTAGGAGGAACCAGTTAACAAAGACAATGGAAGATTGTCACAACAGGCAGCTGCTGATAGAATCCATCACCTCATTATAATCCTGGCCTTGTGTTAGGGACAGGAGAGCAAGGGGCATTTTGAAACAAAGAGCAAAGCCAGTTCAGCTATTGAAAACAGCATCTATTCATATGAAACCCAATGAACAAAATCATCGAATGATATGTTTTTGAAAGTCACAAATGGCCCAAGTTGCACTGTTATTCATTTCAACCTGCATTTCAATGACCTGATGCCCAAACAAATTTGTACTTCCCCTTATTCCTAATAACAGGTGTCAGCCCCTGTCCATCCTTGATTCTGATTCCTAATTTAGGACACAGACCACCAAAAATGCTGAAGCCTTTCATTTTATTATGTATCTTCTACCAAGGACCCCCAAATACGTCATAGGCATTTAACACACCCTTCCTTCTGCTAACCCTGGGTCTTGTCCATTCCCCTCCTCTTTACCTTCAGTTTGTGACTCCACAGCTGTATAACACCACCTGCACTGAGACCACCACCTGATTTCATACTAATTGCTGAAAACAACTTTTACGCTTTCAAAGGTCACAGGAAGGCCAGGAACTAGAGTTTAGTATCTCTGCATTTGATCACTTACTCCTTGGAAGAAATTTATCCAAAGTACTTACTATAAGAACATATTTATTTCTATCATTCCCCCTCATAATTATATCCTCAGTATAATCCTCACAAAAGCAAGTGCATTGTTTAAAAAGGCACTTGATGAGTGTCAGGGGAATTCATATCATCACACATTGGCAAGCCAGAATATCACTATTACCAAACTTACTTTACAAAACAAAGTGGAGGTAAATACCAGGGGAAGGAAAGGAACTTCAAACAGGATTGATGGGTTTCCCATCATGGCACTACATTACAGAATGACCTCTGAAGACTGGAAACTGGGTTACATCAACAAGCCCCACTTTAAAGTGTGAGATGAAAGAGGGCCTCCCCTAACGTTCTGCAGTATTACTGGCTCAGGTTTAAAGAAACTATGCAGCCAGGTACTCGTGTCACATTTCAATCTGTGATATTGACATGGATGTGAAAACCCAAGCCTTTGAAACTGAGCCTTTCATATGTTGAACAAAAACCTGAAATGCACTCTCCTGTGAAGACCTGAGGGACGGAGAAGGTAAGATGATAAAGGGGAACCTTCACACATGGGCGTTTCTGATTTGCCTGACATGGGCCGTAATTTAACTCTGCTAAAGTAGAGTTTAGCTCAGATCTTGACATTGGTTTGTTTGGTTTTCCTTAATATCAAGGCTTACTTGCCTTGTAAAGATTCCAAAAAGGCAGTGGAGGAGGGGAGTTAAAAAGTTTAAAAAGGCAGCGATATGTTACCAAAGTGTAGAAAATTATTAACAGAGCTAGCCTTACTCGAGTTGGAGTCAATTATATTTCCCACTCCACCCAACACACTCTCTTGTCATTTATTTATTGACCTAACCCTGTTTCACTACTAGCTCAGTAAACTCCTAAGCAAGCAATGAAGAACTCAAATATTACAAGGAAGTGTCATTAACCAACTAAAAGTAAGCTTTATATTTTTGTCTATAATGTTCAAGACTAACAACCTCTCTGCCCTCTTCTTCAATTTTAAGCCATTGTTTTTAGCTTGGACATTAACAAGCCAAGCTGGACTGGTAGCACAGGCCTGTAACCCCAGCATGACAGACACAGAGGCAGGAGGATGGCAGGTTTGAGGCCAGAATGGAGCACATCGTGAAATCCTGTCTCAAAACAAAAGAAGTTATCAAGCTAAATATCTATCACCTGGCTTAATCGATAGGTCCATCTATAGGAAGTGCAGGCACTGTGTACAGAAGATCCCTCAACTTCCTCAACTAATGACATTACAAAGTGCTTAAATTCTACCCACTTGTGACTTTCAGATAAGAAGGGGAAAATTATATTCCAAAGACAGTTGAATTCCTTGCAAATGGGGATAAAAGGTCATTTGCTAAGATCTGATGATGTAAACCAAATCTCCAATAACAGAATACAAAAATGCCCTAGTTCTATAAAGCCTTGAAAACGTCCTCTCTAGCCCCAGGTCCTTCCTTGGCTGCCAGCCAGATCCTAGGCCCCTTTACCAGGAACAGATCCCAGGATGCATTACGCTTCCTAATTCTTCATAGTCTGCTTCATTTGGCAAAGGACCTAAATCTAACCACAACAGTTAAAAGAAAGCCTTACATTCTACTATAAAATATACAAATCATGAAATGTATACAACTAACAAAAACAGTCTCAATACTACTTGATGAGAGGAATTTAGGGATTTTTTTTTTCATTCAGCATTCCAGTAATTTGAAACCACTGTTTAAGGTAGAAAATCATTTTTCAATCTCAGGAAACATCATTACTAGCTGCCAAAAGTTGATCCATATAATAAGAACTGTTTGCTAATGCTGAACACCTGCACTTTTATAGATGGACTCTCAAGACAGCTGTAGCTAAAGCTTCAAGTCTACTTACACAGCAGCCAAACAGAAAACAGCATTTGAGATAAGAATGCTTGCCGAATTAGCCAAGCATGTGTCTACACTGTATAGTATATGAACCAACACACATATATGGACTCTGACAGTCATTAGGAACAATAAAGTACAATACAAAATATGTCCAAGATAAGGCTTCCTGCTGCTAGCAGCTTATGTCTTGAGGTGGTAGGGTACACAAATGGAAACACACTAGAAGTCTAAACATATATCATGCTTATGGAAGCCATGTGTAAATATTTACTTCACTTCCCAAGGCTAGTTTTAGCTTTTTGTTTGTTTGTTTGTTTCATTGTTTGATTTTCTGACTTGTTGGGTTTACTGGGAAAAGACAGATATCAGAGGTTTGAAGAAAGAGTTCATTAGGAAGGTGCAAGCATTGCTTTATAGCCTTCTGAAATGAAGTTTCTAGCAAGCATCCTAAGGATAACTATGTTATCTTATATGTACTATGACTATGTATCCTAACTATGTACATATTTAAACCCCGGCTGATTCTTTACAGCTTTCTCATTGCACTGGTCTTTGCTAATGAATCAAGCAAAAGCCAAAGGAGGATGGCTTTAACATAGTTACTTTAAGTAATAAAATGCATTTTAGAGCATGTATTAAAAATGAGAAAATAAATGAAACTCTTTAGATATAGTGTCTCTATTATAATATTCTCATAAATCATATTATCTTCATTTACAAACAAAAAACTGAAAAAGCAGTATATTCATTGTGATTGAGTCAAGTGTCTGCTATATTTTTGTCTCAAATAGAACTGGAATTCAAAGACTTTCATTCAGGTTGAGATACTGTAGTCTTCCTTAATATTACGCTTAGCTTTTGGGGCCAACCTTTAGTTAGCACAGAACCTACACTTAGCACTATATTGAGAAGGGAGTGGCAAACAGGAAATCTGGGTCTTTCTCAGTTTACAATTTAGCTGGGAAGACAGACACTCAAGGGGAAGTAATAGATGAAGTCTGACCTACTAATAAGCAGTATAGCATAGGAGACATATATAGATATTTAAAAAGACACCAAAAATTGTGTTGTACTCACCCCCAAAAAAACTTCAAGTCATCCGATTGTTCACCCAATTCATTCTTGACATCTCGTTTTTCTACTTAAATGGAATACCATCCAATAAGTTTTCTTTGGTTGGCTATGGTTTCAGCATGCCCAGACAGAATAAGAGGAGAGTTATCTGATGGGCTCTTAAATGATATTTCTTTACTGAGATTAAGACTTTCTGTTGGCTTTGACATTAGCACATGCTCTGTCTGTATCATCTCTGAAGAAACCCATCACCTCCTCTCTCTTATCCAGCTGTGACCATTCTACCTCTACCACAAACCCTCAACATTCTTGTACACAGTAAGCATCACGGCCCTGCTACATTGTTTTTTCTTATATACACTGTCCTTTACTGACCTATGTAGTACATTTGCAGCAAGACACCATTCTTGGGGAATGAGTCCCCTCCTCACCTCCAAGCAGAAAATGAAGAGCATTTCGAAAGCACACCGTAATCTGGCTTCACCACTTTGTTCCTAAGATTTTTCAAGGAGATATAAACCAAGTGGCTGATTTAACCATCATTCCAAGATAAACCAGGATTCTTTAGGATGAATGAAATGAATGACTCCTGCCCAACAGATAAGCTTATACGGGGCCATCCAACCATAGCTTTCACCATCCAACCATAACTTGAAAGCATTTTAGAGTATAAGAGCAGTGGAGTTCTTAGGGGAACAAGCTTGAATCAGCTATTTAAAAAATAAGCCAAGCTGGAGAGATGGCTCAGAAGTTAAGAGTACTCTCTGCTCTTACAGAAGACCCGGGTTTGGTTCCCAGCACCCACATGTAGCTAAAAACCATCCGTAACTCAAGTTCCAGGGGATCTAACACCTTCTTCTGACCTCCATGGGCATTACATGACATGGATACACTTACACACATGCAGGCAATACACTCGCAGACATAAAATAAAAATAATAAAATTTTAAAATCCACTTATTGGGTACTGGGCCACAGATTAATCAAGACACACTTGCCTGAAGCAGTCTTTTCTTCTTTCTCTAGCCTCACAGCTACTAGCAAGCCCCCTAATGGGGGTGGGGGGGCTGTCTGTGAACCTGTAACAGGCTCCCTGGGTACCAGGACTGCAGTAAAGAAATGCTAAATCCAAGACCAGAAGTTGCTCAGGTTATATCCATCTGTAACCCTCTCTGTCTCCATCCTCAGAGTTGATTCTAGGATCTCTGCTACTACAGGGGGAGACAGACATCCTGCCAAGAGCCTGCCTATGAATTTGTCAACAGACTCTCCATGTTCTTGGATTCCAGGAGAATGACATGTGCCACTCTTGCATCTCCAATTAAGTTTACAGATCTGGTTGCCAAATGCCCAAAACTTCAGAGGGCTACCTGTGGCAACATATCCTCCATCCATATAATGGGTACTCCTTAACTAAATGTGCCCCTTCCTCCGCACATCCTCAGCATGGCACATTCATTTCCTGGAATTCTCTCCTTTCCCCTGCTGCCCAGAAATCAAGAGACAACTTGACAATATGAAATCTCCACCTCCTCTGAGACCTATGGTCCTGAACTCTCATCAGAGCCCCTACTAGGCTATCTTTCTACTTAGGGCATTGATGCTAGAGTAGCAGTAAAGGGCCATTAAGGAAAAACTCCTTGGTCAAGAGAATAGAACCTCTGACCTAAGTGGAGACCTAACATTGCAGCTGGGTGGGTCAATCACCTGACCACAGGCCCGCCCCTAAAGAATGAGGAACCACCAGGAAGGTAGGCTTACCTTTAGCCATACTAAGAGATGGGTGGAACTATTCCTTTAATGAGATACTGATGTTTCCTTCCCAGAATTCCTGCCTTTCCTTGTTCAGTCCCTATGAACCACCATGTTTCATTGTGTCTGCTCACTTTTCTCAGCCCTTAGAAAAGTTCAACTTTCCTTTTTCCCTTTTTCTGCCTCTTTATCTCCAGTGCTATCGGCAAATTAAGTATGTTGTTCCTGACACTTTGGGCTCCCTCAGTCTTTCTCTAAGGCCTCCCTCTCTGCCATGTGACTGCCTGCTGCCATGCCATGGGCCTCCATCGTGGCAATACAAACCAGCATGACGCTTTTCCTTCTCTGCTCTATCCTCTTCCTTCAGGCAGCTGCTGAGATTTATAGCTTGCCTGGCCTGGAGTGTTTTTCTTTTAAACTCTAATAAAATAGTCTTCAAGCATCCATTTAATTCCATTCTTAAATTATTAATGAGATTAAGAATCTCAAGAGGGGACCAATTTCCCTAGAATGAGACCATGAAGGGACACCCCAAAATTCTAGGACATTTGGACTTAAACTCTCCTCAGAGCCCCTGCCATGCTGTCTATCTGTCTGTAGGTTCAAGGGGGTTAATACACCTTTTACCAAAAGGACAGTCTACCTCAGTGTCTTCCTTAACCCCCACCCCAACCCTTTATCACTCTAATTCACTTTAATAGTAGTAACTTATGCTTTATAACACACCCCAACCAAGGCACCATGGTCATAAATCTGCCACTAAAAACAACTGGATGATATTTGAAGATAGTGGTTATTGCTCTTGCCCCCTGGAGGCAACTGGGCCTGATAAGGGAAATCACTATTAAACAGAGGTAACTACAGAAACAGGACCAACATGAGCATTTTTTATAATTAATTTTCTTATTTTACAACTTCAGACATTTATACAATGCATTCTGATTAATCCCCTCCTTCTTTATGTCCCTCTGAGTCCTATCAACCCCACCCCCATCTCTACCAGTTCCTTTTCCAGATTGGTGACTTTTAGCTTTATTTGTATGACATTTACTTTTACCAGGGCCATCTAGTTGACCAATGGATTGGAAATGTCTATTGGAGTCTGGTGGGATCATTAGTGGGTACCCAACTGAAGAAAATGGTCCCCTCCTTGAATCTGCCAGTAGCAATAGCCCAGCAATGAAGAGTAGGGCCCCTGAATCTCTCCTTCATCTAAGCCTAACTGTTGATGGGACTATTCTCATGCATCCACAGCTGCTGTGAGTTTGAAATTGCATTGATTGTTTCTTACCCAGAAGATGACATTTCACAGCACTTCTCTCATCTTCTGGTTCTTACATTCTTTCCACTACCTCTTCTGCACTGCTGTGAGTGTTTTATGGCAAATTAACTGGAGTCACTATAGTTCTGACAAAATTCATTATATACTCAATTGTTTAACCTACATTGTTCTTAGGAAATATAAAGCAGTATCAGCATATATAATAATAATTCTATCAAATACATATAAAAAACCATAAAATCAGAAAGAGAGACACTATGATACTGGACTTAAAGCATTTCTTCTGCCTTGACTGGTTGAGTAGAATGCCTTACCTACTGAGAATTCTTTAACTCAAAAAATTCTCCAACAAGGAGTTTGTTTCAAGCTGTTAGTACAATAGCCAACTAATTAATGTCCAGACATTAACACTTCCATAACACTAAGAAGCCAGGTATCAATACAGTAGAATATCCCTGGGGTCCTCAATTAGTAAAACATAAAAAGATTAAGATCTGAAATTTCTGATCAAGGATCATCACAACAAAAAGAGATATTCAGTTTTATATGGCTAGAGAGCCATGTGCTATGCCAGTTTGCTAACTAGGGTCTAATGGCACAAAAAGCAACTCTAAATATATTGAATTATCTCACTTACTGGTTAGCCATTGTCCAGTGTTTTACATTAGAGAAATTCCTGCCAGGACAGGAAAAAGAAGCCTAAACATTCACGTATCAACAAGTAGAAACATTAAAACAAAACAAAACAAAAAAACCAAGAAAAAAATCTTTTAAAGGCTGTTGAGATGGTTAAGCAAGTAAAGATGTTTGCTGTACAAACCTGGTGTGATCTGATTCCCATCCCTGGAACACATTTAAAGATGGAAGGACAGAGCTGATTCCACAAAGTTGCCTTATGACCACATACACACCTCATTCATGCAAAGATATGATAGTAAAAAATTTTAAAGACTTTAAGACCCAAATATTTAGAGATAATTATTTAGAAGAACACAGATTTTGCCAGTTTTTATTGTAATAAAATATATGTAATGACTATCCTTTTAACAATTTTAAGTATATAAAATATATGCAGATTATTGTATAATGATCACCACTTTCCATTTCCAGAGCTCTTCTATTATCCCACACAGGAACTCTGTATCCAATTAGCACTAACTCTCTATCCCCTATCCCCCAAGTCCCTGTTAGCCTCTACATGACTGTAATTGTATTTGTCTATAGGCATTTCATATTTGGATTATAATGATCTATAAATACTTGAATAATATACTACTTATTAAAGGAAAATTCTGTAATTTCCTACTCTTTGAATATGGGCCTGCTTTAGAGATTCACTTCTAGCAAACAGAATGAGGAAAAGTGGCACCAAGAGACTTAAGCTAGGATACAAAGGCAGAAAGTTAGCTTGCCCTCCTCACACCTCTGGAAAGCCAGTTATCATACCCTAAGAAACCCCAATAGCTACATGGAAAAGCCAAATATAGGTGTTGAGGTACTAGCCCCAGCTAAGGGCCTGTCAAGAACTAGCATCAAGCTTTTTCTGAATGCACAAACCCTTAGTGAATCCCAGGACTGCTTGTGATTATGTCTTTATGCCCCTTTTGAATCATGTCATGATGCCAAGTGAAGCCAGAAACTGGTCTCCTAAAACTTTCCTCAAATGTCGGATCCACAAGCAAGATAAGTATCATCAGCATTTTACTGTAATTCAGCAACAGTTAATTAGAATACTAACCAGAGTACATGCTAGCTAGGATGTCACACAGTATATAAGTTGAACACCAAATTTCTACTTGCCTCATACACAAAGGAAGCAAAATCTTCTGAAGTTAATTCCAGAGAATTTGAAGTAAGATGGATTGGGGATACTTAAGTAATTTCATAACCACTCAGGTAAAGGTCAAAATGGTAAGGGGTTAATAGTTTTGAATTGACTAGTGACGTTTGACTACTTGCACAATAGCAATTAGTAGTCATGCCTCAGGAGAAAATTTTAAAACACTAGTTTGGATAGTAATATAAATGATATTGTTGATGGATACAGACATAAAATAATAAGAGAAAATATTTCTAGCCTACTGGTAAACCAAAGTTTATTCTTCTTAGTTTTAGAAAAAAACATGAAATTTAGACTTTGACCCTTTTAGTCACATATATTTTGACTTAGTATCAGGATAAAATCAATACTAGAAAATCACAGTATCAGAGAGACAGAGAATAATTCAGCAGGATTTTTTGGAAAATCCAGGACTGAAATAAACAGTTAATTTCAAAAATATTATTCAAAGCATCAATTAATATTTGTACATAAGATTTGTGGGGAGTAGTTGTTCATTTAATTTGTTAGGTCTCCATGTTTTTCCTGGATGAAAATTCACAATTTTCTTCAGGTCTAGAAAATTCTTAGCAGTTATCACCTGCTATATTTTGTTTTTTCTTCACAATCTCCTTCTGGAATTCCTATTAGATATACCTTGTGTTTCAATTCACTCTCCAGGTCCATTTTCATAATATAACTGCTCTTTCTGCCCCATTCTATGAAACTTTCCGTCTCATTAACCATCATTTCAACTGTATCCAACCTAGTAGTCACAACTTTTTATTAGAATTTTTATCTTTTAATCTGCATGAAAATTCATCTGCAAGATTTCTGATGGGTTCTTGGCCAAGCTAATGTTTTAATTTTTTAATTTTTGTTTGTCATCTCCTGTTACTATTTAATTGGGATACTATCCATTTTTATCTATTCAAAGATTTCTGAAATAATTTTATTCAAATAATGTGAGAAATGATGAATTATTTCTAATACCTCAGGTATAATCCTCCATTTGTTGGGTGTAGTGACTATTTATCATAGTCTGAATTTCCACATGTTTTTCAAATTTGGGCTTGTGAACTCTTCTTGCATTGGAGATTTAGTTTGTTTTGTTTCTCTTTTTCAAAATTTTTATATATCATTGTGTGTATGTATGTATGATGTGTGTAAATGTGGCCACCCACATGCTACAATGCTTGTGTGGAGGTCAGAGAATAACTTTCTGGAGTTGGATATCTCATTCCCCCATGGGATCCATGGATCAAATTCAGATCATCAGGTTTCTATGGCAAGTGGTTTTCCTGCTGAGCCATCTTGCTGGCCTTGTTTCTTTATGTTCATCTCTCCCTAAACTCACCCTCATGCTGTGTGCAGTTTCACAATCACCTGAGACCCGCCAGCAGCATTCGCAGCTTAGACCAAATGTAAAAGTTTGGGGACCTTGCCCAGTAAGAAAATGAAATTCGGTTCCCCATGGTAGCACATGGCAACATCACTGGAGCAATCCCCTGGAATTAAGTATGTATGGTTCCTTCCTTGCCAGGTAGTTTATTCCATGGTCCTTGTAAAAAAGGGGTGACCTGCAAGACTCACCATGAAGGATGCATTGATTGCCCTGCCTTACCCTGTGGATTTGGATTAGTGGAGTTTTCCCTCTTTCAAGCCACATTGCCCTGGGTGCTTCGGCTCCATTTACTATGTGGATTTTAATTCTGGCTTTTTTCAGTAGAGATTTTTTTTTAATTCAACTTTATAAACGAAACTATATTTTTTATTTCTGTTTTTAAATAAAGCAAACCATGTCATTAAAAATTCATTTGTTCATAAGTTTATTTCCATGAATAGCCCATGAGAGAGTCAAAATTGCTATGTAGCACTAGCTTGACAATCCATCACTTGCCAGAGCAAAATTAAACACAAGAGAAGCAAAAGTAAAAGCAAAAGCAAAAGCAAAGCAAAAACTCAGTAAAATCCACTTTGGTACATAATAGTCCCTTTACTTGTCAAAGTCTCCTGATCGGTTTTATGAAGATACTGATGTATTCTAAAATTAAATACACAAACACACACACACACACACACACACACACACACACACACGGTCATCATTATAAAAGTTTATCAAGTCCTCCAAAATTCAGATACAGAATAATATCCAACATTATGGAAATTGTAAGTCATCAGACTGTAGAGTTGTTCAACAATTAAGAAAATGTACTATTCTGCAGAAGAGCCAAGTTCACTTTCCAGCATCCAGGTGGAGTGACTCAAAACACTTGTAACTCCAGCTCCAGGGAACTCGATACCCTGTTCTGACACCTATATTCAAGTGCATATAACCAGACAGGCAAACACCAATACATATAACTAAAAATGAAATAAAATATATCTACAAAAATAATTATGTCATTTTAAAGGTCAATTATTTCTTGAAGATAAATTAATTTAATATAACTAGTTTAATGAGAAGGAAGTTGAATTTCAGAAAAAAACATTGATTGATAAAAATTTAAATAGTGAGTCTGAGTCAGGGAGATAACTCAGTGGGTAAAATGCTTGCTGTCTAAGTATGAGGACCGGAGTTTGAGTCCCCAGATCCCAGGTAAGTCTTGTCACAGGTATTCTAAGTAGCAGTATCCCTGTATTGTACCGCATGTATACCTACTTTGTATTTTGGCATAGAGGAAAGAACATACAACAAAAATATATATTTTTTTTTGCTTTTGAAGTTTTGTATGAAAATCCCTGTATTTTTTTTATATTACTCCATTTGGAGTAGCTAAAGTGTATATTGCTGAGACTGAGTTCTTTATACAGAAAGTAATTTATGTCATAGTTCTACACGTCCAAGAGTATAGTTCCAGCATCTGCATGGCTCCTGATGAGGCCTCCAGCAGGCAGGACAACATGATGAAAAAGAAAGCAGAAGTGGGGAACAGGTGCATGTAAAAAAGCAGGGCATGTGTGTGAGGCAGACTGAAGAAAGCACCGGGCTCCGTTTCCATCAACCTCGGCTGCAATCAACTCAGTTCTTCGAGACCAAGCCCTCATTTCCCACTTCTCAACACTGCTACACTGGAGACCAAGCTTCTTCGTGTATTTCGGTGGGGACAAACTGTACACAGTTCATATCACGTTCAAAACCTTTTAATGTATTGTGAGCGTATTTATGCAAAACCATGAGACACACAGGAAAGCACACTACATGCCTCACTTAGGAAGTGACCTTTATCCAGGTATCCACAATTCTGTTTAGAAGACTTTGAACCTTTTGAATTGTTGACAGGGGCTTTAGATTCACTACAAAAACAAGCTCCCAGCCAGAAGAGACCTGGAGCACCTCCACCTCGCTAAGACAACTGTCGATTGCTTGATTTCGCACCACACACCTGCGTAATGGTATTATTTTTCTGGCCGAAAGTGCAGATGACTTGACAGATGTACTGACAGTAGACTTCATGAAAATACTTGTCTGCATGTGAGTTCATTGTGAGCAAACTTTAATATGTTCGAAATTCTGAGCTACGTTAGCTCATTTCAGAGCAGACCTATCTTCTGCAAACATCTTCCTGCAGAGTTTCTGCCTATGAAATGTTTCCTAAAATGACCATTTTCCTTCTTTTGCTTTTTTTGAAAGGCAATGATAACATTCTTTTAAGCTCTGTTATGGTTTGAATGAAATGTGTTTAAGCACTTGGGTGGCTCTAATTTGGGAGGTTGTGGAACCTTTGGAATGGAAAGCACTGCAGGGAAAGTTGAGTCACTGCAGGTGGGACTTTGAGGATTATACTCCAGCCCTGCTCTGGTTCCTATTCTCTACTCCCTAATCTACCAAGATGCAAGAGGCAGTAGCCACAAGTTCCAACCATTGTGGACTGAACCCTTCATTCACCATGCCTTCCATACATAACACGATGGACTACATTTTCTGAAAATATGCATTGAAATAAATTCTTCACCCTTAAGTTATTCCTACCAGGTATTTTGTCAAAGCAATGAGAAAAGTAACTATAATAATTCAAACCTTAATACGTTCAATTGACTTAAAAGGAAAAAACAATACGAACACTTTCTGTTCCTAACTTTTAAATGTCTGCAGGAAACTCAGGGGAAAGTGGAAACATAGCATGGTGATTAAGAAGACTTTCTATGCAACAATAAGGGCATGGGTTTGGATCCTAGTACCCATGTAACAAGACCAATATAGTCTACTGTACATATGTAACCCCATTACTGTAGGGGACAGAGTCAGGAGGATTGGTGGGACTTGCTGGATGCCATCCTAGGTGAAAAACATGAGCTCTGGGTTCAGGAAGAGATCCTTCCTCTAAGGAATAAGGCAGGGAGCAAAAGACGTAGACACCTGATGCCCTTCTCTGGTCTCTGCCAGGAACTTCCCCTCTACACATATTTGTGTGCATATGCCATACACATACCACCACCACCACCACCACATCAAACACAAAAGAAACTCAGAGGTGGGGGGATGGCTCAGTGAAAAAAGGTGCCTGCTCTCAAGCCTCAGTCTCAGTTCCATCCTCAGGATTCCCTTACAGGCAGAAAGAAATGGCTCCCGCAAGTGGTCCCCTCACTTCTACATATACACTGTGATGAGCATGCCAGCATATGCTCACATACATACAACACAAAATAAATAAAAATATAATAAATATTTTTAAAAAGAAACTCAGAGGAAACTTAGGACAGTTACTGAGCGCCTTCACAGGGGTGATTAAAACAAAAACAAAAACAAAAACAAAAACAAAACACTCCTCTAACCAACTTTATGCCATAGTTGTTTTATGATATGCAATGAATTTCTCTCTCCTCTCTCTCTCTCTCTCTCTCTCTCTCTCTCTCTGTCTCTCTCTCTCTCTCCCTCCCTCTCTCTCTCTCTCTCTCCTCTCTCTTTTCTCTCTCTTTTTAATATTGTTTCTTCTTTTACAGTTCATGTTTACTTTGTACGTTTCCCATGTTTACAGATATTCTTATGTATTATCCCCAATACATCCTCGCTGGCCAAGGACGACCCTGTCCGCTTACCTCCTTTCCTCAGATCTCGGTGGGACCTCCACATGCCGCACCAGCACATCAAGCTCCGAGTATTCTGGGCAGAGGGCATCAGGATTGAACAAACTATAACACCATCATGGAG
>NW_008341028.1:1073719-1083564 GCF_000622305.1 Nannospalax galili | reverse complement strand
AAGCAAATCTCAGTGAAGTTAAGAAAAAAGAAAAAGCCAAGTATTTTACTTGACCAAAATAAGGCTTAAAAGAAATAGCAAAAGAAACTAGAATAAAAAAAAAAAAAAAAAAAAAACAAAAACAAAACACTCCTCTAACCAACTTTATGCCATAGTTGTTTTATGATATGCAATGAATTTCTCTCTCCTCTCTCTCTCTCTCTCTCTCTCTCTCTCTCTCTCTCTCTCTGTCTCTCTCTCTCTCTCCCTCCCTCCCTCCCTCCCTCTCTCCCGTCCCTTTTCTCTCTCTTTTTAAGATATTCTCCTAGGGACACTTTTGCTTCAATTAGCTGAAGAAAACTCTCTCTATGATACAGTAATATTAAAATTTGTGAAACTTATAGGGTACCAAAGATAATTTCAGTGACATTTAGAAACATTACTGTGCCTGAATTCTGAAAGAACTTCTAAAATTGTCAATATTACTTAATATTTCCAAATAAAGATTCTAACTCTTCACTTTCTGGAAGATACAAAAAAAATTATGTTTCCAGTCATTTATGTGACTGACATAGTTGACATGTAAGTATTTTGGGATGAATAAATATGGTTTTATACTGTCTGTATGGAAATAGCTAAATAAATTATTCTTTTTCTTCTTGCTTATGAATAAAAGGGCAGGAAAACTGATGAAAGGCATTGGTGGGCCACTCCACACTCTTTTAGATGTCTATCTAGTTTTTCTTCTCATCAGTGTGGCTGAATAAAAACAGAAGATGAAATATAGAATAAATGTCTCAACAGCAATACCCATGGCCATCAAAGACCATCTCTAAGAATTAGAGACAGAAGGTTTATGACAATTAGTATTTACTAGGAATAGACTATAAGCCAGTCCCAGTAAAAAGGGCACAGTTCTCATTTTCCAGAAAAATGTGAGTGCAGGAGCATATTAGGTCTTCACTGAGATGCTGACATCAGTAGCGCCTTCTCAAGAAGAAAGCAAATATCAAGCCAGGATAAATTGTTTTGAATGGCTAGTGATGCCAGACATATTTATGAGGGGCATAAATTCAAGGGATTAGTCTAGGCCCTAGAGTTCTTATGGTGAATGAGGTCCAGTTTCTGTGGAGGTTTGATTTCATTAGAACAGGGATAAGGCTCTGGGAGCACCTGCAAAGGTTAAGGCCACAATCCAAAGAACCTAGCAGCTTCAAAAATCAAGCAGGGCTAAATGTTGGCATGGAGTACAAATGTTAGAGATGGCTCCAGTGCTTTGAAGGGGAAATTCATTCCCTACAGTAAAAAATATTCTGTTTTCCTAAGAAGAGGCAGGAGTCTGTCCATAATCAAGGGGATAGCAGCCCAGTGGTCTTCTAGCTACATTTTCCACATCCTAACCAGACATGTGAGTCTTAGGGAAGATGGAAGTTTCAGGACCAACAAGGTTGTGCTATTACTTCTTTGATCACCAAAATAAAAGGTCTACACCCCTTCACCTATCATGGTTACATGTTTAAGCCAGGCAGTGTTTCAGATGAAGAAAGGAGTTGTCTTTTCCCAACTTATAGAGCAAACAGTGATTTAGGGCTTGGGTGATTAAATAATTGAATGTTGAATTGTTTTAATTATGAAACTAAATCTAGGGACTACAGATGATGCTCATGTGGAAGAATGTGTGTCTCACATGCATGCAGCCTTGGGTTCAACTCAGCATCATATGTAATAGGAGTGGTGGCACTTATCTTTATTGTTAGCACTCAGGAGATGGAGGCAGGAGGATCAGAAGTTCAAGGTTATCCTGGACTATATGGTAAGCTTGAAGACCAGTCTGGGCTACATTAAAAAAACAACAAAAAAAGTTTGAATCAAAACAACTAAACAGCTAGTAATGATACGGGCAATAAAGTTCAGAGTAATTCTAACTTCTAAACTTTTATGTAGGATACGTGTTACATCCCCAATCTGTGATCATACATATATAACCAATGTTAGGAAGAAAAAGTGATGCAACCATACAACAGCAGTGTGTGTTGAAGATGGTATGATCTCTCGTTACATAGACGCAATCCCAGAATCAAAGTGAAATCATACATTTTTGTTACAATAGCTCTCGTGATAACAGTTCCTGCTCTCTGTTTTCTTGAAACTTTCTGTCATTTCAGAACAAAGACAGGAGACATTGGGGTGAGATAGAATAACACTGGAGTCTGGAATCAGCTAGTTCTAAATATGAGTACCAGATTAACCACTTACTACTTGACCTGGGTCAAACTGTATGAGTATTCCCAACCTCAGTTTTTAAGCATATAGATACTGATGCCTATGTCATAGGGTTTTCATATGAAACTAGCAGACAACATCCGTATGTCTCATACATGTATACATGCACACACACATACACCCCTCAATCAAACTGCCAACCTCCACCCTGTTAGTGGAGAATCTTATCTGTAGTGCACAAGCCTTTGAGTAATTATCATAAGTTCACCTTCTCTACTATACTGAAGCCCCTTGTGAACATAATACATGATTTATTTGCTTTCTGTCATGAGGGTTCAGAAAGTTTTTGGTATGGAGTAGATTTTTTAAAAAGCTATTATGTGTTTTTGTTCTTCTAGCATTTATTGTGCTCGTGTGATAAGAACTCTCTTCTCTACTTGTTAAACTAGTAAGCCCAAATTCCAATATTATAATTATGCACAAGCAAAACTTTTCACTACAAAGTACATTACAAAAATAAATTCTGCTATTTCTAGTTTCTGCTTAACCTCGTCTTGTGATTACTTTGCCTTCTGAAATACTGTCTCAGTTCCTAGGTCCTGGGTGTAATGGTTCATCTTCATTGTCAACTTAGAATCACGTAGGAGACACACATCTGGGCATGCATAATTAGGCCTTCAGGGTAGCATATAGGTTTATTAATTACTAAGCTCCTAGCTGTGTACCTGGCTTATGCAAAAAGCTGGAAATAAGCTAACAACCTAGCTCTTGATCTTCTAGAGACCATTTTAGTAGATGATGAGTCAACAGAGCCATAAGGAAACTAGACAGGTACTCTGAATGTACTACAACAGAGAAGCAAAAGGTGCTTTGAGATGGGGTAGCCAGAGTAAGTACCCAAGCAGAGTAGAGGGGACAAAAGAGGAAGGGCTCTGGAGCAGCATCCTAAAGATGAGGGTAGAGGGAGCAGTGGGCCAGGTTCAGACTATGAGATCAGATGCCATACAGTGTGAACCTGGTACAGGCACTGAGAGGGCAGGGAGGGACATGCGACTGGTGAGAGTAGAGCAAGAGGGGTTGAATTGAGTCTTCTTCTGGAAGACTGAAAGCAGGTACCCCATCATACATGTACCCAGAGGATATGAAGAGGTGGCTGGAAAATGGGGACACCTCTTAGGATGCTTTTGTTATTAAAACACGTGAGAGATAATGAAGGCCTGAGTAGGGCAAAAGCTGTGAGAGAAAGAGGAGAGGACAAATTCAACGAACTATGTAAAAGGTCTCTTTGTGTCATTTACTGGCAGGTTGCTTATGGCAGATCAGAAAGAGCCCATTCCAAGGTAACTTCTGCTTCTGATATGAATGCCTACTAGTCCGAGGTAGAGCAGGAAGAGCAGACTCAGAGATGGGAGAAGGGGAGACCATGAGTTTAGTTTGAGATTATATGCGGTTTCTAAGGAATGATTTCCAGAAGAGAGGTGACTATGTGTGTCCACAGATAATAGAGGCAACTCTAGTGTCTTTCCTTGAAGCTAAAAACATTGGGAAAATAACATATATTCAGTGGTTAAACACTATTTAGAAGCAGAAGGTGGACATACTCAATGAGAGCAGGTCTTATAAATTGTGATGGTGATAAAAATCTCTTAAGAGACATTTGGAAACCACATCTCAAAACCATTTTGTCTACAGTCTTTTTCATATTCTATCCTTTACCTTCAAACTCAGATTGTATGTTCTCTACGATCAGTAACAAAGGCCAGGGCAGTGTAACGCTTCAGCTCCTTACCTTCACCAGTGTAGGAAGTCTCGTGCTGTGATTTTCTTGTGCTCCATTTTCTACCAGAGGCAGCTATAAGGGATGTCCAGCACTTTAAGTTAGAAGAGAAGTTTTTCTTAGACCATTTGCTTAAATTGAAACACAATCTCAGTCTTCCATGTGTTACCACTATAGTGCCCAAAATCATGTTGGAGAAGCAAACTGAGCTAACCAAGGGGGCAAAGAAAGGATTTTTTCCTGTGGTCTGCAATAGACATACCTAATCTAGGCATCACTGTAGTCTCAGTATCCATATTTCCCTGCAAGAAATGGACACAAATTCATAATATTCCAAGTTTAATTGGAGGGAAAGAGGGATTGCATCTGGATATGAGAGAGACGGAGAGAGAGAGACAGAGACAGGGAAGAAAGGGAACGAGGAAGGGAGGGAGGAGGGAGAAGAGAAGGAAAGAGGAGGGAGAGAAGAGAGAGGGTGAGAGGAAGGAGAAAGGGGGGAAGGGAGGAGAGAGGGAAGGAAGGAGAAAATTAATGGACTCTTTTATAAGGGTCTAATGCATACCATTGCCCTTGCTCTTACTTAAACATTCCTACTCCTTGGGATCGAAGTTACATGTTAGAAGTTACCAAGAATTGACACATTTCCAATGGACCCAAAACACCAAGAATAGGGCCCACATATATTTCTACATTTTAAGGAACTAGATAAGAACTGCTGAGGAAGCACATGAGGAGGAAGATTAAAAAAGGAAGTAGTCCCAAGCACAAAATATTGTTGGACATAAGTACCAAAACGGTTATAAACTGCTTCTGTGGAAATGGTCTTCAGTGATGTAGTTTAGAATCAGGACAGCAGAGTACAAGAACACACAAAATTCTTTGGCAGGCCAAGATTTCATGTGTCAGAGAATGGACTGAGAATTCACTTTTACATGACAGCTCCCAGAAATCTCTGGAACTGGTGGTTTCCCATGTTATAACACAATTCTCACCCAAGAAAGAAGGAATCCCAATAATAAGATTTTTACTTCATTGGTGCCCTGATGGTTCACTTTTTTTTTTTTTTTTTGACATGGTCAAGTTAAAAAGTGTCCTAGTTTTTCGTGAGCTGCAAACCCACATAATCTCCTTTACTTACTCTTTGGATAAATGTGGGAAAGTAGTTCTCTTGGTTTATATGTGTATTTTATTCTAAACAAAGTTGAAATAGTAAAGGATATGCAGTAGGACTTCAAAGTCAGTAGACATAACAACTGATGTGATTTTCTCTCTCTCATGCATGCACAGACAGACAGACAGACAGACAGACAGACAGACACACACACACACACACACACACACACACACACACACCAGCAAAGAGGCAGAAAGAAAAAGAAAAAAATACCATCTGGTATTGGACTAAAATAAACACCTAATGCTAATATTATACTTGTAGTTACTTTGTAAGATTATTTAAGTCCTACAATCAAGTCCTGATTATTCCACCTACTAGTTATAGATTTTGGCAAGTTACTTGATCTCTCTTTGATTCCCTTTTCCTTTTCAGTAAGACATGGTCAGTAATCTTCATTGTCAATGACTCTTTGTGGTCTGTAAGGAGGGAAAACTTATCCTGAAAACTGTACCATCCCATGGGCTGGGATCCAGGACTGAATAAAAAGGAGGAAGGGAGTGGTGCAAGCATTCATCTCACAGCTTCCTGACTGTGGACACAGTGTGACCAGCTGCCTTCCGCTCCTGCTGCATACCATCTCCGGCATGGTAGACTGTATCCCTCCTTGAGCCATGAGCCAAAATAAACCATTTCTTAAGATGTTGTCAAGTAGTTTATCACAGCAACAGGAAAAGTAATTAATATAATGGAATAGCAATAACAATGTCTGCCTCATAAATGGTAAGTCTTGCGTATGAAAATGTAAAAAACTTAGCATGGTTATTGGTGCAAAATAAGAACTCAGAAAATTATAATTATCATGGCACTTCAGAAACTGGCAGTTTCCAACTGATCATTATGAACTCCCAAATAATTACAGCACATGCACTATTTCCTAATCATTTGCATTAAAAGGCTAAATATGTACCTATACACATATGAAAATAGCTTCTTCAAAGAGGCAGGCTTCATAATATTAAGAGTTTCTATCTAAAAATATAGTGATAATGATGTTCTTTGATCTGGAAATACATTTTTCCTCACAGAAACAATGACTATGCAGAGCACTCACATAATTCTAAGACATAAACTGACTTCTAAAGATGACACTCCAGAAAATATATCATGAATTTTTCCAAGCAGCAGCATAATTAATGAATGTGAACAATGCATTGACCCCTTTTAGTTAAAAAAATTTAGATTGTGGAGTTAAAAATTGGAAAAAAAGGGGCTGGAGAGATGGTTTACCAGTTAAGAACACTGGCTGTTTTTGCAGAAGACCGGGATTCGAATCCCAGCACCCACATGGCAGCTAACAACTGTCCATAACTCCAGTTCCAGGGGATCCAACAGCCTCTTCCATCTTCTGTGGTCATTGCATGACATGGGTGCACCTACCTGCACACAGGCAATACATGCATGCACATAAAATAAAATACAAAATAAATAAGTAAATTGGAAAAAAAATTTCCCCAACACTACTAAAACTAAGGTTTCAGGAAAGGGCTAGAATTCTACCATTTGCATGAATGACTTGAAATTTTTATTTAGAATGGGATGTCACGGAAATTTATGAATGTGGACACCAAAGCAGAGGGGGAGCACCCCACTTCCTGCTAGGGATTGTGTTGTTCCTGAGTTAGGCATTCCTGATTTGACATTCCAGAGGGAGCAAAACTCTGCACTAAGCACAGAAAAAGGGCTCCCTTAGTATTCCCCTGCACCATGTGGAGCTCTTACTAGTTCCCTTTTCTTTTGATCTTGACTTTGATTTTCTTCTCAATTACTTATCGCCCCCTTCACTCCTTTCTTTACTGGATGTCACTAAATCACCCAAGCTGGCCTCAAGTTCATGATTCTTCTACCTTTAAAAGCATCCCCAGTGCTGGGATACAGGCATGTGCCACCACACCAGAGGCATTTTTGAGCATAACAAAAGCATAAAGGATCTCAAAGCTCATGGTTGCCTCTGGGAGGTTCATCTGTGTTCTAATTCTTCCAACAATTTTGAAATATTTACTCCCCTGTATTAAATCTTTGTCTATGCATTTTAGCTATAATGGATTCTCACCAAAAGAGACAAGTAGACTAAATATGGCTTTGGACAGGGGCCCAATGACTGCTCAAAAAAATACAACTTCCTTCAGGTCCCAGCACAGGGATTATCTTTGCTAGGCAGAATTGTTTGACCATAGAAACAGAGCCTATAGACACCCAACAGTTGTTATAAAACAACTTTCCTGGAAGAAACAACATCAGCTATAGTGCACAAGACTGGGATGGTAGTCAAGAAGAGAAAGGAGAAGGATAAAGGTATTTTAGAGGCTGAGAAGGAACAGGTAGAACTCT
Organism: Nannospalax galili; assembly: GCF_000622305.1. Lineage (NCBI taxonomy): Eukaryota > Metazoa > Chordata > Mammalia > Rodentia > Spalacidae > Nannospalax > Nannospalax galili. The sequence continues at coordinate 1,076,080 of NW_008341028.1, read as the reverse complement.
TGCACATACTGGCTATCTGTAACATTTTTTTTGAAACATAACCATTGTCTTTACTGAAATACGTATGGTAATGCTTTAAGATGTCAAGATTCCTTCATGCCATCCAAAGTTGGCTCAGTTAGAATGTAGACATGAGTGAGACCTCAGAGTCTGACACTGGTGATGGGTATCAACATTTGGGAGCCAGTATTTTACAATAATGTGGCAGAACAAGGAAGGAACTGAACATTAATATTAGCATATGAAGAAGCCAGTTTACAGAGAAATACCAGAAGCTGGTCCTTACCTGGGCTTTGTCTAAGATTCAGAGCATGTTAAGAGAAAAAAAGCCAGAGAAGTACACATGGACCATAAAGGCTCTATGGAGGACTACACACCATGTGGTTGGATGCTTGTTTAGGCCTTTCCTCAGCTGACTAGGCCACCTCCATTCTTAGGAATACTTTACTTTCTTAATAAACTGTCCCTATTTCTATTTCTAACCATGAGTCCCTGGCGCAGTCTTTTGCCCTGGGACACTGGAACCTGAGAGTGAATACCCTCTGGACTCAGATCTGCAGCTCAGCACTCTTAAGCACGCTTTCCCTGACATTCTGGGCTTTCTCACTGTTTCTCTGACTGTGCCTAACTTAAAAGGCATGACTTTCTCCATCTCTTCTCTTAGAGCTGTCAGGAATTTTGGCTTGTCTATATTTCTGTTTCCTAACAAATTATTAATAAAACTGTCCCTGAACTTCCTTCTGAGACAATTTTTAAATTCTTTTATCAATGAAACTAAGAACCCCCAAAAGGAACCTCTATTTCCCAGGAACAAGGGTGCTGAAATAGTGACTTTCAAAGCTGTAACCGATGTTCACTTTCAGAAACAATTTAAAGCCTAAAAGTAAAGAGATGACTTAGACCTGGATACAAATTTATTTGAGTTTGTCATTATTAATAGTCAGAACAAAGGAATAAGGTTTTCTGTCAGGTGAAATATCTCTCCATTCAGCAAGACCGTAGCTTCCAGTGTGCTCTGACCTACCACAAGATCTCATGCAGACAGCCTACCAGCCAGGGGATCTGACTTAAGCAGAACCAAATGGCTGATTCTGATGGCTGAATCCTATCTTTCCAGCCCACAGTTCTAGACAAGCACAGTATGGATGTTTTGTACATGGGGTTATTGATAGGAGATATTTGATATATCATTGGATTGGTGATAAGTAGCCCAAGTATTCAGGTTGCCTCTGGGGAACACATTGCACGTGCTTTTATATTTGGATAAAAACCACTCAACATAGTAAATGCTGAAACATAAAAGTCCAAAGTATGAAGCTCTGAAAATGTCTATGAACAAGGCCACTGGTCTCCACATGCAGGTTCCCTCAGCTCCTCCCGGCACAGGCACAGACCCCCTCCGGTCTTCTGGCCTTGGCAGAGGAATTTTAGCTCCAGTGATCTGAGTTAACCTCTGCTTTTTATCTACAAGTCTTTCAGTCTTCAGCACGATGAAATGCCAGGCAAGAATTGAATAATGAATCTCGTCTAATGGCACTTTGAAATGTGTCTTTCCTTATTTCTTTACAAGAAAATGCATATACAAACCCAGGAAAACTGGAAATAGGATTTGTCCATTAAAATGCATTTCTTCACATTCCATTGTCGAAAATCACTGAATATGGTAAACAATACTGAATAAATATGTAACTATGAGAAAATCATCCAAAAACATATAGATCAACAAACTATATTGAATGTTTGGTTTCTGTGTCAAGCACCATGCTAGGAAAAGAGGTATTATTATGCATTTACGTAAAAAAGGAACTCATAGAAGATAAACAACTTGTAGGACCACACCAAGATGACTGACCTCAAAGGTCTGCTCCCCACAGTTCTCTGATTGTTTTTTAAAGAGAAAAAGAATATACACACAAAAAAATCAACAAATTTTTAAAACTGAGCTAAAATTGAGGAGGAAGCATAAAAATGTATGTCATGTGACATAGCAGAGGTGATAAACATCACCATTGAAATCTACCTGATGACTTTATATCCATTCACAGGTGCCAAGGATCCAAGTGCTACCAACCACGGCTAGTAATAATCAGATACATACAGATTAGAGATGCATGTGCCAACATCTCAGTGTTATTAGCAAAAACAATGAGTATTTCTGTAAGAAACAGTATATTTGAAAATGAAATGGAGATCTTTTTTAAAGGTTAAAAATTCATTCAATTTTATGTCTTACAGAGTTTATACTGAGTTTAATATTGTATAACTGTATTAAATCAACTGTGAACCTAAAAATTTTATAGCCATTTTTGAAAGAGATATAATTTTGCTCTGGAAATTGTTACCGAGTATGTAAGCTGTAAT
>NW_008341028.1:1059675-1073521 GCF_000622305.1 Nannospalax galili | reverse complement strand
AATGGAGATCTTTTTTAAAGGTTAAAACCTCATTTAATTTTATGTCTTATAGGGTTTATACTGAGTACAATATTGTATAACTGTAGCAATTCAAGTATATACCAAAAAATTTACAGCCAGTTTTGAAACAGATGTATCTTTGCTCTGGAAATTGTTACCGAGTATGTTAAAGCTGTAATGAAATGCTTCTTCTAAAAAATAAAAAAATATTAACTAAAAAAAAAAAAAAGAAAAAGAACGAAGGAATGATTGGTAAGCACACTTCATTCTTCCTATATAGTGGGGAATGACCATGTTCCTAGAAAAGAGCTGAAAATGGTTGCCCTCCTCAGTTCTATCAACTGAAAAAAAATCGACCTCCTAGGAGGTTGTAATATCCAAGAGCACAGGGAATTTCATAAGGATCAATGGATGCTGGAAGACAGAGTGGAACATTAAGGGAAAGGATGTTCTGTTGCCCAGGAGTGGTTGGAGAGCACAGGGCAGGAGGTACTAACATGGAAGGCCAGTGCAGGACAGCTCCTAGGCCGAGCAGTTTCTAACCTCTGTAATTTTTGTACAGGTTGCTTAACCCTTCTGGTTAGTTAAAAGAAAACACAAATATATACTTTTCTGTGATATTTTCAATTATATAAAGAATTTAAAGTGCTTATCCTAGTGCCTAATGCTGAACAACTGCTTAATAATTGTTTACCCCTCAGTATTAATTGTGTGGGGAAAGAAAAGTTGTTTGCCTGTCACATAAGCTCTTTGCTCCCCAGTAAGGGTTTAAGTGTAGGCCCTGGTGCAGCTCACTGCTTGATCCTATCCCACCAATGGAGCATATTGTATTACTGTAGCTAGGAAAAGCACATCTTAATAGCTTTCACTAGGCCTCTGATGGGAAAAAAAAATCATCTCTCTTTAAAAAATACACTGGTAACTTTGTTGGAGTAGAAAATGTAAGGTCTAGGGGGCTATGGCTGAGTAGGAGGAAGGAAACAGAATGTGGCTAAGGAACAGAGTGGCATCTTGAGTGAGTGATGACAAGAGAGAGGAAGAAGAGAGTGTGAAGGCACAGAACAGGTGTGGCGACAGTCACAGCCCTACAACACTCTTAGTAGGAAAGTGGCTAGAGAACTTTCCAGAAAAAGGATATGTAGCATTTTATTTCATGACTTTGCTTGGAGGTTAATTCTCTTCTATTACTTGTGGCATTCCTTAGGGAACAGTGTCTTGTGGGGTAATGTGGGTAGAGAGGGGGCTGCAAGTGAAGGAGAAAGGATAGAGTTCCCCAACTAGGTCAACCCAGTGTACAGAGCAAAGGACAGCCAGGGAGGGAAGAGGCAGCAGCCAGCAAGGCCAAGAATGCACCAGGGAGCAGGGACGCGGCCCTCGCAGTTGCAGATAGGGGGTGGCAGTGGAACTTTCAAGGAGAGATAACATGGAGTCTGAGGCAACTTGAACCTCAAAGGACGGGGTAACCTTAGAGACAAGGGTGACCTCAGCTAACATCTGAGTTACATTAGCATTTCCAGATTCAGAGGGGAGGGGGAAATAAGAATGCACTATGATAAGTGGGGTTGTAGAAGGCAGTAATTTTCAAAGCATTTTTTTAATAGAGAAACTCTTTCTTCAAATAAAACATTACTTGGAATTCTAGTGTGAAAACAGATAAATGTCTATCTGCTCAGCTTGACTTGTGTGTATGTGTGTGCGAGTATGCACATGACAGATGAGAAGCTGCTTGCTTCCTCCACTCCCCAGCCTCCTGCATGCTGAGCAGTATTACCTGAGATGAAAGTCTGTCTCAGTTTTAAGCTAAGGCACAGTGGCTCCACATACAGGTGTATCTGGCTACTTCTCAAAGCATATTAGACAAACACATAGGGTCTCAAATGAGCTAGCCTTTATTCAAACTCTATAGGTCTGGGTAAATTACCTTAATACCCTTTCATTCTCCATCCATATGGTAGATATATGAATAAACATCTTTTCAGGGTTACTATGGTTAGCTGTAAAACTACATGTGAATATTGTAAAAGGTATTGTAAAAATATTGTAAAAAATATTGTAACTGGATCAGAGTAAATAATGAATGTTAAATATTACTGTTACCTTAATAGATTTCTTCCGTCACAAAGAAATAATATGTAAATATCAAATTATTATGCTACTTTCAGTCTTGCAATCACCTAAACATGGCCAAAGTGAAGGGAAAAGGGTGATCTAGTTCTAGTTAGAGCAAAATGAAGCCGCCTGGGGACACAGATCAGAGGGCAGTGAGAGGTGAGGAGCTACTCACCAGTAAGGAAGAAAGACTCTCCCTCCCAGAATAGTAGCTGATGACATCACTCCAAGTCAAAGAATGACTGACTTATAGCAGTAATTCCATATTTAACTCATGTCCACTTGATTGACTTATTAATGACCCCATGCTGACTCTTGTTCATATTTTAGCTCAAGAACCATTAATTGTCATTAACAGAAGTTAAATAATGAATGTATCAAAACCCAGGATTCCAGAGGAACATGAACTCTTGAGGCAGAAAACATAAGGTGTTAGTAAGAAATATTTTCAACTCTCTTTCTTTATCCACATCTTCAAATAAAAAGGCAGCAATTATCGTGAATCTAAAAGTGCTTTACAAAGTATTGTTTTCTATTATGCCACTCCATAAAATTCTTGATTACACATTGGCATATGTGTGTGTAAGTGTGTGTGTTCCCAAAACTTAAAAGGCAACTATTATCAAAGTAAATGATCTTCTAACAAAGACCAAAAGAAGAAATAATGTATATTTTCTACAAAAGTCTTAGAATTGTATTTCTTTCAATAAAATTTATTAACTTAATCATCTTTTATAAAAGGAGATTTTTAAAAAGTAGAGTGATTATAAAAGTGATTTGTGGATGCTCATAAAACAATAAACTATATAGAATGCAGAAAAATGAGAGAGAAATTTAAGTGTCCTATTTACAGTAGTCATGGAAAGGCAACGGCAGATTCCAGCTCTACATAATTCCCAGCACCAAAGCAACATGGGTAATTTAATATCATGGCACAAACATTTAGGGACAAAGGCTGGAATACTGGGGACAGAGAAATGAAATACAGTAACATTGTTGATGCATTTTTGGAAATAAAAATAAAAATGTGTGTCTAAGGCTTGGTTTGGGAAAACAGCCACAGTTAGATGATGGAGCCCCTGGACTGGGGAGATGGGCAAACAGAGAAAGAAAGTTAAAAGAATGAAAGATAATGAAGTGTAGCCTTCCCTCCCTTGTGGAACCAAGGAATGATTCCATATGCTTTTATTGGCAGGGAGATGTCTAGAAAATTCTGTTATCAAACATCAGAGAATTTGGACAGAGATCAAATGAATCGCCCAAGGTCACACGCTGTGTCAGGGCAGACCCAGAGTTAGAACTCATAGCCCTGAAGTTTCCAATCAATTGTTTGGCTCTCTAAGTTACATATGCTTGTCAGGAATAAGGCTCCCTAGAGCTGAGGAAACACAGCTGGAGAATATTAATTCCAAGGTAAACCAGGCTGGATTTTACTGGTGCATAGATCCAGAACTGGTTTTGGTAGGTGCACAATGAAAGTAGGAGAGCAGAGGGAGGACGGGACTTCAGGAAGCACAGGGAGGTTGAATGCACACACTACACACCTTAAGTAATGCTGTTGGCTAACAAGACAGAAAATGCTTGCCTTAAAGAAAACTTACATTTTTAATAACAAGTCATCAGTGGTAGGGTCTACGAATGCACATGTTTTTTAAACCCCCAAAGGACACTTTTATTGTATGAGTCATTAGTTCTAAGAAGATGAAAAGAAAGGAAAAGGGAAGCGAAGGAGGATAAGGAGGATAGAAGGGAGGGCAAGAGAGAGGGGAAACAGGAGGGTGCTTCAGTCTGAGATCATAGCTTTTCCTTTCTGGAAATCTCCTTGAATCCAGGCCCATAAAGCCTTGGGTCTGTAACCTTTCCTGGTATTACATTTATTGAGATCTTGATGAAAGTTATGATCCTCTCTAAGAAAACTGCTTATAGATCCATACTGGCAAATTTATTAGTAAAGTGTCAGGAGTTCAAAGATCCTCACAAGCTAAAAATCATACTATGAGGTGTACTCTTACAAGAGGCTGTGAATGCTTGGATGCAAACAGTACTGATTGGTACACTGTGCTCCTAAAATCTGTCGACCAGCCAGCAGCCTCGAGATAATGTGGCAAACTTGCAATACAAACACTGAAATATTTCCCTCAACAAAATGAACCTGAACTTCAGGAATTAGAGTAGGAATCAGCATTTGAAGTAGTGTCCCATATTATTCTGATAACAGTGAGATTTAGGGAACACTCATTAACTTGGGGACTTCTGTAGGTTTTCTTTGAATGCACACAGTAAGAGTAACAAGTTGCGAGAAGGGCTCGAAGAAAAAATATATTTTTCAAACCTCATTTGGGACAAATATTCTAACAATGACAAATATTTGAAACCTATCCCATTGTAAGCATCTGCGACATATATTCATTGCATACATAGGTTGAGAAATGACTGAGAAATCATTAAAGATAAGACAGCCAGATGATCTGCATTAAGCTGGAAAGCTTCATGATTTGATTGCACATCCGATCCCCTGATTTTCTCCTGCCTGTTACCTTCTCTCTCGGCTGTTGAGATACCCTTCTTCCTTTTTAAAAATATTTTTATTGATTCTTTGAGAATTTCATACAATGTATTTTGAACATATTCAGGCTCCCTCCCCATCTCTATCTCCAGCCTACTATCCCCACCTGACTTCAAGTCCTCTACTATTAGTTTTTAAAGACCTATGAGTCAAATCTGTTCCCTAAATACTCTTGGGTATGAGTCCATCCCTTGGAGTCTGGTCAACCTACCAGGTGTCACACCCTTATAGAAAAGATTCTCCTCCCAGCAGCTATCAGTTGTCAATAGATTCTCGGCCTCCTTCCTCTTACCATTCGTCCATCTTTTATGAAAATCTGAGTAGCTCTATAGCTGAGGGCACCTGAGAGCACACCTGATCTTCCTCTTTAAGCAGCTACTCCCACCTATTCCACATTTGAAGCTGTTTCTTCAAGAATCAACCTAGGTAGAAAAATGATGCTCTGCATCTCCAGTTGACTGTGAGTGTTCGCACTGGCCCCTTTTTACTTCTGATCAAGACAGGACAAAGGCAGGAGAAGCCAAATCAGGAAGCACAGGAAGCCTCATGGTGAGTGTGGCAGGCTTTGTTCTGTTGGGGTCATTGTGCTTCAGTTTTTGCTTCCTCAACCAGCTATAATAACAATAAATGTAACAATCATAACAAATATTCATACACATTAACATTCATGTATAAACAAATATATCAGATGGTAAGATGAACAAAATTACAGACTAATAAATTGTTGACATGGACTTCCAGCCCTGAGTCACTCATTGTTCCAGAAGGAATAAAGGGAAACAGGCTGCAAAACACACAACATACTTCCTGGGTACTACAGTGGATTTGGTACATAATATGTACAAAAAAAGTAGATGCTGAATTAAACAACAACAACAACGAAATAGTTAAAACTGATAGGGTAGAAAACAAGAGTATGTCCACATAAAATCAAAGCAGGTTTCCCTTAGTGCCTTTGCCATTTGGCTACTCTTGCTATTTGCTAACAGTAAGCTATCAAAGTGATGTCACTAATCATTGGGCTGGGATAAGACAGAGTCCCCTACCATGAGATAGGACATGTGTCCCAGCATACCAGAGGCCTGCTTTCTTCTAAACAATGAATATCAAACCACTGAAGCATCTTTCCAATTATAGGATCGTGGTGACTAGGTATGGGCCGCATTTCTATCTTGGAAATAACAAATAATTGGTAAAATCAGTTTCTTCCACCATCATTATAAAGGTAAAATATAAAGGGAAGTCACCAAATTGTCTCCTGTACTGTGGGGAGTTAGAGGTCAAATTAAGAGTCCTGTAGACAGCTCTGGAGGATGAACTTGGCATAGGAAGGGAACCTCACTTTAAGCATGCCCTATCTACTAATGAGAAATATCCATGGTTTGGATGCTTGCCTGGCTTTCTGCTATTAAAGTGATTTTGCCCTCAAAATAATGATATGACACAATAAAGAAAAGTCAGAATACCTAATTCTCATCTCTCTCTTTCTCTCTCTCTCCCTCCCTCCCTTCCTCCCTCCATGACATTGTGTTAAAATCATTCAAATGGGGGCTGGAGAGATGGCTCAGGGGTTAAGAACACTGGCTGTTCTTGCAGAAGACCCAGGTTCAAATCCCAGCACCCACGTGGCAGCTAATAACTGTCCATAACTCCAGTTCCAGGGAATCCAACAGCCTCTTCTGACTTCTGCAGGCATTACACAACACAGGTGCACTTACCTACACACAGGCAATACACACATACACATAAAATTGAAATAATAAAGAAAAATATTAAAATCATTCAAATGCCTCAATTTTCTTTTTTTCTGAAACACCCCAATATCATCTTCTATGACAAAAATCTATAGATCATGCCAGTGTCCACAGTACTTGGCTAACTCATGACAGTTAATGAAGGGGAAAGAAGCAAAGCAAATCTGGTTCTGAAAGATAAATCTAAGTCACCCATAAGAGCCATTGCCCCCAAACAAAGTGAAAGGTGAAAGGCAATTACGTTAAACCTAATCACAAGTGTGGAGGAGACACCACAAATGAAGCAGAAGGCAAAGGTTTCTAAAACAACTTTGCATGACTAAAAAAAAAAAGTTAAGTTACTTTGTGTCATCTCATTAAACTATAGCAAGCCTACTACTAGATTAGATCATCAAGTATCAGATCCACAGAGTTTCAAAATAAAGTAAATAAACCCGATAGAAATGTCACTAATTATTTACATATAAAAGTTAGCAAATGAAATTAATAACTGGCAAAATTATCAGAAGTGATTTGTTCCATCTAGATTATAATATGAAATGCTTAGGTTCTCTAAATAAAGAAAAATGAGACAATTAATAGGTATCTACCATTCGGTAATGTAATATAAAACAAGTTTTTCAGCTCTTTGTCAGAAAATGTCTTTAGCTTTTATTTTAAATAGATTTAGGTCTGCTATATGATGGGAAAAAAATAATAAAAGTACTAAATACTGATGAATTAATGAACAAGACTGTAGACATGCCTAATAATTTAGCCATTATGATAACTGCATAGAAAGGAGCTTTATTAAAATGATTTCAAGAAGCTTAGCTCTATCTCTGATGTGTGGATTCTTACAGAAGCAAACCTAACCTTGGGCCTTTATAAATAATAAGATGTCGTCTCTCAGTTACGCCTTTATCAGTGTAAGACTTCTATGTCATTCTGGCCAGGATGGGAGAGGAATTTGTGTGCCCCAGTGACGGCAGTATGAAGGAACATTCTAAAGCTCCACCTCTCTATGAAACTGCCCATCTTTGTTCTATTGAAACTTCTACCTGCAGCAGTCGATTACTGGTCTTAATTATATCTCCTAGAGCACAGAAGTGAAAGAAATAATGTTAATATTTAGAAACAGGAAAATTTGATTTAAATTTTGATGCCATTACCATTCGCAAAATTTAGATTTTGTATGCTTGTTTTATTGTTTGCAAACAAGTGAAAAGTAGCAACTTAGATTATAAAGATCAAATGGAGATGATCATGTAGCATGCTTTATAAATAATAGGTATGAATTCTAACAATTACATTTTTTATTTTCATGTATCTGCAAGTTCCTAAATTATATGAAAATAACTACCAAGTACCATCAAGGGTCTTTAGGAGTGGGGATGGTGTAGAAATGGAGGTAGAATTTACCCAAACATGCTGCTAGCCTGGCCATTTCTTAAGAATTTGGATTGGCTAAAGTTCAGGGAACACTGTGGACAAGGGGTAGGAAGTATGCAGGAAGAGAAGAAAGACACAGTGAAGGCCTCCAAATGCCACATCCCATAGACCTGACATGGTCATTGCAATCATGACTCACAACTGTGGTTACCTGCATTGTGCCCACACAAGATGGATTCTGCCACCAGTCAGTAAAGGGAGGGGCTCATGGGCCCTACCCTTTACTGCTGAAATATTGGCTATGGATAGAGACTGGAAGAGAGGAAATCACTGTATTTTGTTATGTACCCACTGCTGAGTCCACCAGGCTTCATGGAATAGCAGCTCCAAACTCATGGTCACACAGACAGCTCCGATTAAACTCAGTGGGTCACCAAACAAAAGGAATACACAGGAACAAACGTGAAAGATTTCTGGGGAAAGTGAATAAGGACAGTGAATAAGGGGGCAAGAGTAGTCAATATAAAGAAAATTCATGTACAAAATTGAAGGAAAAGAGGGAAGGGGGAGGGAGGGAGGGAGAGAAGGAGGGAGAGAGGAAAGGAGCGAGGGAGGGAGGAGGGGAGGGAGGGAGAGGTTTCACTTTGGAAATGATGACAGTTATTTCATCACATACAGTAGATACCTAAGGTGGTAGCATGTATTCACCCCTTTGATGATGCACATGGTTACAGCTAAAGTCTGACTACATTCTGAAATGTTCTTACAGGAAAGCCTTTCCTTTTGGATTAGATACGGAGTGTCAGTGAAAGAGTCACATGTGGCCTGATGTGTGGTCTGGGCAACTAGGAAACTGGAGTTGCCATATGTAAAGATGAAGATTGTGGGTGATCAAGACTAATAGGAAGATCAATTTAACTCTGTGATTCTATAAGCCAAACAAATAGACATACCAAATTCTAATCTAACACAGGAAGAACAAAGAAACTGAAAGAGAACAGCACTAGTGATATATAATGTTGAAACCCACTAAAGAGACCTTTGAAAGTAGTTCTCAGGGCGTTAACTTTGTAACAGATCTTAAAACATCATCCAAAATTAAAACATGAAGTTAGTGAGCTCCAAGGAGGATGTCTTGCAGTAAAATTATGAACACGTGACTAGGGAGCAGGGTTACACTGATTTAAAAATATTTTCTCTCAATTATACAGAAGGGTAGTTAAGGCAAAATAAGACAACATTTGAGAAAAGCAGGAGGAATAAATACGAAAAACTCAAAAATAAAATTTTAACAGCCAGCATAATTTTAATAGCACAAAGTTAATAAAATTGACAGCATATAGAAAAGTACAGTTCAGCGGTCCACTGAACCATATGCACTTACTGGTTTTCAGTCTTTAGACTCAACTTTATAGACAAAGTCTGAAAGTTATGGAATTTCTGAGTTGTTTCCATTTAATTTTTGAATCTTACTCCTTTACCCTACTAAAGCTTCTTCTTATACATGGCATCAGTAGTTACTTATTTTCAGCAGGAAATTTTCTTTGTTCCTAGAAAAGCAGGTTTGTTATGAAGAAAAAGCATACTCATTAATCTAGCCAGTTGAATTTACTCAGAATTTTACTGGACATCTGAGCTCTTATATTGTGAGAGTCAAATTTCTGCTTCAAAAATATGTCAAAAGCAGGTATTTCATGGGTACTTCATATAGCATAAAAGCATAAAACTTCAAGCCTGACATATGTGGGAGGTGAACATATTCAAAGCCAGGGCTGGAAGACCTCTCTGTGCTTTCATGTCCCCTTGATCATCTCAGGGTATTCATTAAGCCCAGTTATGACAAAGGATCCAGCTGGGCATTAAAGATGATGCCAGCCACCTTTTAAAGACACAATTCCAGGTTTAGGAACAATTTCTTCAAAATGTTAAGGAATAGGGGCAAATATCTCTGGACTTTTGTTCAAATATTAGACACAAATGAAAATGGTTAAATAACAAAAGTATGGATTTTAAAAACAAAATATAGTATGCATTTGCCTTATAGAATGCTATATAAAATGTCATAACATTGCCTGACTTTTAATTTATTAAAAATGTTCTTTTTGTATTTGAAGAGAAAACATTTATTGACTCTCTGGATTTGTTTATATGCAAATGAGAAACCCAGCTTTGTCAGGACAATTAACATTAATAAAATAGGAATATCTTATTCAATGTGTTGGTCCCAAGTTCCTAACTTGCAAACTAGAGCACACCTTGAGGCCTTTCACTCTCTTTGGAGGGAAAACAGAAGGGGCCACACTCTAGTCCTTCCCTCTGAGCACAAGTCAGTTAGACACTCCGCAAACCTGGCATCGCTTCTTATCCCACTCACTCCACAGTTAGGCAGTCTAGCAACCTTGATGACTTATTCCCTGAAACAGTTTCTTTTGAAGCTGAAGATTAAATTTGTACTCCTATTTCATTATTTCTTAGCTCTTTGATGTTAGGCAAATCACTTCAACTTTGTTTATCCTTTTCTTCATTTATAAAACTAATTTATCATAGCTAGTTTCTTGATTTCTTTAAAGAATAAAGACATGTAAATACATTATACACTTTCAAGCACACAATGGGTATTCAATAACTTTTTAACTTTTCTTCAGTCATATACTTATTGTATTTTTGATAATCCTAGAACCCAAACCATAGAGACCTTGAAGGAAAATAATCTGGTCAATGTTTCTAAAAGTTAACAAGTACATTCACTCAGTCCTGATGGTATGAAACAGAACACAGACTGACTTTGAAAACAGAAATCAAACTTAATCCCATTTAAAAGCAAATCATGTCAACCAAGAGGATAAAGGCATACTAAGGAGGAAGATCCAAATTTAAATAGTAGTTTTAACTGTGTTTTATGCTATACCGCAAGCTGAAAGATGTACCTGCTCCTAAGCGTTTACTAAGTGATTTGAAAACTAATGTACCATCAGCCCAGGGCTCTGGATTTCCCAGGCATCCCAGGTTTGTGCTCCTAACTTATCATTTTCCTACCTCTTGGATCTGAGACAAAACATTTGAATTTTATTTTTCCTTTATTTTTTAAACTATAAAATGAATTTATCATACCTACTTCCTTGGCTACTTTAAAGAATAAAGACAACAACATGAATGAACATTTTGTCCTCCACTCAGCCACCTAGCTGAACAGTTGAGAAGTTGAAGGCCTGGCAGGAGAAGTTGAGTTTGTTCTGGGCAGGCATGGGGCCTACTAAGGTCTGAATTTCACAAAATTACCAAATGCTTCTGCTCTTCTAGAGTCCTAAATTTACCATACATCTAATAATATTTTTTAACCTAAGAGTTAAAGAGCATGAATTTAAATATATGTACAACACATCTTCCCATACTTCCCATTTCTGAAGAAATGGTTTTCTGGGTAGCTTGGATATTCTAAAAACATTTTTAATTGCTATTACAAACTAGTATCAGTAATTCATTATCCTATTTTACATTTTTTATATATACTCATCTGGTTGAGGACCTTGCAATGCTCTAAGCTTTCTGCCATCAATCTGACTGTGTATACAACATATACAACTATCCAGTCTGATTTAGATTAAATATGTGTTGGGTTCAGTATGCACTATAGAGTTAGAAGTGTGCGTTTAAAGATATTTCACTTTTCATTTTAATTATTTTCTTCTTTTTCTTAATTTCAATATATAAATGTATTCTATCAAGTTCAGAATTCAAGACTCCTGTGTTTGTTTAATGTAAACCATAGCATTGCCTTGTCTCATTTTCAGAAAATCAATAACAACACCGTGACTTTTAGGCTGGGACTTTTAGGCTGTCCTTATATCAATCATATAAATTAGTATATTTCAAAGCATTGCTGTCAGACACTAACTCTGTGAGATGCTACAGAAATAAAAAGATGACACAGCCAAATAAAAATAGCATATGATCCTTTCCTCTTAGAGACAGAAGTATGAATTGGTTAATTAAAAAGCTTGAAAAGCCCAGCAGAGAAGAAGGCTGGCTGCGGGCACAGGTCAGGGCCTCCCAAACAGATGCAGTGTCATCATTTTCAGCTGGGCAATAGGGCGATATTAACATCCTGCAACCCACCTCATCCACAACAGGCTGCAGAAGTTGGACACTGATTCATGGGCATGGGGTATCTTCCTGAATGCAGCTCATCATAATGAAGGGGAGGCAAGGCAGATGAAGAAACATCCCTCAAGTTAACTGGATAATGTGCTAGGTTTTGACATAAACAGAGCCTTAGCATTTGCTTGTGTTTTTTTCTTATTTCTCTTCATTCTCCTACCCAGGATAATTCCCTGAACTATAGGCTTTTACAGAGTGGGAGCTGTAAAAATCATAGACATATGAGCCAGCATCAAGAAGGCTCTTAAAATGGAACACAAACAGTTTAAAAATCATAAAATTAAACCTGGAACACATAGGTTTACTATTGTGCTATTGGGTAATACTGTGAAGACTGGGAGGGTGAAACCAGTATGCTCTTCACCCGCCTCAAGAAGGTGACTCTTGAACTTGTCTTCTAAGAATAGATGACTCAAAAATGAGGAAAACACCATGTCACCGCAAGAGCTCTCTAGCTCACATTTTCTCTTCTCTGCCTGTTCTAGCTCTGGGGGAACAAAGTCACAAGGGAACTAAAGGAATTCTGACTCCCCACATAATTGGAGAATAAACTGTTTCAGCATGCTTCCAAATACCCCTAGCAATGTAACCACAGTATCCCAAGTATCCTCTAGCATTCCACCATCAGCTGTAGCTGTGGAAGGACCTTATTGTGAATCCCTGAAGGCTGCTATGGCAGCCCACACTCTGGCTTTCAGGGAAATAGGTTTCACTTACACACAACTCTCCAAGAGCATCTCACATGGATTATGGTAGTCCTCACTGCATTTGCCTCCCACGATTTAAACTGCGACTTTAAAATTCATAATATACTTATGAAATGCAAATGTGATTTTATTTTCAATAGGCATAATAACACTAATCATATTTGCATGGTACCATATGCCAGGCACTACAGTAAGAGTTTTAATTTTCTCATTTAATTCTCACAATCATCCTGTGAAATATAAAATACTATAATCATCCCTTCTGTGCAGATGAGAAACCCAAGGCACAGAGGGTTTAGCTAAGTTTCCCCAAGTCAAACAGCTATCAAGTGATGGAGATGATGATCCAGTATATGCAGGTTGACAATAAGCCTCACTGGCCTTGAAATGGGAATCCGAACTTTATTTTTTGCAGTAACCTTTATGACTATCATAAAAATCTGGTAACGCAGCAAACAGTTAAAAATCACGACTATCATCAGGCCTCTTGGGGTAAGTCTATAGCGCAGCTCTCCACCCCGGGACTCCCTAAGCCACATTCACCCTTCCATTCCTCCTGTGGTTCTATACTCCTAGTTTGGGCCCTGCACCATTCCTAGTCTTGGGGCCCCAGACACCTGGGGAACCAATACTGACTGCTTCCTGATCCTTCTCACCCAGATCAACTCAGTGCCTTTCTTGGGCCCCAGGAGCACCACTTCTGGTCCTGGCCCCGCCCTCCCCTCTCTCTGTTTCCCTGGGCCTGCACCACCGGCTAACTCTCCTAGCCTGCACTACTATCCTCAGGCCTCTTGGGGTAAGTCTATAGCGCAGCTCTCCACCTCAGGACTCCCTAATCCACATTCACCCTTCCATCCCTCCCGCCATTCTATACTCCTAGTTTGGGCCCTGCGCCATTCCTAGTCTTGGGGCCCCAGACACCTGGGGAACCAATACTGCTTCCTGATCCTTCTAACCCAGACCAACTCAGTGAACCAATACTGACTGCCTCCTGATCCTTCTCACCCAGATCAACTCAGTGCCCTTCTTGGGCCCCAGGAGCACCGCTTCTGGTCCTGGCCCTTTCCCTGGTCCTGCAACACCCGCCAGCCTCTTTCTGGGGCTGACAGCCTTTCTGGGGCTCCAAGGCTTACCTTTCCTCTCCCTGATCCTTTGCATCCAGTACAACCAAGCTACTCAAT
>NW_008341028.1:1017123-1054897 GCF_000622305.1 Nannospalax galili | reverse complement strand
CGACAAACAGCAAAGCCAGACAGGCGATACCTTCAGTCGAGTTGTTGGCCTAGGATAGATAAAGGCTCTTTCAGACAGTAACCTAACATACTACTGGAAAAATGAACAGCAGACCCCAATTCTATCCAAAGGAATACTGACAGTGGATTGCCGTAGATGAGGAACAGCTGACCCTCCTGGAACAGGGACCTCTGGCTGACTAGATTTACCAGAAGGGCAGATAGTGGGGAATGAATGAGGGTGCTGACAACACAGTGGACAGTGACAGGGATGGCAGAGTATGGAGCCTCTAGTGGAAGGGGAAGGCTGTCTATCTGATGAGTTTGTATTCATGCTCAGATGCCGAGGAGCTCAGAAGGTGGGTGACTGTGACCAGTGATAGTCATGTATATAGAGATTAGAAATGCATGTGAAAACGTCTCAATGTCAATTGCCTTGGAATGAATTCTTCTGTATGAAAAAAAAAAAACAAAAACAAGTATCTTCTTGAAGTCCCTCAAATTAAGGTAAAGAATAAGAACAAATCATTCTGGAAGAACGCAAAGGAAAATAGCTTTAGATACTTAAGTGACAATTGAATTTATTCTTATAATTGTTTTAATAGCTTTTGTATAATCTTTATCGCTATTATGAGATATAAAATGTATTTATCAAATCTGTAATCATTATGCCAAAAAATCTGTATTACTGTATTATTTTGTATATTGTTAAAACTGTAACTTTAATTGTAAAAAAAAATCCTACCTCTCTTTACAAAAAAAAATGTAGGAAACAGCATATCTTAAAATATAATTGAGATCTTTTTTAAAGGGTAAAAACTCTTTCAAAAAAAAATAAACATGTAAAGACAAATATCTTAATTTTTCTTAGCTGTATGGTAGTTATGTGTGGGTTTTAGAGTAGTTCAAATCCTTATTCTGCCTCTAAACAGAGGAGGGCCTGATAACAAGTATCTAGCCCCACTAACATCTTTCTCAACCTCTACCAGGAGATCAATAACCAAAGTTTACTGAGTACTTCAAGTGTGTCCTGCATTCCAAAGGACTGTGCATATATTAAATTATTTAATTCTCATGACAATCTCTGAAAAGGTTTGCTATTATCCTAATAACAAGAACTGTAGAATGAAATGTTGTAATATTAGGAAAGAAGTTTGAATAGAAGCTGACAATGTAGTAACCCATGATGGCCTCTGGACACAGTATAACACATGCTGGCCACCTGACAGCACAGCAACACATGTTGGCTGGCATGGCATAGGAATACACACTGACCACCTGACATAGGATAGTAACATACACTTGCCGTCTCACATTATATAGTAATACAAGCTAACCAGCTAATAGAAGGTAGTAAAACATGTTTGTCACCTGACACACTTTGGACTTTGTGATGACTAATCTTGACTGTATCTGGAATCAACTGAAATGATAGAGACTTTCTTGATTAGATTATTTGACGCTGGAAGACCCACCCTAAATGAGGGTGCTGCCTTCTGATGGCAGCCCATATTAAAGGTTACAGCAGAAGGGAGCTTTTGCTTTTTGCCTGCATGCCTTCTCTCTCACTGACAAGTACATCTTGTGGCTGTGGCATTCTTCTGCTGATAGTAGAACCAGTTTCTTCAGATTTCAACATACACTGAAGACTAGCAGATCTCCAGGAATCCTCCAGGCTTTCAGTGCCAGATTGGAACTGCTAAGACACCCAGCCTTTGTGGAATGAGCACCCATGGGATTCTCAGACTCTCCAGTGTAGCACAGCCATTGTTGGACTATTCAGACTCTATCCTGTAAGCCAAACAAATAAATTCCCATATATATTCATATGAATATTCATATATTCATTTTTTCAGTCCTGTTTCTTTAGAAAACCTGGGGTTGAAGTAAAGGTCAGTGGCAGTGCACTACCTAACATGGAAAGGGCTGGGTTCAAAGCCTAACAACACAAACACACACACACATGCACATTAAATAAAACAAAACCACACTCTGAAATTTAATAGCTTTATTTTCAAGATTTATGGAAAGACATCCAGCATTGTTTGCTCATCTTTCAATCATATTCCACCATCAACAATCTAAAATGGAAAACTTCCTAAGGTATTACTTTTAATAAGTCATTATTAAGCATTATGACACAGCATCAGAATATAATGCACTTTAAATAAAGTTGAGTTTTCTGATAAATTATGCTAATTTATTTCACTGTGAACAAAGGAATGTCTGATTGTTTGCAGATTCATAGCCTAATAGCCTCTTCAGTTTCAACACTGAAAAAGGAATTATACTTCAAAACATATGGTCATTCTAAGACTTTATTACCAAATCTGATATATCCTGACTATAAACAAGCATGAATCAGGAAAAGCACACCACTGTTTCCGGTGGTGTCAACTTGGCATGTCACATGAGCAGTGCAATTCTTGTACACCAGCAGTGTGCTCTGAGGCAATGGTATCAAGGCAAGCCCTACTCCAGACTCTGCTTTCCTGCCCAGCAGCAACTCAGACAGACCCTCAAATCCACACTCAGTTGCTTTGAAAAATACCATAATTAATCCTAGACTGACCCAGTCCATATATATGGACAAAACATATACTGACACTATGGTTCCCGACAGAAACTGGAGTGAGAAACATGATTAAAATTCCCTTTGCCTATAAACTCGCCAGAAGAAAGTCCATGCAGCTGGTATTTTAGTGTAAAAAATATGATCAACAGTTCCATTTTAAAGCAAAGAAATTAATCAGCATCATGTAATGGCCCTTATATTGCTGATGACCATTCTTGTTTTGCTTTAAAAAAAAAAAAAAGCCACACTTTCAAATGTGGACTCACTATAAATTCAGGGCCATCAACCTGAACCTGCATTTGTGAGTCTGGTTTGCTTCAAGTTGTTTATTAAAGTGCAATTTTAGAAGTATATTTGTGTCTAAATAACAGTTAAGAAACAGTGTGTGAAAGAATGAAGTGGTGATGATATTTGTGTTGCGAGGAGAGGAGAAGAATGTAGAGTGCGTCAGCAGCTCCTTCCACCTGCCTCAGTCTCTGGAGGTTACCTGGATCATCTAGTTTCATCTGCACAAAAACGCTGTCCTGGAGACAGTACCATTCCTTGCTTTATTGATAAGGTACCTTGTCCCGCGCTATCGTCTCGCCAGCAAGAATGATGCGGCACACTCAGGATCCTTCTGCAGAAAAGCTTTAATGCATCTTGAGAGGGAGAGCATAAGCTTACAGGGCGAAGACCCCGAATGTCGGAAACCCAGCCCTTATATAGGTTAGTAAGCCCATCTTGGACGTGGCAACTCTTGATTGGTCGCAAACTCATCAGCCCATATCACGCCACGAGGTAGGCAGAGACTAGAAGGTGGAAAATTACTTCGGGCATGCGTACTGACTTATTTACTGCTCAGCATGAACCGGATGTGAGCGCCATCTTGTAATGGCGTCTGCAGGGACGGCAGGCGGCTCCCCACAGTACCTGAGGTTCAATAAGGTTAATCACTGTGCAAAGACCACAGAACTAGCAGAAGAATATGACTCCATATACACCATTGTGTAGGCTCTGTCATTCCTAACACACCACTCCAAAGAGCAGCACACAGCAGGGCACAGGATGATAGGCTCTTCTTTTAAGTGGAGAAACTAAAGCTTCAGGAAGCCAAAGCTCGCTTTCCAGTGCATCCAGTGCTAGAATGGCAACGCCCCATCTTTCTACTGAATAGCATTGAATACAATGTGTAATATTGATTTCGTTGACAGAATATCTGAAGACAGAGCTTAAGTTAATAAATAACAAGAATGTGTTTTCTTCTTTTTCATTTTTAACCATTTTGGCTCATGGGAAAATATACTGTAAGTTTATTTGTGAATTTGACTATTGTACTAAAAGTACAAAGGAATATAATTAAGAAAAAGTAAAAACACAACAAATAGACTGAAAATATACAATTTTTCACAAGGCAAAACCACAGGTTTCTACATTGCGATCCCTAGAGCTAGAGATTATACTTCTAATGAGCTTTGAGTAATCACATAAATTGAAAACCTAACCTTGTAATGCCTGATAGTGATCTAAACTACTTAGCTATGTTTTATATTATACCACAAAACAGTGGTTTGTTCATGAAATGTAACAAAATATCATGTGTTGCTCATACTTTGGCCTTAGGCTTACATGTGTTGAAACCATAATCCCCCATGTATTTCAGAGTGTGTTTGGACAACCAAACTTACTCTATGAAAATGACCCAAAAGGAAAACCTTATTCCATTAAAAACACAAATTGCTAAGAGTTAAATGTTAAGTATTGCCTAGAGTGTATATAGAAGACTTAAAATATAGTACTCATTTTTCCCACTTAAAAAAATGAAAAAGGAATATTTAGGAACCATACAGGGAAGCTGTAAATTAGCTATATTCTGATCTACTTCATACACTGGCATTGTGTAATGTAGAAGAAATAAGATCCTATACCCCAACAAAGGGATGTTTGATACCAAGAGCTTCAAAGAGGCAGGGGCTGCCTGACTTGCTAAATTAGGAAAACTTTCTAGGGAGATGTAGAACATCAGGGATTCATACGGAAAAATACAGGTTGAAGAGCTTCAGATCAAAATGTGTGAAATCCACTGGGCAACATTTATGGACATCATTTAGGCCCTAAGTTACCCAAACATGATGTTAAGAATGGCACCAACAGGATGAGGTGAAAACTACATTTGAATCCTAATTCTGTAATTCACTGGGTACCTCTGAACTGGAGATAACACTTCCTTACAGGGACGGTATGAATTAGATGATTTGTGTAAAGGACTTAGAAAGTTTGCTGCACCTAGTAAGCACTCAGCAAGTGTTAGCTATTACTATTGTCACTATTACTATCATTATCATCATCATAATTTTATTCATGATATTTGTGTCCTTAGAACCTACCATGGTGCTAAAAATATCAAGGGGTCAATCAATGCTCATTAATGAAGTGAGCTCTGAGGCAAACAGTGCAGTCTTGCATTGTTCCACTTAATTATAAAAGAAATGTTTAAAGTGTCATTTAACAAAACTCAAGAAAATACTAAATTGGTCATAAAATAAAACTAGGAAATGTTAGATTAAGCAAAATCAGTATTTTCTCTCCTTCAGAACTTCTCAGAGCATTTAAGTGGCAATGTGAATTATAAACTACAAAAAGGCATAAATTACAGTCCCTAAGTTTTCTCAAACTTACTGCAGTTTTCCTCATCCTTACATAAGACATAAGATTTGACATGATCTCCAAAATCCTTATTAACCTTTGAAAGGTTCAAATTCAAGGCATTTTTCAGAAATAGTTATACATTGCACATAAATAAAAAAAATCAGCGTTTATTCATTCCTGAATCAAAAGAAATTAAATATTTTTCCATTTTCCCACTCCCAAGCCCACCCAAAAAGAACTCAATCTTTGATATTTTATCGTGCATGTAATTTAATCCTTTAATTTAAAATAGATGAAGTGCATCTTGAGTTTAGTTTTAAGTCATTTCTAATTTAACATGACTTCTTACAAACATACCTTGGTTGACATTTAATATAAAATGATAAAGCATAAATACTCCATGATAAAGATTTGAATTTGGGAAATTAAGGAGCTTACTTTTAAATAGCTTTCTCATTTATGCAAAGTATTACCCAAACTTCATCCTCAATAGTCTTTGATATTTTCTCTATGTGAAAAAGTGGCACTAGATCCTCCCCTCTGCCTCTCTCCAAACCTCTCTCAGAGCAAGCACTGTGAGTCAGCCTCCACATCAGTAAATCTCAAAGCTGTGTCCTCTCTCTGAGCTCAAAACCCACATCTTCATCCTTCTACTGGGTTGTATGCATACAGTCACTTCAAATTTGGCATAGCCTGGGTAAAACTTGTGATTATGACCAGAAACCTTTATTTTCCCATTGTCATGTCAGTATCATCTCAATTTCATGTCCCCCGACTCTTTGGTCCTTTTCCACCCTATACAACCAATTGGTCTCCACCTCTTGAAGTTTTCTAGCTAATCTTTCTGGGATGTTCATGTTTTTTTGTCTTTCTGTTCCATTAGAAGCACAAGAACTTCCTGCTGCAGTATTGACACTCTCCTGCCCTCCACCTACTCTCTACCTTCCCAAGAGAGATGTCTAACAGGCAAACTGGCCACTATCCCACTCTGCTCTCAGTCCTTCATGACTTCCTTGCTCAGACTGGGTGCAGTTCAATATACCTAGCACTCCAGACAATGCCTTTCACATCCTGAGTTTAACCACCACACAGCCTCACTTCTCACCACTTTCCACTTACAGTCCACACTCTGAAAAAAACTCATGAAATCTGGTCTACATAGTGACCTCAAGGCCAGCCTAAGCTATGCAGTGAGAATTTGTCTTAAAACCATGAGTGTGAGATATAGATCGGTGGTAAATTATTTGCCTAGCATGTGCAAGGCCCTGGGTTCAATCCCAGCAATGCACATGGCACACACATACACCCACACACCCACCCCCACACACAAACTCTTCTGAAAGACACACCATTTTATGTCTCTGCCATCTCTGTCTGCCATGTCACCTTGTCTGTGGAAGCACACGGACATCTTATTCCTCACCTTCTTCATGACCTCTCAAAGCATATCCTAACTTCTACCTGTTTGTGGTACTGTTATTCCTTATTCTTTCTTTCCCACACAAATAATATATCCGTTCCTTTATTAATGCTTTTATATGCTGCAAATCCTCTAGACTAAGCTCTTTACCACTTAACTATTCACTCTTCTCCATTTCCTAGTACATATAAATGATACAATGCTGGTATATAGTAGGTATCAGTTAATGTCTGTTGAATGTTGAAAAACATAACAGTGCTGTAGCTTAGGTATAGAACACTTGCCTAGAGTACATGAAGGCATGGGTTTGATTCCTAGCACTAAAATTAATTAATGGATAATTAATTAATTAATGAAATCCAAATATTTAAGCTCCAAAATTAGAATATTGATTGTAGAAAAGTCAATGTTAACCATAAGTAAAAAGAAGAAGAAGAAGAAGAAGAAGAAGAAGAAGAAGAAGAAGAAGAAGAAGAAGAAGAAGAAGAAGAAGAAGAAAGCCTAATCTAATTCCCTTAGAGTGTGCAATACAATGAATGGAAGGTTTGGTAATTTTATTCTTGTTTCCACTTAGTCTGAACAAGACATGCATATCATTATCACTGAGTCAAATGTCATTAGAACATTTCTCACAGTTAGAAAATGTGTGGCTATGAAGAGGACTGGATAGAAGAAAAATGTGTCCTTTTCCTTTGCTCATTCAGATATAGTTTAAAAGGGCTCAAACAAGGAAGGCTGTGCTTTTCTTGGTCATTTTAAAGTGGCAGAGGCTAGGCTCTTCTGCTCTGTCCAGCAGAGGGCTCACAGCCCCTAACACCTGGCATATCAGGTCAATAAACTCACTGGGTTGGGGGAAGCAGTCCAACAAATCCAAGTACCTGAACTGGGGTCAGCCCACTAAGCCCCTATCCTTGCCTGCTCCCTGGCACTCTGCTCTGACCTTTCTACTCCCAGTGAAGTATTGCTGAACTCAGGCATGCCAGTTTTGCAGCAAGGGCGAGTCAAAGGTGAAGAGTGTGATAATTTCTTGGAAAAAGAAATTTAACTCACTCATACTTGGTATTACAGCTACAGAAAGGCATCCTAGGCTGGTAGTTATACCATGCTTCCTGATTCCTTCCTCCTCTGGGTGAATGAGGGAACACAGAGGTGGAAGTGTTCAATGAGCGCTTTTCCTCAACTCGAACGAAAGCAGTTCTCCCCAATGAATGGTTTGGTTTATGTTCTGGTAATTTCCTTCAGCACATTATTTCATATGTATTTATGAAGGGTAGCTACTGGAAGAAGGAAATCATGACATCCTCTCACATTCTAAAAGCAGATCTCCTGCGGCCTAGTTCAAGAGATGATTTGTTTAGAATGGCAAAATGAATAGTAAAAATAAGCTAAAGATGTTCATGTATATATATTCAAGGACCTTATAGGTTCCTACTTTTTCTTTTTGACATGAAACAAATAAATAAAATAAAATAAAATTCAGTTTGTCTTCTAGAAAGTTGAAGGTTAACTCAAATAAGTAGAGAAGAAAATATTCATTTTAGTCTTATGGATGATCTTGGGCAATTAACCACCCCCCCAAACATTTTTGTTGTTACTATTACTCTTTTTTTTTCCTTTGGTCTTTTTGAGACAGGGTCTCCCTGTAGCCCCAGCTGACCTAGAACTCACTATGTAGACCAGGCTGGCCTTGAACTCACAGACATCTGCCTGCCTCTGCCTCCCAAGTGCTGGGATTAAAGGTGTGCGCCACCACACCCGGCTTACTATTGTTCATTTTAAGTATATATTTCTATGTGCCTAAGCCCTTTTAATCAGTTAACACTCAATTTTCCAAGCAAAACCACAGAGTTTGCATTTGGTAAAATCAAACTGAAGTCATCATTTTTTTCTATAGCCTTAGGTTATATTTCTTCTAAAGTACAGACAAGATATTCTTTCTTCAGTGTATATTTTTATTGATTTTTTGTGCATTTCATACAATAGATCTTAATCACATTTAGACCCCCTTTCCCATCTGCAGCCCACAGGATTTCATGCATTCTGTCATATATATTAAGACTTACTGAATCAAATTTGAATACCCAGATGTCTCTCAGTGTGAGTTGATCCACTGGAGCCTGGTCAACCTATCTAGTATCACTCCCTTAAAGAAGATCAAGACTTGGCACAGTTAAAAACTCAGGCTCACAGAGAAAAAGAGACAGGATACTCTTTTAAAAATATTTATACATTCAAAGTTGAGAATAACTATAAATTAAAATTTTATCTAATTCTTCATAGAAAGTAAGTTCTTCAGGGCTAAGATGAGAATTCTGTTCCCGTCAGACTTAGTCATACCTAAAATGCTTATGCCAAGTCCCTCACTACCAAATCCCAGCATTGCTGTGGCTCTGAAAAGCAGCTGCTTATAGTGCCTGGGAAAGCCCCACCACTTGGAATCAAGAAGACAAAAACCTAAAAACCTCATCCTGTTGAAGGGTGCTGGGGCAACTATAAAGAATATCTGGATGGGGTGATTGGTCTTATAGAAGGAGAAATATTGCTTGTGGAGAGAGTAGATGCAAAAGAAATGAAAGATCCCAGAAGGAAAGGAAACAGTTTGGATTAGTTTTTAAATTGCAATACTGAACTTTTTGAGGTTGGATAAACTATAAAGCAAAGAGGTTTATTTCACTCGAAGTTTGGAAGCTGATAGCCCAAAGACCATGACTCCAGCCCAGGTAAGGAGGTAGAGATATATCATATCATGGCAAATGAACCATGGTGGGATTCCATGTGTTAGAGAAACAATGAAGAGAAGAGAAAAGAAGCCAGGGCCGGGGGAAATGCTAGCCTTGCTCTTTTGTAACAACATTCACATGAGAATTAATAAGAGCTGCACCAATTCCTTCCAAGGGTAGTACCCTCAAGGACCTAATTACTCCCCACTAGACCAGTCTCATAAAGATTCCACACTAGCTCAGTTCCTTCCAGAGTAATACCCTCAATGACTTAAGTACTTTCCATTAGACCTGCCTCTTAAAGGGTCCACACTGCCTGCCAATATTGCCAGGCTAAGAACAACCAAACTTTCAACACCTCACTCTTGAGGAACACACTCAAGTCAATCCAAGGCAGTTCTAACTTCTCACAAGATACTATAACTTCCTATTACTTAAGAGAATCAGATTGTGGGTCTAGAGAGATGGCTCAGAGGTTAAGAGCATTGACTGCTCTTGTAGAAGACCCAGGTTCGATTCCCAGCACCCACATGGCAGCTATGAACCATCATTAACTCCAGTTCCAGGGGAATCCAAAGCCCTCTTCTGACATCCATGGCAGCACACCACACGAGTGCACTCACATACATGCAAATAATAATAATAAAAGAACAAGTATCTTTAAAAGTCCCTGAAACTGGGGCTGGAGAGATGGCTCAGTGGTTAAAAGCACTGGCTGCTTTTGCAGAAGACCTGGGTTCAATTCCTAGAATTGAACATGGAGGTTAACAACTGCCTTAACTCCAGTTCAAGGGGATCTGACACCTTCTTCTGACCTCTGTAGGCATTGTACAACACTAGGCACTTAACATATGCTGGCATTACACTCATACACAAAAAATTAAAATAATAAATAAAATACTTTTTAAAAGTGCCTGAAACCTACTCATACTAAAGGCAGCTTAAAAAACAACAAAATATCTCCAATTTGACAATTATAAATAAAATTGAGCACCATCTTCAGCCTATTACTTCCCTGCATGAAATGAATACTTATTGTGATCTAATACACGAGGCTTATGAAAAAAATTTCTGTCTAGATTATTCAGAGAGTCTGAAATAACAAACCCATTTTAAGGCAGGAGATATCTCTCTATAGGTAGTAAGGGAAAAGGACCCATGATGATAACTACAAGTTGTTAACCTATGTTACAGTTAATACAGAGGCTGTGGTTAAAAGAAAGATTAGGGCTTAAATGACAAAGTCTAGAGCACCAGGAAGATAAATTAGAGGGATTAAAGCTGGGTATGAGGTAGCCAAATGAACTTGGTAGGAAACAAACAGGCTATAAAAAGCAAGGCCAATGGCAGCAGTTAGCTGGCTAAGTTGTATGAGTCCTTTCCCCTGTGAGAATCATGTTAGGCACCATTTCTTATTATGTATTTTCACCTTTAACATATTGTTTAAAATATAGTCAATTATAGTAGACTCAGTTGTAAGGAAGGATAGTTTTTCAAAAGCTTGTACTCATTTCAGGAAACAGACTCCAGGGCATCCTGCAGACAAAGGTATAACCCAAACCACTGCAGCGGCCTCTTGATAGCTGTGAGAGCAAAGAGGGCACAACATAACTAACACAGCTGGGACACCTGCAAGGTTGGAGGTAGCACCAGACGGTAAATAGCTAACAGAGAATCAAGGTCAACAACTAACAAAGATGGGCAGAGGTGTGCTTCAGCTGCCCCAACATGGTAGGCATCACATGAGCAGAGCATGACCATCCCCCTGTATATCTAGAGGGCTATACATAGTGTGAGCCTTCCACCAACTCAGCCCATGATAGCCAAAAAAGGAAAATAACTGGTCTCAATAGAGATGACCTCAGCCTCTGTCTAGTTTCTGACACTCCTCTAAAGAAACCCGGGACAATTTAATTGCTTTTTCCTCTCTAAGAAGTCTCTCTCTCTCTCTCCGGAGAGTTTTTCTCACTTTTCCTTAAGTTCTCACTTTTCCTCAGTTTCTTACTTTTCTAAAAGAATTGGCAGTAAAGCTTGCTTCCTCTTTGCTTACTCCCAGAAGCGTGCATGTCATTTATCTTTGGCCAGAGAATGAACTTGGAGCCACTGTTCCAGGTCAGTGTTTGATGACTGTAAATGTCTAGGGTCTCAGGTCCCTGGGTCATGCAAACTCAGGCTACAAAATGTTCCTTCACTTCACAAACCCTAAATCATTTTGACTAAGGAAAGAAAAATAGTTTGCTTTAATTTCTGTGACTTCATATAGCAAGTCAGGTCCTTTATCTCTTATGTCTACTACCAAGGAAAAATGAGCAGAGCTTGTTAAAAATTATTCCTCAAACTGATGTAAATGTCTTGGAAACTAAGCAAAGGCATGGGAGTTCTCTCTTAAGACTTGAGCTATTTACAAAAGTAGTAGCTTGTGTGACAATCTACAAACATGGTGGCCAGCTCTGACTGTCCATTCATCCAGCAAGAACAATAAGATGCATTCTGCCAGAGGAACTCATACATCTTGTGGAAAGTAACTTTTAGATGTGCAGATACCCAGATTGAGTCTAAATTGGGATTTATACCTGATGAGTGAATAAAAACTCTGGCTCTCTTCTTTGGTGATTGGAATTTCTGGTTCTTACTGTTTTTTTTTTTTTAATTTGGGGCAACAAACTCAATAAGATTGTTTTGTACATACATCTAGAAAGAAACTCTGATAGGCAGAACAGACAGCTCTCTACCTCAGCTGTGGTACCAATCCCGTGGAAAGGGCTGCTGAGCAAGCCAGCAGGTACAAGGAATGTTGCTCTAGGTTGCATAGATACAATGTGACTTCAGAGGAGGAGAGGCACTCTCCCTTGTGTGGAACCCACAGTGAGAAACACAGAGATCCCAGGACCATATGCAGCCCAGAAAAAGCTTCAAAAGCAAGTAGGGGAACTAGAGAGATGACCCAGCTATTAGGAGCACTGGCTGCTCTTGCAAATGACCCAGGATTGATTCCCAACACCCACATGGCAGCTAATAACCATCCATAACTCCAGTTCCAGAGGATCTGACCCCACTCTTCTGATCTCTGTGGGCACTGCATGCAGGGGTGCACTTACACACATGCAGGCAATACACTCATACACATAAAACAAAATAAAAAATTGAATGCAAGTAGAGGCAGCTCTCTGAACTCTGACACCAGCATTTATATGGCAGGCCCTGAAGGCTACATAAGAGACCACTCCTAACTGACAGGACAGCCTGGATGTGGACCCAGGCAAGGGATACAAAAGTGGCAAAAGTAATAAAGAACTGCTTCAAAAGGGGACTTGAGGTCTGGAATTACACTAGTGAGACCAGATATTTTTACTGTTTATTATGTATTATCCACAAGCTAGTAAGCCTCGGGATACTTGGTTTAGAGATCAAAAGCAATTGCATTTGAATTTTGAATTTTAAACAAGAAAATCTGATGGGCAATTTAGGGGAAGAGAAAGAAGACTTGTAATCAATAAGGTTACTTATATTACTCAGAATCATACAGGAAATCTTGCAAGATGAATCCATCCTTAGGAGGAGAGCCAGTCAGCCGAGGGACCAGCTTTGGTGCTGAAGTTAATATGACCCCCAAAGGAAAGGCAAGAAAACCACTGCAATTTGATGTAAAAAGCCTGGCTATCATCTCCCCTCCCACACTCCATTTCCTTAACGTCAACTAAAGATAGTCCTTACCTTCCAATTTCTAGCCACAGATCTAATTTCCTAATTAATGGGAATGCTGAAGCTACCCACAAACTTCTCAGAAAATGTCCCCAAGCCTGTGTATCCTGTGGCATGAATAACAACAGGCAGCAGAAAATCCCAAGAATCAGATTCTGAGTCTTGCCTTAAACTACTGGTTTCTACTCCCTCTCTCATCTGACCACAAAGTAGAGCCACTTCCTGTGGCATCTGCAACAGGTACAGGAAGAAGAGAAAGCAATTCATTCAGAAGGAAGTACAGAAAAGGTGAGCCTTGCCTTTTCCATATATTCCATCATATTTACAGTTGTGAATGAAAAACTCCTTGGAGATAATAGAGATGGTGGAGAGATCACTTCCAGAATCATAACTCTTTTGTTTGAATTTTGAATGTCCAATATGTTCCCTCTGTCCACCTCAGGATGAAGTTAATCTTCTCAGTTCTACATTACATATCACAGGTAAAAGCTTTTAAAATTAAAGTACTGTCTATCAGTCCCTGGTCAAGGTTACCATCTTATATAACTTTCTCCACTTGTTGTTTGTGGAAATCCTGCCCTCTTTATATCACACACACACACACACACACACACACACACACACACACACGTCTATACACTGACAGATGTATGCCTCATCTGACCCTCATCTACTCCACCTGCTCTGTACTCACATTCTTTGAACAAGTTTGTACTGACTGAACAATCTCCCCTTGTAGTTCCTTTCCCCAGTCTTCTACCAAGGGAAAAAAAATCATATTCTTGGAGGCTCAAATCAGTTATTACCTCTGTGAATCATTCCTTCATTCACATTTTAAAAGATCCTTGCATCTGTAATAATATGGCTGGTTAATATATTTGAGTTCAGATTCATGAGCATATGTTTGTCTGTCTCCTTGAACACAGTTCAAGCTATTGATCCATTTCTTTTTGGTGACCAAAAAAATTAGAATCTCTTTGATAAATAATGACTCTAACTGGACTCTCCTGGAAAAAAAATAGGGCAACAAGGACAAGAGAGGCACCCATCTGGACCCAGTCCTTTGGAGATAGATTTGGTGTCACAGAGTGTGTGCTCAGGTCCAGCTACTCTTTCTCACCACTGCATTTAGGGTGGCAGCTAAGGATGCAGCTGTGAATTTCAGTAGCTTCTGTCTTGGCAGATGGTACTACTTAGACCTATGCAAAGATTTGGATCTGCCAGGGATCATCACACTAGTGATGTCCCCTCTGTGAGACACCACAAGCACACTGCAGTCTTTTACATGTTCTTTTGGATACCATAAAAGTGGAATTTTGGAGGCTGCTGAGATGGTTCAGAATGTTAAAGTACCTGCTGCCAAGCCTGATGACTTGAGTTAGATCCCCATGACCCACATGGTAGAAGGAGAGAACTAATTCCCACAAGTTATCCTCCACATGTACACCATGGCACACACCACCTCAAATAAATAAATAGATAAAAATAAATAAATGTAATTAGAAACATTGGGACTTTTGACAAATTAGTATAGAAGGCACACAATATCAGAGAGATCCCAAGATTATCTGGAAAAATAAGAGAATTTACTGACTATGTGAGTGAGGATAGGCTGAATTTTGCTTCAGTAAGAAGAAGCATGGAATTACGCCATCATAACAACCCTAAATCCCAGAGGCTTAAAGCAACAAAGGTTCGTTTCTCTTCCATGTAAATATCAAGCAGTGAATTCTGCTTTTCACCACTCAAGAACCCAGGGGAGGGGGATGGAGAGATAATCCAGAGGTTAAGAGCACCAGTTGCTCTTGCAGAGGACCCAAGTTTGATTCCCAGCACCCACATGGTGGCTAACAACCATCTTAACTCCAGTTCCATGGATCCAAAACCCTCTTCTGACCTCTGTGGACATTGGACAACATGGGTACACCTACCTACAGGCAGGCGATACATATGTACACATAAAATAAAAATAAAAAATGAAATATTATTAAAAAGGAAGCCAGGAGAATGGAGAAGCCACTACCTCAAGTATTTACCAGTTCATCATGCCAAAGAGAATGAGAACACTATAGACCCGGTATCAAATGTCATGGCTTGGAAATAACATACACCCACTATTCCCAGCAGTTTGGCCAATGCTAGGCACCTTGTCCTATCCCACTATAAGAAAGCCAGGAAGTAGAATCACATCATGTTGCCAGGAGTCAAAAGCTGGAAATATTTGGTAAACAGCACTGATGACTACCACATGAACTTATTTGTACCCTAAGCTTATAAAGTAGATCATACTTGTTACAGTAAATCGAATTGGATTTTACTTAAACAGTTTTTCTGTTGTTTTGGTTTAAATGAATAAAATGCACATTGTTCATAGATGTTGTGAGAGTCTCTATCCAGAATGAAAGAATCTAGAAAAACAACTAATCTAAATCTAAATTTGTACAACTGTACCATTGTATCTCTAAGAGCTTTTTAGAAGACAGGCCAGAGTAGCTCCTTATTTGATGAATATGTTGGGAAAATTATTCTATTAGGAACCAGAATTTTAAAAGATAAGAATTTTTTTGAAGGAAGCAGTCTGAGAAAAAACAAAGATTAATTAAAAGAGCAAAAGAATATGAATTCCAGTTTCTCATCCTCTGCCGTCTTGTTGCATAACTTTGAAGAGTCTTTTAAGCCCTGAGGCTTCAATATTTTTACCCAGAAATGGACATTATTTCATCCAGTTATCCAGTTCTCACTCAGCCTCCATGGAAGCAGGCACTTGGTAATACTAATATTAAGGAGAAATGAATACATGGTTCTTGATCTCACAAATCTGTTTGCCACTCATGACAGAATCACCTGGTTCTAAATAACAGATGTATTAACATCAGTATGGAATGTCATGATACAAAAATTACTCAGACTTCACTAACCATGAAATATCCTCATATAACCACTAAAAGGAGTTTTTAGTAAGCAAGAGAAGCAAAGAGGAATTCAAGGAGCATGAAAATCAAAAAAATTAACCCTTCAGCTTGAAAAGATGATCCCATCCACCAGTACCTGTAGACTGGCCAGTGTTCAATGAAGCACACGTACAAGTACTAGAAGGCATAGGTCTGTCACCTATGAGCCATTTATATGGAAGTGAAGAGTCTGTTTGCATAGCTCACATACCTTTGTAGGTATCTCCATTGGTTTCCAAGGTATTTAACTTGGAACATTTGGTATACATTTAAATAACTGAATTCCCTAAAGAACATAAAATTTTACATTGACCATCAAAATATAGCACTGTCAATATTTTCCATACATACAGAGAAGAACCTAAAAGACTCATCTGGTCCTTTTACTATAAGAAGAATCAACATGGTTTCCAAGGACATGGCATACTCTCAATGCCTACTGTAGTTCTACTTTTTCGCTATTTTTATTGGAATCAGTGAATAAACTATTAAAATATAAAGGGTTCTCTCAAAGTTACAAAGGAAATGTGCAAGAAGCCATGAAAAGGATAAGACATTGTTTCTAATTTGAACAGTTTGTTTTATTATTAACAATAACAATAAAGTAAGTCACACAACTCGTAAGTCCTCCCAGATGAGGCATCTGTGGGGTTCTCTGGTTTGAAAAGAAACTTAGCTTATAAACATGACAGCCATGTTCTGAATAAAAAGAACATTTTGCATTACATGGGAACGCGACTATTTGTTTTCTGAGGTGCCCAAGATTCAGTGCTATTTTAATATGCTTTTGTTCCCAACTACATGGGGCTTCCTTTGATTATCTGTAGGCAAACCAAAGGTAGCTACAACTGCCTTCCATGACTGTAAATTGCTAATGCTACCAAACTTGGATGTAGGCTCTCAGACATGGATATGACATCCAGATCGTACTCTGCCCATGGGTATAATCTGTCATGTTTTAACTTTTGTTAGCACAGATCATCCCGTTTGTGTTATTACATTTAACCTTTAATGAGTTGTGATAACTGATTTTGAAGCGAGCGTAGGAGTATAACTCTAACTAGGTCCTAACCTTATACTACCAGTGTGTTACATTCTTCTTTCTTTTTTGCAAAAATAAAAAGGGAAAGGGGGAAAACGGGTGTATCCAGTAGCCCACTGAGCTGAATTCCAACAAGAGATCTGGCAATTGCTCCTTTTTCCATGCAATGTGAAGCAATGTGAGGACTTGTGCTCTGCCTCCAAAGTGTTGTCAGCTGTATCAACTTCAACTTGTAAATTCAACACTCCTGACTGTCCATGAAGTGCTTTTCAAGGTTCATTGGTTTACTCCACTCTCATCTCTGCTCATGGCAGTAATGGATCATAGTAGCAACCCACAGCACAGATTAAGATACACAATACATATCCTCAGGGCTCCACAGATGGAAAGGGGAGAATGGAAGGAATGTGGCCTTTAATGTCATAAGATCCATCAGTTAACAGCATTATGACCAAGACAAATAACTTTAGCTTTTGTAAATAGCTCATTTTACTCAACTACAAAATAATGATAATAGTTTTGCACATAATTACAGCAGATATGATATGAGATAACATACTTTAAAGTGCCTGGTATATTGTAAGGCTTAAGTTTGGGGTTTCTTTCTTAGAATATTAATTATATGGAGAACTTTGTTTTTCTGATATCTGATAGAATTCTTTCTTTCATTAACAATACCAGTGGCAACTCAGCAATGAAAATGATTCAATGATGACCCAAGGCAAATTGGACTTCCTCGGTGCCTACTCCTAAACGCTAAAGGAAGGAGAGTAAAGATGTGATCTTCATTCAAACAGCAGAGTGACCCAGGCTTGCTGAGCTGCTGGAGAAGCTCCCGGAGATGGGGCCTTGGGTTTCTCACCCTGTTCAGCCACAGCAGCTGGGATTATCCTGGTGTTACATTGACTCTATGAATCAATGCAAGATTTGAGAAACAGACCAAAAAGGGCCTCCTTTGAAATTTTCTTGTTGACACCACACCAATCTAGTAAAGAGAAAAGGGACTTCCTAAGAAGGAACTGCTCCTCTGGTGAATAATCCCAGAAGACTTTGATGGAAGGGCATAAAAATCTAATGCCATGGTTGGACCGAGACTCCCAGCATGGCAACCCCGGCCACTGAGGGAGACCACGGAGGCACTTGTGCCGCAAAAAAAAGTCAACCCCATGGTATAGTTTGTGTTCTTTGTGGTTAACCCCAAATATCACATACAGCGACTGTTGGAGTTAGCCAATGAAGAGCAGTACAATATTCAGTGATTGTCAGCGGAAGAGCACAACTGCTCCCCTAAGGCAGGCCTGTGATATAAGGTGTGAGCAATCCCAGGACAGGACAAAGAAAGGTTTTATTCTTGGGCTTCTCTGAGGCAGAAACAGGAAAAACAGTAAGTTAACACATATGCACTCTTATATGTGCTTAACAATTATTTACTTATTTAATCCTTACCAGAATATTGCTATGAAGGCATCAATCCCATTTTAAAGAGGAAGAAATTGAGGCATGAGAAGAGACTAATTTCCATGTTCAAGCATGATTATTAATATCTGAGAACATTCTGAAGTGAGATAACTCCCCACAATTTAGCCTGGAGACTCCTGTCATAATTGGTATAAAGAAGAAGTATGATCATATTTTAACTTTATGGTACAGATGATGATAAAGCTGACAATATATTAGATTTTTACATAAGATTTTAAGAAATCATATTATATTTTTAAATTTTTAAAGTCTCCTCTTTAAAGACTGTTACCATTTCACACTGGGGTTTCAAATTTTCTTATGAACCACTCAGAAAGGCTATTCTTTGAGGCAAAACCTCTACCTATTATCCTTTGTCAATGTCCATTTTCTGTCCATCAACACAATCTATATATTCACTTGCCTGAAATCACCTCCCAAGGACAAACACACTGACTGTCTCCACCTCTCATGCTGGTTTGCTGAGCAGGTGGACGGGTATGCATTTGAGACAGCAGAGAAGAGAAATGGCTAAACCAAGAGCAGAGGGTGCTGGACGCTGCTGTCAGCCAGACCATGAGCTCCAGGCCTCAGCGGGGCAAAGCCACACCATTCATGCTCTCCGCATTCTATACTCCCAAGCCACTTTTACCTCAGAGGATCAGAATTCTAAACATCCCGCTGGTCATATGCACTCTTCTCTGGACAGACCCATCATAGCCATTGTCTCTTGCCCTACTGACCACTCAGCCTAGTCCAGAGATATGCTTTTCTCAGAGGCCCCAATTAGATTGATAAGCTGATCTTATTTGTGATGTTAATTCCAAGCAAGATATATCCTTAGCTTTTTACAGGGCCTTTGACATAAATTTGTCTAAATGTTAAAAACTGATAGCTACAAGCAGCAGATACCAGAACTCTAGTCACTCTTCAAAGGACGTGGACATGAGAATTAGCTTTGAGTTGAAGATTCTCTCTCCCCACCATGATCATAGAGAAGGAAACATGTTAAATTACTGACACTGCTTCTTTGGAGCACAAATCAAAATCTCAGTCAAAACCACATTCAAAATGTTGCTTAACTCTTCTCAATAGATCTATCACAGAACCCAAATATAGAATGGAAACATAAATTGGAAATCCCCTGGTCCTCACAGTATCAGTATAATCATACCCTGGCAAAGGTCCTCTTACAACTTTTCAAAATACTCTCACAAACAGCACTGAGAACGAGCTAATTCTGTGGTCTCTTTTCTAAGGGGTCCAGTCTTATGTCTGAGGGCCCCATCCCTGTGACCCAATCACTGACCAAAGGAGCATCGTTGGCCTTAATCACACTAAAGTTTTTGTTTGTTTTTGTTTTTTGTGTTTTTGAGACAGGGTTTCCCTGTAGCCCCAGCTGTCCTGGAACTCACTATTTAGACCAGGCTGGCCTTGAACTCAGAGATCCACCTGCCTCTGCCTCCCAAGTGCTGGGATTAAAGGCATGTGCCACCACGCCCGGCAATCACACTAAAGTTTTCCCAAATGAATTTTGGATTGTAGGGAGGGTGGCAAACAATTAGTCTATTGAAAGGACAACAACAAAAACGAAAACAAAAACACCCAAAACTCCTGGTCTTACTTTTCCTCCGAGTTTGTGACACATTTCTTCCACATATACCCAGTCCTCCATTTACCAGGCATCTTTCTAGGTCAGCAGTATTGCACTTCACAGAGCAGACAACGGGCCTCCACCCTTTCCTTACCTATTTATTTCCTTCAGCCCTCCACTGCAGGCTTCCTGCCCCTCACTGGCCTTCTGCCCCTGCCCGCAAAGCCAACCATCAACCTGAGAAGATGTACCATTGCTCTCAGATAATCAGTGATCCCACTCATGTTGCAGTCTGCAAACCAGCTGCCAACGTTTCATTTAAATCTTTACCACAAAGAAATGTAAGAGAGAGTGAGACGTCACCTCTGTCCGAAGAACCATGGACTGTAGTAGCAAAGCTAAGATGGAGATCAGCAATTTGAATACAAGAGTAAAAGTAACCATAAAAACTCAGCCAACTTACAACAGATGTTTAAATTTGTACTTTAGTATTACCAGAGTTGACTTTCTATGTACATTTGATACCTTTTACCACAGAATTAAAAAACTGCACCTCTTTGTAAAGTATTACTACAGTTAAATGAATTTTAAAATGTGCAAAGAATTATCCAAAATGGCTCAAGAACATTAGAACATCTTTTTTAAAAATCTCATAGCATCAACAAACTTACCACTTCTGTCTTTGGTTTAAGTTTTCACTAACTGTCAAAAGAAACACATTTATGGAGATATTAATGTTGATGTAACTCAATAAAAAATAGCAAAATTTCTTACCTTATATCTAATTTAACAATCCTCACTTAAAAAGTTGGGTTTAGGAGCTGTAGAGATGGCTCAGTGGTTAAGGGCAGTGGTTGCTCTTGCAGAGGACCTAGGTTTGATTCCCAATACCCACATGGTAGCTAACAACTGTCCCCAACTCCAGTTCCAAGGGATCCAATGCTCTCTTTTGACCTCCATGAGTACTGTATATGAGTGCACTTACATATATATAGGCAATACACTCATACACATAATAAAATAGAATAAAATAGGATAAAATAAAATAAAATAAATAAATAATAAGTTGAATGTGCATCTTAGTGCTGGAGGGGTGGGAATAGGGACAGAAGGATCCTTCACTGGTCAGTCAGCCTAGCTGAATCAGTGAGCTCTAGGTTCAGTGAGAGACCTTGTCTGAGAAAATAGAGAGCAACTGAGGAAGACAGTCAATTCCACACACGCATGCACAAACACACACACACGCAGGTGCACACACACGCATACACACATACATTGCATTTACACAGAAAACAACACACTCATACAAACAATTCATTTACATTGTTTTTAAGTAGATCTTTCTTTGATACTGCTTTACACTTAATTATATATTTAATTGCACAAACCAGAATTATTTTCTAGCCAACAAAGTTACTAGATATTAGTTTTCTCTACAAATATATGCTGATTACTATTCAAATTATAGAGAAAATGGCAAGAAGATGACTAAAAGGCAAAAATCAGATGAAGAAAAACATTTACTCAATGATTCACAGCCTTCAAAGTAGTTTAACGTTCTATTT
This sequence comes from Nannospalax galili, assembly GCF_000622305.1. Taxonomy (NCBI): domain Eukaryota; kingdom Metazoa; phylum Chordata; class Mammalia; order Rodentia; family Spalacidae; genus Nannospalax; species Nannospalax galili. The sequence goes on along the minus strand of NW_008341028.1, from coordinate 1,033,243 downwards.
CAAATCACTCATTAATAAATGCAAACCATTTAAAGACTATAAAGAATACGATGCTTCCTAACATTCTCATTCCCTTATGAGACTATTTCAATATTAACTAACATTATTGGTATATTAGTATATGTGAAACTTGAACTTGGGGAAATGCTTGAAGCAGAGATCTAAGTAAAATGATTAAATCATAATCTTTGATTAATCTTGTTTACAGTTCTCTATTAAGATGAATAATTCCTTAAGTCTAAAACCCTAATCATTACATCTGTGATCATGGGGAGGTTCACAAGTCCACAGTCGCCTCTTCAATTGTTAAACAGAAATTACACTTAATTGACTTGTGAGCAATGGAGCATGCCAGATAACAGTGTGAAGTCCCTGCTACCTAAAAATAGTATGAATCTGTGGATGTATGAGCACACAGCAAAATCAGTGTCAACAAAGTCAGTTAAGACTTTTAGATGACTGCGTCTATATAACAAGTTTCTTATAAATAAGAAAGAGAGCCGGGCATGATGGCGCATGCCTTTAATCCCAGCACTCGGGAGGCAGAGGCAGGTGGATCTACAGCCTGGTCTACATAGTGAGTTCCAGGCCAGCTGGGGCTACTGGGAGACTGTCTCAGAAAAAACAAAAAAATAAATAAATAAAAATAATAAATAAAAATAAAAAGGAGAAAATTCAAAATATGCTTAAAAAGACACAAATATGCCATTGTCTTATATAGTTTATTTGTAAAATGAAAATTTCATTATGTTTTGAGAAATCTTGAAGCCAGCTTTCAAAGGGTGGATGACCTCATATGGTAGCTATTTTTCATCTAAACTAATAAAAAGAAAATAGGACAAGCCATATAAGATCTTACCATTCAAGTGTAATTAAACTATCTCTTCCTCTTTCACTTGTTTCCCAGCCAATGACAGAAACTAACACCAGATTGAATAAACATCTATCAACTCATGTTAAATACAAATTGAAATGTTTAGATGCACACATATACACATCTCTCTAAAGTTTTAAATTCTCCCCTCATTTTTCTATCAAGTGTATCACAAATATCAAGATCAGTCTAAATGCAAAAAACTTAAATCATTTATTTTCCAGAGTTGCCTGGGTTCTTATTTACGTTTAGGATATACATGAATAGCAGTATTCCAAATAGAGTTTCACCTACCACTGTGAAAATAGACCTGGACATACTTCAAGCCTTTTTTTGTTTTTCAATAGGGTTCACTGAAGTATACAGTTCAAGTCCCCGTTTTCAGTTCAAGTTATGACAAATGCATAGTCAGATAACCACCACTTTAACCAAGGTGTATAGTATTTCCGTTGTCCCACAAAAATTGTATCTTTGTAGTCAATGTCTACCCTTCAATCTCAGTTCCTGGAAACCACTGGTCTATTTCCTGACTTTTCTAGAGAGTGATATAAATTGAGTTAAATAATATGTAGCTTTTATATACAGTTTCTTTCATTTAGTGCAATGCATTTGGGGTTTGTGAATCTGCAGTTCTTTCCTTTTCTATGTTACCAAGTAGTATTCTAGTGATTGGGTGTATTCTAGTACTGGTTTGACCTTTACCAGCTGAAGAGTATTTGGGATATTTCCCAGTTTTTTAACAGGACAAAGCCTAAGACAGCATAGTACAGTTAGAAGCTTACATTTTTTAACTAGAAAAATGTCTGCTCAAAAACCAGGTCCAATATTAACTATGGGGCAATTATTTCTAACCTATGAGTTATAGTTCTGATGAAAATATTTAAAATGTGCTTTTAGTATCAACAAATGGTTGGTGCCATTATTATTGTGATCCCTGGTTCTTAAAACTATGCCCTACTGCAGTGACATCACTCCTTAAAATGGTATCACTCCTTAAAACAGCCCTCTCTCTGCTTCTTGTCTTCAAGACCAAAGTTCATCATCTTCTGTGAGGAATTCCCAAACTCATCATCCACCTCCCCATAGCATACATTATTTTATCTGATAGTCACTACTCACATAAAGTTTTTAAAGTTTGAATTATTTATAGTTAAATAAAATTAAAGCATAATTTCTCAGTCACATCAGACACATTTCAAGTACTTAATAACGATGTAAAGGTTAGTGGCTACCATATCAGACAATAACGATGAAGAGTATTTCAATCACCATAGAAATATCTGTTGGACAACACTTCATAACACACACATATCATCTATAGTATACATATGATATATATTCCATTTAGAACTGGATTACATTATAACATCTTAATTTTAGCTTTTCTGACAAAACAAATAGTTAGCAGACATTGGCTGAGCTTCTGTTTTAGACATGATACTCTGCTAGTGACAACTTTAGCAATGATACTGTGTCTTCTAGGGAATCCTCTGCTACACAGACAATTAAAGTAAAAGGAAATTAGAGGAACAAATTATTACACGTTTTAGTTGGTTTAAAAAATAGGTCATTAGAAGTCTAGAACATAAATAAACAGCAGTATTCCAAGTAGACAGAAAAGTAGACAGTGTTATCAGGACATGAAGGAACCAAATGGTCAAGGCTAGGATTAAGAGAGTCATAAAATGGAGGATGGCATGAGGTAGACAGTCATGTGCTAAAGATTCCAAAAACAGATACATAGATCAAACTAAATGCAGACTGGCGAGGATAGGGATACTGCAAATTCAGGTGGGCATTGAGAAGTAAATCCAAGGCAAGCTGCGGAAAGAAAAGAGAAAGGAATAGGCATCAGACAGTGTGGATAAACACTGGTTCAAAGAGGAAGGTAGTATCCAGAGGTTATGACAATGAGCCAGAAATAACTCAACACCAGAAAGATTGAAGGACAAGGTAGTGTGTGCCCATACAGGAGGCCAGACCAGGGAAAGCCGCCAGTGTGGAGATGCTGGTCCAGCTATCTTTTATCCTTGATATTTCCACATCGAGTTGATTTATTTTCCTTTCTCGGATGCTTAAATGACATATGGAAGTCATATAAAGTTTTTGGATAGGCTGTGTTTATTGGCTAATGTAAGATAGCGGAAGTATTGATATTAATATTTTTCAATCAAGCATTAGGGTAAAAGTTTGCAAAAACTATATTGTATTATAGGGTAAAAAAGTAAGTAACTTTCTTATGTTTACTGGCTTGCTTCCCAGCAGCTCCTGCCCTGATGGTGCCCTTCCATTTTTCCATTTCCTTGCTTGGGTTTTTTTTTCAGCTAGAATGATCTGCTCAAGAAGCCAGTCACAGACATGATTTCAATCGCTTATTCTTGTGTTCCACCCTGTGTGCTCAGCCAAGAGATCAAGAGTCACAGAGCCATGTTCTTCCCAGACTTGTCTGAAGCTAATAGGAGTATCAAAGAGAAAGTAAACGCTCAAAGTCCAAATCCTAGATGATAAATGTGTTTTAGAGGAAAAGGCAAGACATTGGCAACAAAACTTGGGTAGTAGCACAGTCACTTCCTAATGCACCTCAAAGAGCTAATTCTATGTATCTTGACCCATGAATCAGTACAAGTATCACTCACTGACAGCTCTGGAACTAGTCATTTCTCAATGTCTAAACAGCAGTGCTCACCAAATCTTAAGAGGTCAAGGATTACCATACTTTGTCCAAGTTAGTGCTATTGTTTAGATCTGTAATGCCATCTAAAACGCTACCTTTAGAGGCTTGGTTCTCAGCTTGGTGTTACTGAGAGCCTTCAGAAGGTGGGGTCTACTGGAGGAACTTATATCAATGGGGCCATATCCTTGAAGAGGATATGGAAACCCCTGTTCCTTCCACTCTCTGTTTCCCATCACCATGAGATAAACAGCTTTCCTCCGCTCTACACTCCTGTGCTGATATGCTGCCTCCTGACAGGCTCAACGCAACAGCCCAAGCAATCACAAAGTGAAGCTTCTACAAGTGTGATCAAAAATATATCTTTGTCTTTCAAGTAGATAATCTGAGATATATTTTCAGAGCAATGTGAAGCTGACTAACACAATAAGCAATGGAAAGGAAGCTCATTAAAAAGACCCACTTTTCCAACTATAAGCACTAATCAGAAAAAGCCATTTCCAATCATCAAAACTGAGGGTCTGATGACTCCAACTTCATCTTCTCAAAGGGGATATAGTGGAGAACACTGGAAGATGACCTTAGAGACAAAACATCAAAGCCACTTTACATGTTGTAAAAATATTAATCCATGAAACTATGATTGGTAATATGCTTGCACTAGAAGACCCTGGTTTTCTTTCTTCCTGAGAATTGGCAGAATACCAGGGTGTCCCAGGAAGCCAGAGTCTTTATAGTACACCAAACACAGAGAGATATAATGCAAGAGAGAAGTATCCAGTCTAAATGGTTTGCAACCATGGAAAATCATGGTATGGTATGGTATGGTATGGTATTATGATAAAGACAACACAGGATTTAGGTCAAAATCCATATTTCAGAGTACAATCATCTTATCAGTGACCTCAGTTTAATCACTTAATTTATCCTGTCATCAGTTTAGTCATCTGTAAAATGGGAAAATACATTCTTTAGCTACTTTAGTGAGGTATTGTGGCAATCAAATGAAAAAATGATTGGGAAAATGTTTTGTAATCTGTAGATCCCTATGCACATGGGAACTATTATCCTGTCTTCTTCCCTAAAAGCTGGTCCTTGGAGTTCACTTAAGCCCAGAGTTTTCCAAATGACTTCTAAAAGAACATTTTTGGAGCTACTCAAACATCTAGACAAAATATGAGTATGTTTTCTGCTTCTTTTTTTCTGATCCAAGGGACTTGCTTCCTTTCACAGATTTCACTCTTTATGTCATTAGCTAAATTTAAATCATGCCTAAAGACGTACTTACTTGGCAGCACAGTTTCATATCCTGTTTGGTTTAATTTTTCAAATTTTTTTGAAAAGCACTCCAAGATGTTTGCATGAAGATCACTCATCAAATTCAAGCCTCTCTTGACTACATAGAAGGACACACCCACATCAATGGGAAAAAAAATAATGACTGCTATTAAGTTGATAAAATGAATCTACAGGAAAGAGTTCCTAAAGCCACATTTACTGTCATACCATACAGCCATTTCTTGGCTCAGATCCTTAACCTCCTCAGACCAGTTTGAGAGCCTAAAGTGAACTTATAGAATGCAAGGTTACCAACTCAGAGAAATTTTAGGATATGGTTCAAAATAGACACAGAACTTTCCATGAAGCAGGCATCCTGGCAAGAGAAAATTCCCTAGTGTTTCAACATTATTGAGAGAATAACCATCAGATCCTTAACTGTGTTACATAAACACAATAGTCTCATTGTTAGCAGCTGTTCATTGGTCAGCATTGCACAACTGACCAGGTGCATGGCAAGATGAGGTTTTGTCTTTATCCAAAGATGAAGGGTAGGTAGGATCAAATTTAATCTAATGTGGAAGTACATTTGTTTCAAGCCATCAGAATTATTATAATCCATAAATTACTTGGCTAAGTGGTGTATATATGGTAGAAATTAAAGCATGCTGCAAATATGTCAAGATCTTTAATTTCCAAACTATTGTTTCTGATCTTGAATGATTAAAAATTGATTTGAAACAGAGTTGTCTGGGTACAAGGTAAGATCATTGACTCAGTGTCACTAAAGATCATCAGATAATCCCAGGGAGAACTTACTTGAATTGCCAGTGGCAAGAACAGTTAGTTTTCAATGACCAATTTAGGATAAACAATCAGTGTTCAAATATATTCATAAGATAAACAAAGGAAGAACTTATTTATTCAGGACAGAAGAGTTTCTATACAGTTCATAGTTAAAGAGAAGACTATCTCCTATTTGAGAAAAAATATTCACCCCAAATCAATAAAGTTCAGATTTTTCTACTTCCTGTGATAGAATTTCAAAAGCTGTTTTTCAGTTTGTTCATTATTTGGATTTGAAACTTTAAAGGTATATTTTCTTCTACTGATATAACTCCTTGTTTAATGAATTTTGGGGTTTCAAAAGCTTCTGATATCCAGCTAGTTGTTTGTTAACACAAGTTTTTGAGGTGTCAGATTTTATGTTTGATAAATCTGTATTTTCACAATGAATTGATTCTGTGTTGGTTTAGTTTTTAAGGAATGTATACTTCTATACAAAAATAGAGCTAACCCAAGAGAATGACAATATCAAGGCAAACTTAAGCAGTATTATTATAATAAACCATGTGGTGCACTGTCATTATTGACCTTTTCCTAACCTGTTTGAAATAGAGTTATAAACTTACTGAGCATTACTCTGTGATGACAGTCAAAGGGAAGTGTCTGCCCAATGAGGAAGATACTACTAGTTTCCCCAATGCACAGATAAAGATGTTCAGGCAAAGTGCTTAGAGAAAGTTGCACATAGCCTTCCCCAGCAACCTAAGTATGGTGTTCAAAACAGAAATCAGCTGAGGAGGCACAGGCCTTCAGTAAGTCTTTTGGTAGAGCCATATACAGAGACGTGCCATCAAAGTTTGGGCTACAAGCTTGCTTTCGGGATAGGTAAAACTAGTGCCTACAAAGTCAGGTGTGGTAGCCTCTGCCTTTAATTCAAGCATTTGGGAGACAGAGGTAGGCAGAGATCCAGGCCAGCCTGTTCCACATAGTAAGTTCCAGGCCAGTTGTAGCTACCAGGAGACCCTGTCTCGAAAAGATCCCCCTCCCCAAAGAAACCCAGAACTTTCAAAGGCCCAAATTAGGAATAATATCTATAGTGCTTTTATTAACACCACCAACAACAAAAAAATACTCTTAAGACTCAGTGATTTATGACTTTTGTGGTAAAATATAGGACTAGTGCCCACTGCATACATACAGTGCAATCGTGAGGTGACTGTTGAGATTAGCTCACCCATCCGAGGGCAGGTACAACTGTCCTTTTCTTAAGCATCTCTTCCTTAATACCTTTGCTTAAATCTGCATTAAAATTGTTTATGTGAGGGCTAGAGAGACTGCTCAGTGGTTAAGAGCACTGGCTGCTCTTGCAGAGGAACTGGGTTCAGTTCCCAGCATCTACACAGTGGCTAACAAGCATCCATAACTCCAGTTCCAGGTTATCCAACACCCTCTTCTGACCTCCGAGGGCACTGAATGACACAGGTGCACTCACATACATGTACACAATACATTCATACACATAAAATAAAAATAATAAATAATAAATTGTTTATTACTAAACTCCAACTGTGCTTCAAAAATATATCATGGAATTCAAATACATCATTGCCGAGGGAAGTAAAAACTATATGATATGTTAATATGTCTTTGGCCAGGAAATAACACGCATTATACCAATGAAGTTTGTGCTTCAAGAGCCTGCAAGTGCCTCAGCGAAGGGAATGAGCCATTTTCAGATTCTGTTCCAGGGATGACTGTAGTGTGTGATGCTTCCACTTTTCATGTGAATGAGATGAGGGTTTTTTTAAAAAATATTCTATGAATTCTTTTATAACTTCATACAATGTATTTTAATCATACTTTTCCCTCCTCAAACTCCTCTCAGATTCACCTCTACCTCCCTACCCACCCAACTTCATGTTCTTTCTTTCTCTCGTCAAATCTAGTATATGTTGCTCAAATACTCTTGGGTATGGAACTGGCCCTGGACTTTGGTCACTCTTTCAGGATCACACCTTTAAAGAAAACTGACTCTTTTTCTCCCAGGATATATTAAATGTCTACAGCTCCTTAGGTAGGGGTGGGGCTTCATGCCCCCGCCCCCCATGCTGGGATTTTGTCTGGCTTGAGCTTGAGCAGGTCTTGTACATGTTGTCACAAATGCTATCAGTTCATATGCCCAAATGCCCAGCTACCTTTTACCTCTTTGAAGAAAGAGATTGAAAAAGACACAAGATGGAAAGGCTTCCCATACTCATGGATTGGGAGAATCAATATAGTGAACATGACCATTTGACCAAAAGCAATTTACAGATTCATTGAATCCCAATCAAAATTTCTATAACATTCTTCACAGAAATAGAAAAATCCATCCTAAAATTCATATGAAAACACAAAAGACCCCAGATCGTCAAAGCGATCCTGAGCTCAAAGAGCAATGCCAGGGAGATGGGCTATTTTTATACTTGCTTATCATTTCTGAAGGCAGCGCCCGTGGTGATTTCCCCTATTCATCTTTATGGGGGTGATATATGTTTGTCTGAGAACTGGAGTTTACCACAGGCTCTGAAAGAGATTATACAGGTCACTGTTAATACTTTCAGGACCAAAATGTTAAGAAGGGAGACTATGTTGCCTATTGTTTTATTTCCTTAGATGCATCAAACAAGAGAAGGGCATTTGTTTCTATACCCAATGGTCACTTGTTTTTAGAGCTATTTTTATAAACACAGAGGTGATTAGAGGCCCTGCAAATTCCCTGTTTACATTCTAGATACTCTTAGTGAGTATGAGGTGGGGACAGAATGTGATTTATTGATAAATGCACAGATAGGAATTTACATGCACAATGCAAATACCACATATACAGACAATACTGTATACATATGTATTCAGTACACAGAAAAACATACCTTGCTCATATCTATGCTTTTTTACCTGATGTAAATGACAGACTGAGGAGAATCTATAAACTGGTCCTGCTTGTACTACATCTTACAAAATTATTCAAAAATTCTAGCCTGTGGGTCTTCCTATTTCTTATTTCCTGTACAAATACAGTCTTATCTGATATATATATCAGTAAAAAGATTACACACAAAATCATTTAAATGACAGGGTGTTCAATATGTACGATACAATCACAAAACTAGTCCTTATTTTAAACTTCCCACATGATTTCCATATTTAAAAGAGACAATTAATTTTCATATCCTTCCTGAGAACAAAATATAACTGGAACAAGTTACTATCCCTCTTCTCCCTTTAGTTTTGAAAATAAAGTAAGTCAAATGTACAGATTTTCATGAAACACTAAAATGTATGTTCTCTTTGACTGGCTCTTTCCAGACTTAGAAATCAGTTAGCCAGTCCATCTCGCCTCAGAATTCTGTCCCTCAGACAAGCCTCTCATGGCACCGTTTTCATCCCTGTACTACTTATAATTAGACAGGTTTCCATTTCCTTCCACTTTCAGTTAATTACAAACTAACTTATAAATTTTTTTTGCCTGTTATATACCCAGTGCCTATCAATACCTGGAACACAAGAAACTAAGTATGTATTGAACTAATGATCCATAAATAGCCATTAGACAACATTTTTATGAAGCTATTTGATGAAGTAAAATAGTTTTATGAAACAATGGTACTCTGTCTAAACATTTCTTGCAAAAATATAGAAAGTCAGAGATCGGAAAAAAAATCAATAAATAAAGCACCTCGCCTGTGTCCTACCTCCTGCACTTCAGTGCCTCTGCCTTGTGGAGGGATAAGAGGCTGATTTCTTTTACTGTCAGTAGGATAGGGAGAGACACATTGCCTGGCCCAACTTTCTTCACTAATAACAAACATTTTAAATATTAATAGAAATAGGATATATTTGAAATATGTTTTCTAGGTAGAATGGTTACTTCCTTTTACTAATCTCTTCATCCCCTCTTTTCAGTAGAAAGAGTGGGTAACTAACACATGCACAGCCACAAGAATGTATTATACCAAATAAACATACAAATATATCTTGCTCACATGTATTCAGTCATCTGATAGATTTCTTTTTATAACTCTGCATTGAAAAACTAAAGCTGTCCATTACGCACTTCTAATAGCTTTGTAACTAAGACATAGTAAATGTGGATGGTTGAGTTAAAGCTGAGGCTTTGTTCCTAATAGTGTCTACGTTGGCTATAAAGGTTATTTCAAATGGCTAAACTGCTTTACAGATGTCCTTTGATTCCACAAGAAGCCTGGCCAGATAGGAGAATTATCTTAAAGGAAAGGTAGGATTAAAAAAAAAAAAAATACTCTGTGGAGCTAGAGAGATGGCTCAGTGGTTAAGAGCACTAACTGCTCTTGCAGAGGACCTGGGTTTAATTCCCAGCACCCACATGGCAGCTAACAACTGTCTGTAACTCCAGTTCCAGAGGATCTGATGCCCTCTTCTGACCTCCACGGGCCCTGCATGACACAGGTGCACTTATACACATGGAGGCAATACACACATATACACAAAATAAGTGAATAAATAAATAAATCAAACTGCTCCAGGCCAGGAAGGCCTCCCAGTGCTTTAGTGTCACATGCTGCAGTTTGAGGCCTGATCACCCTGCCTGAGTTCTCCCCTCATTTAACTTTCCGTGGTCCTGACCAGTCCTCTGGAGTCTAGACATGCAGTGCACTACAGCACCTGTCATTCATATCTGCTTCCACCAGCTAGATGTATCCACACTTGTCTCATGCTCTTTGCACATATTCTTAAGCCTGTTCATGTGTCTGGCTAGCAAAATAGGGTGACTGCAGAGTATTTCCTGCAGTTCAACCACAGCAGGAAACCTTGCTAGCTCTGTCTCAGCCCACCTGAGGATCTCACCACCCAACTGGCATGTGGGAGTGGAAGCCATACAGTCCTGAAGACCCTCCACAGTACCACACCACAAGCCAAGGCAGTAGAAATCCACAGAGCCTAAAATCATGGCTGAGGTTGTCATGAGGCAGGTTCAAAATGCACCCCCCACCCTAGTTCCTGTAAGTCAGTGAGTCCCTATTGCCGTGCAAAGACACTGCTGGTTTGAAAGCTGCCACTAACAGTTGGCAAGTGGTAAAATGTTTCCCTTTATTTGTTTGGCCATTTACTATTCTGTGGTCCTAATAGGATTATGTAAAATGTTATTTAAAGAAGAAGCAGTTCACAGGACACAAAGACAGAAGGACCACTTCTATGTTAGCCATAGAAACAGACTGTTGTTTATCACACAGTCCCTGGGGCTAACACAGCATTTAACAAACTGCAGGCACGAATGAACATTTACCAAGTGCCTACATGTTGTCAGTTCTGAGAACTGAGGCCTGTGATCAGCAGAGGGCTTACTTTCATGGAGTTCACATTCTGTTGGGGTGGGCAGGAAATAGAATTAAACAAGGAAGACAATACCAGAAAGTGTTAAGTCCTCTTAGAAAGTGCTGGGTGAAGAGTCAAGTGTCAGATAGGTAGCTAATTTAAATTCAAAGTGTAGAATGGGGCCTGGGGGAGGGGGGGGGCTCTTCTCAGTGAATGGTTAAACCAGCCATGAGATCACAGCACTTCTGTTACTTGGCTACCTGACAGAATCCTCAGCAGACTAAAGGACACCATGACTAGACCACACCTTCCCAGATTGATTTCACTGGGTGTGGAAGCTGGCCCACCCGAGTGCTGGTATTAAGTGTTCCCCAGTTGATTCTAATGGATAGTTAGAAGAAGCAGTGATCGGGAAGAACATTCCAATGAGGAAATAATATGGTCTCCCTTAGGAGACAGGCTTGTTCATTAACAATTGTTAATGAACCACGCAACCAAATTACCTAGAGAGTTTTTAAATATGCAAATCCTGATGCCACATCCCCAACCCACTAAATGAGACTTGGAGACTATGGGGGGGGGGCAGGAAGTGTCAGCAATGGTGCTTTAGAAAACTAGAGATGTCAGCACCCCATGTCTGCTATACTAATTTAACTACCCCCAGAGCTATGGTGAGAATTTAATGCCCAATGTCAGCACTTCATCTACATATCTGAAATGCTACATATTAAATACATCAGTTCATTGAAAGTAGACAGCTGATTCATAAATCAGGTGTTAGAATATTGAACAAGATGCTGAAGAGATGGCTCAGCAGTTAAGAGCACTGGATGCTCTTACAGAGGACCTGAGTTCAGTTCCTGACACTCACATGGCAGCTAACAACCATCCTTAACTCCAGTTCCAGAGGATCTAACACACCAGGCATGCTAGTGCATGCCTTTAGTCACAGTACTTGGGTGGCAGAGGCAAGTGAATCTCCATGAGATCAAGACTGGCCTGGTCTACATAGTGAGTTCCAGACAGGCTGGGGCTAGGGAGACTCTGTTAAACAAAGAAACAAACAAACATCCATAGGATCTGATGCCCTCTTTTGGCCTCTGTAGGCACTGCATGCACAGATGCACATACATATAGGAAAAACAGTCATACACATAAAATTAAAAAAAATAAAATTTAAAAAAGAATATTGAATAATCTGCTCCACCCTTCACACCGACATGCTTAGAAACAAAATTAGAAATAAAAGTTTAAGAGAGTTTTAAGCTATTTAGAGATCTGTTCTATAAAGTATTGCATTGCAGAACTGAAAATAAAAGCAAGATGTTAATTGGCAAATAAAATACATAATGCAACGTAAAAATGTACATGGTTACATATATAAAGGGCTGCTGGCAGGCTGGGCATGGTCATGCATTCCTTTAATTCCAGCACTTGGAAGGCAGAGCCAGGTGGATCTCTGTAAGATTGAGGTCTGACTGGTCTACATAGTGAGTTCCACACCAGCTGGAGCTGCAGAGAGATTCCATCTAATAAAAGAGGGAACTGACACAGAAAAGGCTAGGTGCCAAGGAATTCTTGTGTACCAGGGGAGGTTTGGCTTTACACAGAGAGCTCCTAGGCACTAGAGTCTTGGTTATAAGTGGAAATTTATCAGAAAGATGTGTAGAAAGGGGCAGTGAACACACCAGATGGAAATTATATATGCTTATGTAATATAGTTATGATTTTCAAATGATGATATTTCATAATGCTCTATGAAAAATAAGGAAAGGAAACATTGTAGATAAATAAATCTAGTGCATTTATTCTGATAGTTGTAGGTGAAAAAAATAGGGTGAAAGACTGGATAGATGGCTCAGTGGGTAAAGTGTTTGCAGTGCAAGCATGAGGATCTGAGTTCAAATCCCCAGCACCCACATAAAATGAGGCTGTGTACATGCCCCTGTAACCTCAGGTCTGAGGAGGCAGGGACAGGCAGAACCAAGAGACGCATGGGACTGCTACTGTAGTTAATCAGTGAGCTGCAGATTCTGTAAGAGACCCCATGTCAAAAATGTAAGAGAGTCATTGAGGAAGGCATTGTGATACCAACCTCTGGCCTCCACATGTGCCTGTATGGTCCAGCACACCTTTATGTACACTAAACACATAACACACAACACACACACACATACACAAAGGGGAAAATGGAGGATAAGAAACATAAATAAGGTTCTCCAATCATATTCTTCAAAGAAAAGGGCATCAAGGGTTCAATAGCCTGGTTCCAGGGAAACGAGGTCAGATGCCACCCGGAGCATCTTGGGATAAACCTCATCCTCAGATTTCTCATCTCCAAAACCTACAAGTTGGCTTATGACATCATAAATCCTAGGACTAAATGAAAACGGAAGCTTCAGTTTACATACCTATTAATAAATCAGATCAATAAAGTATCTGATGCTTATTTTAAATGATCAGTTTTGAAAACTCATATCACAATACAAAATATTTACAGACATATAAATTGTATGAGAAAGAGGGGAGTAGCTTATTACTTAGGGGAAAACTGGATTAGGCGACACCTGGTTACAGTGGTTGAGAAGGGAAAGAGGGGAAGGAAAGGGAATGTGAAATGTCTGCAGAGCTCATTAATGCCCTGATACCAAATGATTCAAGGACATCTTTGGCCATGATTCAAACAGTTGTTCTGTTCTGAGTAACAAGACGACAATCTAAAGATCCACACCTGGACTCTGGAAAACCCTGTCTGAATATCTTGTAATAAAAGTAACAAATTTGCTACATTGACTACATGACACAGGACCATTTCAGAATGAATCCTGTCAAAGCCAGGGGCCCAGAGGAGCTGCTTTCTGCAGTTAGGTAAAAGATGAGATTTATCTTTAGGTTACTCTCGTATTATAAAGGCTGAGTGAGCAGTTTTGAGAGGTCCTGGCTCAAGCTGAAACAAGGGAACATCTGAGTACACAAAACTTTGTGTGACACATTTCTGGGACTCTAACATCCTTCCTCTGTGACTGCGTTTCTCAGGCCATCCCCCAACAACCTGAGGACTCTGGCTTCAAGGTGCATTACCTACGGTATACCCTGTCTTTTCTTGTTTGCAGAACTTTGATGCCACCGTGGATGCTACCAATAACATCATTTGACATTCCAGGTCTTCCTCAGATTCACTTTGAATTTGTTCTCTATTTACCAAAACAACCCCAGAATGTAAAGCCAGTAGGGACCTCCCACACTATCAATTTTGTTCCCATTCTGAATGAAAGGTTTATATTTGAAATAGCACAGTAATAGAAGGTTAAATTTCTTAAGTTTCTTCTAGAAATGTCTCCCGTACTTTTTTCCACCTTGCTCTTTGAGCTGAAGGTAACTCTGTAAGGTCGAGTCAACAAATAATTGCTGGGCCTCCCTCAGAGTCTTCAAATTTGTTGCATGACAAGTGTCCTGCTACCATTATGAGACTCCATCCAACTCTTCATCTTTTTCACCTGACCTCCAGAGTCACCTGAGTGAAAGGAACTCAAGCCATCTGAATTCCAGGGAGCCCCAAATTCTTCCAGGAATTAATAGTATCTCTTTTCAAATGTATACTATCAGCACTGTGAATAGTTTTTTATTCCTTAAGGGAAATGAAAGAAATATTTTCCTTGCTGCCAAACCAATAACCCCCTCCCCGCCAGATTTTTATAACCGATTTTCTATGCTAACATTTGCATGTGAAGTGAGGGTTTTCAGGCTCTTTCCTCCAGGAAAGCCAGGCTCTAATTCACCTTCCAGTGCACACTGACCACATCCTGGACAAAGCTAGGCACTGGTAATGTTAATGCTAAGCAGACCTGGACTGTAGGGACCAAGTTGTCACACGGGACAGCTGTCAACACTCCCCCAGCACCCTGCCTTCTATTCGGCCCTCCCCTACAATTAGCAAGGACTGAGGTTTGGAAGTAAGCAGACACCTTGTGATCTCAGAAGCAAAGGGAAGCAGTCCCATGGTTGCTACTTGCAAATAAGATGCCAAGGTTGACCACTGTCTGAGACAATTCACCCCATATGACTGCTGCTTCCTAGCCTTACCTCCTGAGACACTGGAAAAACATCAACTTATACAATCCTCCATAAGCCCAGATATAGCCACACTTTGCTTTAAGGATTCGGTGGTGCCTGACGAAAGCTTTTCCAAATACACAAAAACGTGGCTGACTGATGACTCTGGACACATTTAGCAAAGATTAAAGTCAGATTCCAGCCAGTGGATTTTATTCATTTATCCATCCATTTGATAAACATATTTTGGTGTCTTGGTTCAAAATAGTGTGGCAAATGATGCCTTTGGTATGCAAACACAGGCGAGAGCATTTCCCCTCTAGAGTCAACATATGTCTGTGTATGTACAACTGTGTATTTATGCATAAGCAAGTTCAGCATCTAGAATTTTAGAATAGGAAAATAATGACAAGCAATTCCCAGTGAAGAAATCATTCAACACGGGACTCAAGACAATAATTTTCACTTGAGTTCATGTTTTCTCATAATGCATGTTGTAGTCTGGTAAATAGTAATGTAACAGAATGGACTATCATTAAATATATATTGATATCATTAACATAGTAATTCTCAACAACTTAATATCTTGCTTTCTCATTGCCTGTATGTACATTGGGGGTGCTGATAACTTTTTGCTTCTTATACCACTGGAGGCTGAACCCAGAAATTCAAGCATAAGTGCTCTACCACAGAGCCATAGGAACACTGTAATTTTTTAAGAGTAGTTAACATTTGAAGATAAATAAAACATGGCAAGTTTATGCAAAACACAATTAAATGTAATTATTTTTTCTTAAAGATTTTATGTCTATTTGTGTATATGTGTGTGTGTGAGAGCGCATGTGCATACAAATGCCCTCAGAGACCTCAGAAAGGGTATTGGATCCACTGGAATTACAGGCAGTTTTAAGCTACCTGACATGAGTCAGGAACCAAACTCAGGTCATCTGGAAGAGCAGCAAACATTCTTAATTACTGAGCTGTCTCTCCAACCCCCTAAATCTAATTATTTTTAAAAGATCTTTGCAAAACCATATTAAGACAAATTACACATGGAAAGAACATTTGTTTGGTATTTTGCTCACTGAGTTTTACAGATGAGGAAACTGAAACCTGTAAAAAAA
>NW_008341028.1:978585-1017020 GCF_000622305.1 Nannospalax galili | reverse complement strand
AAAAAAAAAAAAAAAAAAAAAGGTGGCATGCTTATAAAAGTAGATCACTTTCTAGCAAAGAGAATATCTCAGTTTCAAACTCACGGCTTTTTCATTCTTGCCTTAGATATAATTCTATTAAGTTGGAAGCAAATTAGAAAAACAGTGACTGGAATTTGATGCCAAATGATGGCTGCAAAATCAGAAAACAGCAATGAAGGAAGAATCAGAAGGGAAAGTAACAGACATCACAAATAAAGCCATCACACATCTGAAAATGGAGAGCAGTCTGGTGACATGTCACTGAAGGGTAAACCCCTCTAAGCACATGAGGAACCTTCACTACTTGACCACATTTCTGTCTGTCTTTTTCAGTCTTGCTTCTTTCTTCTTCTCCCTGGCTAAGCGCTAACCACACTGTTCAATTCTGTAAAGCTTGTCAAACGCCTTAGCACCTCGGGGACAGCTCAGGCTGTTCTCCTTGCTTGAAACTCTTTTCTCTCCATTCTTCATATCAATAGGTCCTGAATGGACACTCAGCAAATGTTTGTTGAATAAATAAATGGAAAAATAAGTATCTACAATGTCAACACTGTGCCCTTCAGAATATGGTAAACATTGGTTTATTCTAACAAAAAAACAAGGAGTAAAAACATATAAAACATGTTTATCAAAAATATTTGAAATAAGACTGTCTAAAGAATAAAAGCAAAAGCAACCTCAAATTCTTATTTTCTGGGATGCAATAAAAATCATTATTGAGCTGCTGTAATGATATAATGAATTCTCATGAACCCACATTTTACTTGCTATGAAAACAAGATTCTGTAACAAGGCAACTATGCAATCCTCATTTGTTATGACAACAAGCCTATATCAGTAACTTGGGATATCATACTTCATATTTTGAGTAAAGATTAACTGCAGAATAACTTCATAAATTTCACCCTGCTAATTTTGCCAATTAAATCAATGAAAAAGAATAGCTATTTTTTTATTGAAGTCAGGATGAAGGTTAAAGCCTTTTTCATGTAATTATATATAGCAGGTCAAAGGGACCAGCGGGTCTGACAGTTTCATATCTGAAATATCAATAAATTAACTTAAATTTCTTTTTTTTATGATCCTTCCATGTTCAGATAAGTAAGATTTTACAGTAGAAATTGAAACCCACATTTATATCCGCTCAGGGATTTCTCAGTCCAAGTTGCTCACTTCACAAGTCTAAAGATGGTTCCTCTCTTCCCCAGCTGTGCCAATTCAACCTGGAGTGGGAAACATTGAGTTCTGACATCCTTAGGAGCTACCATGATCGCATGATAGAAATAAAGCTGACAGTTCTGTCAGGGATGTGAGAAGCAGAACCAGAGCCAGCTTGTTCCTGCAATGATGTGCTAGCTGTACACAGCTAAAGATAATACAAGCAAGTTTGGTAGATAAGATGTGCAGATATAGTTCAAAGACACACTGAAGAGGTACTGACATTTCATGTATTACTAACCTACTTATCGGGAGCAGTGTTTGCTAAATGTTTGCAGTACTATGGAGGAAGTGGAGGAAGGGACGAAGAGCCTCCACTTGGGGACTGACTACTTTGCCCCTTACATTTAGACTGCATCTCCTTACAATCTAAAAATAACTGCACTATCTGTCACTTCTTACTTAGTTGGTATTTCAGGTAATTGATTTATAAATACTTGACAGTATTTTTATCTTGTGATGAGGTTCTTAATGACCCACAGGCTCATTGATCATGTAAGTTAAATGCCTAATCTTTTTAAAGTGATCTATAACCTTTGGAATAACTCGTCAGGGCAAGTGTTAATATTTATGCTCTATGGATAAGAAAATCAGGCTCAATGAGGAACCAACCCACATCCTGCAGACTTTTGTTTTTCTCACGTTTCACTGCTGCTGATAGGCTGTTTCCTACATACTCCATTGTTGCTGAGGAAGTTATTCAGTGTTTTCTGAAAAGGATAATATTTTCCCCCTTATAAAATGTCAATTAAGTAAGATCTGTAAAAACATCTGAAATACTTCTAAAGTCTCAAACTGAGTTATGCCCTGGGTTTTCCAGAGGTCATAACACATCTACAATGTCGTTTTCTAGCCAGATGTCTGGACAAGCCAGGCCTTGTGGTCATGTTCTGAGCATGAGACACTGTAGCAGTACCGGGCACTTGCTGGCTGGCTGTGAATATGGAAGCTAGGTTGATTGCAGGCCACTTCAGGTAGCTGAGGTATAAATCTTCCATAAAGTACTTCTTATAGGTATCACTGAAAACATTTTCATTTTCAATAAGTTTTGTTGAAGAGCGAGCTTAAGAAGAGAATCATGTAAAACAAACTCTGGCTGGAGAGATAGCTCCCCCGATAACATGCTTGCTGCACAAACATGAGGACCTGTGTTAGATTCCCAGAACCCATGCAAAAAAGTGCCCATCATGGCGGTGCACATCTCCAACCCCTGTGCTAGGAGGGTGCAGATCCCTGAGACTCACTGGTCAACCTGCCTAATCCATTAGTTCCAGGACAGCATGGTAGTGCACATCTCCAACCCCTGTGCTAGGAGGGTGCAGACCCTTGAGATTCACTGGTCAACCTGCCTAATCCATTAGTTCCAGGACACTTAGAGACTCTAACTCAAAGGAAGCAGATGGTGTTTTTGAGAAAGACACCCAAGGTTGTCCTCTGGCCACCATATGATTACACACATGTGCACCCACCCCAAATGCAGATACACATGAAAAACAGAACTTATATTTTCCATTTTGGGATTTTGCATCGCTTTTGCCCTCTCATTCCTGAAAATGTGTGTGTGTGTGTGTGTGTGTGTGTGTGTGTGTGTGTGTGTATGTGTGTGTGCGTTGTGTGTTTGATAAATACTCAATGCTATAAGAAATGTTCACCTAAATGATGAATTTCAAACTTAGGAAATGTAATGTAACATTAAAAAATAGCCATTTGCCAAGCCTGATAGGGCATACCTTTAATCCCAACACTCAGGAGGCAGAGGCAGGCGGATCTCTGTGAGATTGAAGCCAGCCTGGTCTACATAGTGGGTTTCACTTCAGCTGGAGCTACAGGGAGACCCTGTCTCCAAAAAAAAAAAAAAAAAAGCCATTTGACTATTTTTCCACTGAACTAAATGCTTGTTTGTCTATTTTATGCAGGTCTCTAGGGTGAAATAAATGCAGAATTTATACTCTTTACCAGATATCCTTTCTCAGAGACTAGGTCATCACTTTGTAAAATGGAGAGACTGAAAATACTTACTTTAGAAAGTTGCATTTTCGTCCACATAAATGACAGGATCCAATCATCCCTCCTCTTAGCCTATGTCTTTCACTTTGAACTGAACCTGATTTTTTCTTTGAAAATGATTCCACTTAATTTTCTGGAGTTTCAGATGGTTACAGTGTTGCTGACTGGAAATGTCTTTTGATTTTTAAATTTGGAGGTCCTTGCTTACCCTTGTTGTGACTGTGGGCTGAAGAAGCCTACTTACTGGTTTGGTGACCACTGTGTTCCCACACAGGTAGGAAGTAGCACTGCACTGTTAGAATGTTGGTCAACCAAGACCAGCATGTGAAAAGGACTGGGAAAGCAAAGGAGGCTTAAACTGAATTGATTTTGTGTAAGTCACTTCCGTGAGGAGCCTCCCTTTAAGGTCAGTTAGACCAAAGATCTGAGGACTGAAGGAAATCACATGTCTATATTCATATGCTCAGAGTGCAAGAAGAAACATCTATTCATGGTGCATTCATATTTTCGGTAACTTTTCAGATAGTATCTGGGTATACACATATAATGATTACCGTGTGGTTAGGAAATGAGCAGTAATGAACAGTGTTGAATCACTTCATCGTCTAAGAGAAAGCGTCAAGCTCAAGGTCTAATGAGTATCCTCATTAGCAAAGTACTGCAGACCACAAACGGTTTGCCATTCTAATCCATTTCAAACATAAACCAGTTCATGCTTGCATGCACACACAAACTCCTACACACAACACTGAAAGAGTTAATTTAGGCCTTGGAGCACTGGTACTCAAACACTGCTTCAAAAGCTCTTAAATGGCAGAAAAATCAATACAGTTTTTTTATCAGACTTCAGTGTTTATAGAAGCAATGCAAAACAGGATTTTGTTAAATGTATATATTACGCCAGATCAAACTATAAGTTAAAACATCTGTGTCCAAGTTAATCTCAGATATAGCATGAAGATCATTTGAGTTGTGTGTTTCCTTTTGTGACCTTTTTAGATGTGGCTTTCAAGGGGATGGATAGGGAATAATTTTCTTAAGCTTTTAGCTGTCTGCTATAGTGCCAACCGTTGAAAATACAGCAATATTTTCAAGTTACTCAGATTAATAACATAAAGGAAAGAAAAGCCCTTTAGTAATTTCAAAATAGTGTTGCATAGGGAATCTTTAAAAACTAGATTATAGGCATATAAATATAAACATGCATATCGAAGACTGCCATAGGCTATCCGTGACATAAAAATTTCAATTAAAACCATTTTTATGAGCAATTATCACATTCTGAAAAAGCATACACAAGAAGCTGGTGGATTATTCCACCTCCCCAATGAAACAAGACTTAAAACATAAGCAAATATAATGGACTTAGCCTAGCAGGCACTGATCCCTTTTAGCACAAAAAAGGACTTACAGAAAGTCCTTGGTTCCTATTTGTAAGAGACAAGAAAACAAGAAATGAAGTTGATGGAGGCTTTCTTTTTTTAGATCTGTTTTTTAAAGGATCAGACATCTGTAATTCAAATCCATTTTGATTGAAACAATAAATTTGATTCAATTCTGAAATTTCATTCCAAAAGTGTAAGAGAGAAATTCATGGGACCCCTCAAAGTAAATGACAAGCCTGGTCTCTGAAATATGTCAGGAACACATTAACACCATGTAAAAATAACAGCAGAACCAAACCAAAGTCACACGGCCAAATGTCCTGAAAACAAGAATCGAAGAAAGGAACTCGCAAAATTTAATATTAATTGTATCTTTGCTAAGTAACTAGGCATTATGATTAAATCCTCCTAATAACTTGTAGGCAATGATACCATTCATTCTTTGTTTGGTCAAAGTGCTGGGCAAAGGCATTTACTCAATGTTAAGAAGACGATATTGCAGAAGTGAAACAGAATCATTCCTCAATATACAAAAATACCTTTAATACATGCTATGATCAAACTCTGTTCTACATGACAGGGATATAACCATAAACATTAATCAGTGATCTATACAAATATAATACGTCAGCACCATGAAGAAAAACGAAACAAAGAAAGAGAACAGAAGATATCCGAGGAGTGCCATTTAAATAAGGTAGTCAGAGAAAGACTGTTGAGATGGCATTTAACCAGAATCATGAATAAAATGAGAGTAAACTCCATGGACGTCTGTAGAAAGAATTCCACACAGACAGCACAGGCCATGCAAGAATACCAAAGCAAGAATTTATTTAAGTGTACTTAGGAACATCCAAAGGGCCTGAAGAGAGTGAAAAAGTTGGAAAGAGGTAGGAACTATCTAAGAGAGATTACTGGGGCCAGATTATCCCAGCCTCAGAATATGATGGGAAGTCACTGGAAAAGTTAAGTATGAGAGGGGCTAGGGCAAGCCAAATGACTAGGACTGTTACCCAAAATAGAACCACAAAATCCTTAGCACAATGCTTCAAGCAGCACTTACTTGTAGAAGCCAGCCAATAACGAGTTGATTATCGATCATGAGTGCATGATAATGAATGCAAGAAAGAATGAACGAATACCAGATTGATAGTGATTGTCTATTCCCCAGCAAAAACTTATCCACAGCATTAGATCTTTGCTCCCCTAGTCAAACCTGGGTGCCATCAGATGGCACATGCCTATAATCTCAGCACTCAGGAGGCTGAGGTACAAAGATGACTGCATGTTTAAGGCTAGCTTGGGCTACATAGTAAGACTCTATCTCAAAAAAAAAAAAAAAAAAACTAGGGCACCAGAGTCATGTATTCGACTATTAAGATGGGATGAATGAATAAGCAAAAACTAAAAGAATGCTATTATTTTGAGGTAGGTGTGGGTGTATAGTGTGTGTGTGTGTGTGTGTGTGTGTGTGTGTGTGTGTGTGTGTATCTTTGTCCATTTGTGTGTAGTGGCCAGAGGAAAACTTGGGGTATTGGTCCTTGCCTTGTATCTTGTTTGAGACAAGGCCTCTCTGTTGTTCACCACTCTGAATACCAGGTTAGCTGGCCCACAAGCTTTTGGAATTCTCCTGTCTACCTCCATCTTGCCTTTGGAACACTGAGATTATGTACACATGCTGTTATACCTGGTTTTTACATGAGCTCTGGAAATTTGAACTTGGATGCTCAAGTTCTCATGGCAAGCACTTTACTCACTGAATCCAATGAGATGTCCCCAGTCTGGTTCTGCATCTGGTTCTGCTTTTTTTTTTTTTTTTCTTCAGGGTTTAAAATGGCTTTTATTTTATTTTTTTTTAAGTGGCATTCAGGGGATTTGAGTGGAGCACTGCTGGAAATACTGAGGTCAATACTGGCCCTCCCATTTCCAACCAGAAGGGTGTTCAATGCAGGCGGGATCCCACTGAAGTTTCAGGGTACTCTTCCTCCAGTGCAGCACCCTCACAGTACCCCTCACACATTCTATTCTATGACACCCTGAGAAGCCGCCACCAGTTCCTGGGACCTCATCACTAGGAGTCTTCTGAGGAAACATTTGTCTGAAAGACTTCATCCGTTGACACACCCAGGAGAGCAGCGCCCATGCTGACAGCTCGTCTGAGAGATTACCAAGGTCCATTAACAGTGTGAAAGAATGAAGATGTTGCAAATCACTCATCGGAGAAGCGGCTTATATTCAAAGTATAGAGGACCTCAGAGAACTCCATAGTCAAAGAGACCCAATTAAAAATTGGGCAGATGGTCCAAATATACCTTGTTTTAAAAGGAGGCATTCAAATAGCCAGCAATATAGGAGAAAACGTTGAACATCACTAACCATCAGGGAGACCCAAAGTACAACCATAGTAAGGCATACTTTCACAAGCTGAGTTAGTGGTGCAGGCCTGTAATCCCAGATACTTGGGAAGCTGAGGACATCTCCCTCTAGCAGAAGGAATTGACTAAGAGCTTGGGAGAGTGCAAGTTGCGGGTTAGCTGATAAAAGTCTTATTAACACTTCTCAAAAAACAGAGGCAGAGAGCAGGAGAGTGTTTCTTTGTAGTTCTTTAAAAGAATGCTTTATTTACTATTTTTATTTTGTGTACGAGTGTATTGCCTGCATGTGTATAAGTGCACCTGTGTTGTACAATGCCTATGGAGGTCAGAAGAGGGTATAGGATCCTTGGAACTGGAGTTACAGATGGTTGTTAGCCACCACATGGGAGCTGGGACTCGAACCCAGGCCCTCTGCAAGAACAGTCACTGCTCTAAACCATTGATCCATCTCTCCAGTCCTTCTTTGTGAGTTCTTATACTTATGATTATTCTGAATGATGGGCCTGGGTTTATCCAGTATCATTCTTTAAAAAAAAAAAAAAAAAAACTATCCAAAAGCCAGTAATATCTTACTCTGCTACATACCTCTGAAACCATGCTACTTCTTTATAATGTAGTTTTTCTAGCTGAAGTGTTTTGTTATGAACCCCGGAGTACAAGAAATTGGATCTGGTACTACTCATTCAAGAATATAGTTAGAAGGTGCTTTGTACCTAACGAGATCCTTTTAACAGTCACTATTATGATTAGATTCAGGCTCTTACCACTGACCCCCATACTGCTATAGCGGTTTCCTAAGTAAGACCCATGCTTCCAGCTCTCCATCTTCCCATGCCAATTACTTTCAGTCTCTTCTTCAAATGCTTCAAAGTCTCTCCATATGCTACAGAATGGAGTCTGAATTCCTCAGCACAGTGAAAAACACCTGTCCACCTTGCCAAACACCCCTGCAACCACCACCACATGACCCATCTTGAACCCACACTTTAGTCATCAGACCTATACACTCCAGCCTCTTTCTTCTCAAAGCCTTACAAGACAGGCAGTTCATCTTGGAATACTTCTTCCTGCCTTTTCTACCTGATAAAGTGATGTTCACCTACAAGAGTCAGCTTGAACATCTCTACCTGTGACATCACCCCAAGCCCCTCTCTCCAGCTCTGCAGAGAGAAGTTTGTATTCTGTCCTGTGCCAGCTGATAATGCCCACAAAGAAGAGCCACTATGCCTGCCTTATTTCTATTAGGAACCTCTAGCCTCTAGCCCAGTGTTCTGGTATATTCAATATCTTTGTTGACTAAATATTAAATCTGAAATGAGGATGAAGACATGACAATGCTTTCCACATTTCAAGATGTCAATTTCAAAATGTACTTACAGGATAGCTGAGATCAGTGGGGTGTAACAGGGCTGTCCAATCTCAGATAAGATATATCCCCAGCACTTGGGAGGCAGAGGCATGTGGATCTCTGTGACCTCAAGGCCATCCTGGTCTACATAGCAAGCTCCAGGCCATCTGGAGCTACAGGGACACACTGTCTCAAATAAAAAAAGAATCCCTCAGTTTGTACTTAAGAGTTTTAAATGAAGTTTTAGTAAAACTGAACTAAATTTTCTCCTTCCACGTAGAGAAGGGGGCGTGCTTCTCCAGTGAGGGCTGTTATCTGCATTTCACCATGGAGCCCTCCATACTGTGAGCATGCTCATTAAGGATCATGGTCTTGCTTGAATTTTGTAACAAATCATTTTTACTAACCTAGGTAAACGGTTTTCACAGATGTGAGTGATTTTTGGAGAATATGTTCAGCAAAGGCATTCTATTCCATCCAAATGCAATGCTTTAAAGAAAGAACAATGTGGTGATAATCACCATTTATTTTCAAGCATTGCATATTTGTTTCAACAAATTTCAAAACATTTCCCAAGGGATTTTAAAGAAAGCTCCCAAGACTGTTTATCAAAACAACATATGGAATGCTAATTCTGCTGTGATGCTCGACTCTAATACAGCAAGAAACAGACTCTTCCTAAGATCAGCAGATTTGCAAACACTAATTAAGAAACATTGAAAACTATCAAGGTCAATTTAAGAATCCATTTGAAAATAAATATTCCTAGTCTTGTTAGTTCTAGTAATTTCTCAGCAGGGATTCACTGAACATCAACAAACTTTCACTGTGCAATTTTTGTAGTGATGGTAAATAAACAAAGGTGCACTTCAGATGTTGAATACACAGCCAAATATTGAGGTTTGGAGGACTGAGTGGAAATAACAGATTTGTCTCTGTTAGTATAATCACTTCTTGGGAACCAAATTGTTGGGGTATAGGGTTTCTACTCAGCTTGAGATACATGTCTCCTATGAGACTTTCTAGGAGCTCTGTGTTCACACAGGGAGCATGTTCTGATAGTGTTAACTGCTAGAATCGTTCTCTACCTTGTGTGATAAGAATGAATAACTAATGAAAATGTTTCACAAAGTAACTCAATTCTGCCTTTTGCATTCTGGCGATTCCTTTGTCTAATCCTCCATTCCATTGCCATGCCACTACCTGCAAAAACCTTTAACAGATAATGAAAGGGACACTCCACACATCTGTGTACATACATATATACGTGTGCTATGCATGCATCAGTCTTCAAGTGCTCAGATTTCCAACTAGTGGTCATCAAACTTTCACATGGTCAGCTTGCTCGCATGTTTAAAGACAGTCATCCAATCATGGTTAGCTCTACACACAGGATGAGGAGAGGTATTATCTGCACTCTCCAAGAATAGAGCCGCAGCAGGCCCAGTGGCACAAGCCTGTACATCCCAGCTATTCAAGAGGCTGAGGAAGGTGGATTGCCAGCTCAAAGCCTGCCTGAGGTACAGAGAAACTTCAAGGCAGCCTGAAAAACATGGGGAGAATTTGTCTAAAAGATGAAAATTAGAAAAAGGGCTGGAGACATAGTAGAATGCTTACAGGTATGCATAAGCCTCTAGACTCAATCTCTGTTCCAGAAAAAAAAAAAAAAGAATACAGAGAGCCACTAGTAACATAAGGTGTTTAAAACTGCATCGTTCTTAATAAGCTACTCTTAACTAAGAACCCCAAAGCATTAGCAGTGGACCTAGATGGCTGAACATACAGCCAGGGCACAAGACTTTTTCTATCAGTTTGGCATATGACTGTTTTATCTCTTTATATGTTGTCTTATTCTAGAAGAAACTCAAGATAATCTTGTAACAACCTATGAAATAAGATTAATAGGGGCAGGAGATATGGCTCAGCAGTTAAGAGCACTGACTACTCTTGCAGAGGACCCAGGTTCGATTCCCAGCACCCACATGGCAGCTACAAACCATCCTTAACTCCAGGTCCAGAGGAATCTGAAGCCCTCTTCTGATCTCCGTGGCATTGCACAACACAGGTGCACTCACATACATGCAAGCAATGCACTCATACACATCAAATAAAAATAATAAATAAAATATTAAAGAAAAAAGATTAATGAAATAAGTATAGGATTGGCTACAGCTCTGAGACATATAAAACAGAATCTGACCTTTTTTCCTACTATACTTCTTTTGATGGAATTCAATGCAAACAGGGCATACTTAAATGATTAAGTCTTCAGCTCCAGAGACCCACAATACTGGACTGCCCAGATGAAAACCAAAAAGGTTTCAAGACAATGATGTAAAACTACAGAAAACAACAATGCAAAGGTATGTCAGAGTGAATGCTATAGAGAGTAATCAAACTTGTCAGCTGACACCTTAAGGAACACCATCCCATGAACAAATCTACCTCCTCCGTCCCTCCTCCTTCCAACTCATTTCATGTTAACAGTAAAAAATTAGGAAGATTTGAGACTGTGGAACTGAATGGAATGGAATGACAGCTTAACCAAAGAGGGACTAGCAAATTTAATGTATGGAGAAGCCTACGGGTTTTTTGCCTAGAGATACAGAGTACCCAGCAACTAAAACACGAAACAGTGGAAAATTTAAAATATTATTTATTGCTTAGTCAAAACATTCAAACATCACAACTTAGTCATTGCCAAGTCCAAATTAGAGGGGTGGGCTTTTTAAAAGCTTCTCTTAGGGGAAGATTTCAGCCCTACAGAGAGGTGTGATGCATAAGAAGATGGAGCATCTGGCTGCAGACCAATGTGCCTACGAGCCCAAACCAAGTGGACCCATATGGAGAGCTTTTAGAAAATCATAAACAGTAATGCTGAAGCGATGTCTGAGCTTACATTGCTTTACAGCATCAATAATTAAAATAGACTCACTTTGCTCAGTGAAAATTCTGACAAGACCTACAGGATTTACTGGTAATCTAATTGTTCTCTATTTATTCATGTTTATACACAGTGGGTTTTCGTCTGCTGCTTTAATTGATGTTTAAAATTTACAGCTATCCAGGTACTTTGTTTAAACACCAACAGACAACCCACATGTACTTCCCTCATGAGAGAAAACCCACATTCATGACCCTGATATCAAAGCCCAGAGGCAGAACAGGAACAGCAAATGCAAGACTAGAACTAATGGGTTGACTCTGCTCAAGTATACGAATCATAAAACTTACCATTTTAACACTTTAGACAATTGCTTTAAGCAAATTCACTGTGTTATTTAATCATCACTACTTCCATTTCCACAAGTGTTTTTATTTCTTACAATCCCAAACAAAAACTTTGAACCCATTAAACAGGAACTCCCGACTATAGCCCTCTCCAGTCACTGGTAAAGTCTATTCCCAATCTCTTAAGAATATGTCTATTCTACACATGTAAGTGGAATTGTAACAGCATTTGCCATGTTGTAGCTGGCATATTTTTAGTGCAATGTTTCAAAGTCATTCATATCCTACCATGTATCAAAATTTCATTCTGTTATAAGGATAAATAATATTCCACTATTTCCTACATTTTATTACTTCACCTCTGGACACTTGGACTGTTTCCATCTTTCGACTGTGGCTGAATGCTGCTATAATAATTGATTCATAGCATCTATTTGCTATCCCATTTTCAATTCCTTTGGATATATTGCTAGGAGTACAATTGCTGGATTACTGGTATTCTATTTAGCTTTTTTGGGAACCACGAAAGTCTTCCAGAACAGCAGCTGTGGCACTTTACATTCTCATACTGCAAAAGGGCTGCACTTTCTCCAGCCATTACCCAAACTCCCTAAACTCATTGTTTCAATGGGAAATTCCAAATATTGAAACTCTGAAAGTTGAAATACACAAAACTACAATTCTCATTGAAGAAAAAGGCAATATACAATGTGTAGAAAGAGAAATCACAGGGAAAGGGGTAGTAGGTGCATGTTGGACCCAGGACAGGTGCAGCTTGTTAAGTGGATTGGGAGTCTAGAGACACCATTTAATGTATCTATGAGTTTGAGTCCAGATAGTCGGGTCAGTCTGTGTGTGCCTGCTCAGAAGGCTT
Source organism: Nannospalax galili (assembly GCF_000622305.1). Taxonomy (NCBI): domain Eukaryota; kingdom Metazoa; phylum Chordata; class Mammalia; order Rodentia; family Spalacidae; genus Nannospalax; species Nannospalax galili. The sequence goes on along the minus strand of NW_008341028.1, from coordinate 1,004,561 downwards.
GCTATGCAGAAAAAAATGTGAGCATTTCCTCCAAGGAGAGCCACGCCGTAGGACAGAAAGCAACTGCTCCTTGCCATAAAGGCTCATACTCAGAGCTGATCTTCATGAAAGTCACCCAGCTTCTTTTCTGCTCCCCCTTTTTTCTTTCCTTTTGCTCTTTTGAAAATGCTTTTCATCCCCTATTATAAGTCAGTGTTATTTTTTCAAGTTTGCATTGTCACTGCTCTAGGTACAACTAAGCGATGACTTTTGGAATTCAATTTGCTTTATGGAGTTTGTGCAGAAAGGACTATAGGAAAATGCATCACCAAAATGCTGGCTTTAGGGGCTGGAGAAATTGCTCAGTGGTTAAGAGCTGTCTTAGTTTGTTCTTCATCGCTGTGACAAAACACTCTGACCACTACCAACTTGGGGAGGAAAGGGTTTATTCAGCTTACATATCCCAGGTCACAGTTCATCTGGGAGCCCAAGGTAGGAACTCAGGGCAGGAACCTGGAGGCAGGAGCTGGAGCACAGGCCATGGAGGAATGCTGCTTACTGGCTTGCTCTCCTGGCCCCTGCTCAGCCTGCTTTCTTATGCAACACAGGCCCACCTGCCCAGGGGTGGCACCACCCACAGTGGGCTGGGCCCTCCCACATCACTCATCAAGAAGATGCCCCTCAGACATGGCCACAGGCCAGTCCAATGAAGAAAATTCCCCAATTGAGGCTCCCTCTACCCAGGTATGTCAAGTTGACACTAAAGCTATCCAGCACAAGAGCATTGGCTACTCATGCAGAGGACCTGGGTTTGATGGTGGCTAACAACCATCCATAACTCCAGTTCTAGGGGCTCCGACACCCTCTTCTGACATCTATGGCCATTGCACTCACAAGTGCACTTACACACATGCAGGTAAAACACTCATACACATAAAATAAAAATAATAAAATATTTTTTAATTTCTTTTTCCAAAATCATACTTTTGGTATTTTTGCCCTTTCAGGATTCTAGCATTTAAGGATTTTGACCATCCAGAATAATGGTACTGGAGCTGTATATCTTTCAGGAGCATAATCTAAAGGCTTCTTCAAAGGGTTTTATAGTTTTAGCCCTCACTATTAGGTCTTTGATGCATTTTAAATAAGTTTTAAATGAGGTAAGGATCCAGTCCACACTTCTTCCTGTGCAGATCATTTTCTTGTCATTTTTGTTGAAAAGTCCCTCTCGCTCTCTCTGTCATAGACAAGAGAGAGAGAGAGAGAGAGAGAGAGAGAGAAATATTGACTGTGGTAAAATATACAAAGCATAAAATGTGGCCATTTTAACACTTAAAATATACAATTAAATTGTTTTAAATACATTGACAGTATATATATATATATGTGTGTGTGTGTGTATGTGTGTGTATGTATATGTATATATCACTAGGCTTTAGATAGAAATTGAACTGAATCTAGACATTGCTTTATGTAATCCTACCATCTGAATAATATGGCCTTCTAATTCATGAACACAAAATATTTTTCTTTAATCTCTTTCAATGGATTTATCATTTAAATTATTTTCACAAACATTTTATTCTTTGTGCCAAGAAATTGTTCCAAGTGCTTTACAAATATTAATTGATTTACTCCTCTTAACAACCTTATGAACCATGATTTTAACTTCCATTTTATGGATAATAACATGGAAGCATAAGAGCATGAAAAGGCTCAATGACTGGTGGCTGGTAATTAAAAGAACTAGAGTTTAAGCACAGCAGCCTGGCTCTTTAAAACATTCATTTATTCAGTAAATATTTGTACAACCGCTTCTGGTTCCCAAGAAGCTCCTGAAAGAAGAGGTTATGTACAAACAACTTATTAAAGAAGTGTTCCCAGGAGACACCAGTTAGACAGTAAAGAAGGTAGGCTGGGAAGAGGACAAAGCCAAAGCCAAACCTTTGATGTAATTGAGATACCCATCTGAGCCCCACTGTGGAGAGCTTAGGGGTCCATATCCACCTCAAGGCAAGAGGCTGGACTTTTGTACTACTATATCACTCAGTGCCTCCAGGTCCTTTTGCTGGAGATATATACTTAAGACAATCCCAGATTTCCCTGTGCCTGAGTGAAGTGGGTCCAGTAATTCAAATTTAGACCTCCAAGGCATGTTACAAGTTCAAGATGGTAAGATAAAAGTGTGCAGATGGTAGGTGGTGGATACATGAAAGTAGTCAGTAGATCCGAACAGTGGCACCTACTGTGTGTAAGTCACTATACACTGGAAGTGAGATGAGTGAGGTCCGTGTACTCACTCTCAAAGAGTTGATGTATTGGTAGCAAAGCACAGGCACTTTATATAGGGTAGACAGACAAATTGATTAGAAACTGAAGAATAACAACTATCAACTTTTTTATGCCCAAGATAAATACATAAAAACTAAAGACTGCTGAAGAGAACACCATCACATCTGACTGAGGGTTAGAATTGACAAAACCTGGGGACAACCTGTAAGGAGAAACTATGTGAGCAGTCCTGCAGTGTGAAGTCAAAGAGCACACTCATCATTAATCCTGGAAATAATGTAGCTCCACATGTATGAACTAATCCACTAAATCAAATGCTCTCTGATGGGGTGTATGTAAAGTCTGTCTGCTGAATTTTGAAGTTGACAGTGATGTACACTCAAGCTAAAGGGGAATTATTCCACTACGCCAAGGACCATGGCTCAGAAAGCTCAGTTGAGCACCCGGTACACCAGGCATCTATAATCTTGCAACCTGCCTGGCATATGCTTTTCCATACTATAGCCTCAATAAGGGACCAGAATTGGAAAGGAATTTGGACCATATAAAGGAACACTCATTCCAAAGAGCAGGCTGTTGTAATCAAGCTTGAGGTTCATTATTACATGAGGATGAGTTTATTAATGATCCACTGAGGCGTAGACCATCAGGAGCTTACCATATTCCCCTTCTGGCTTCCTCCAAGCCCTAGGAGTTCTTACTCATCTTTTCCTATTGGAAACTGAGTCAGCTCATAAGATTCACTTTGCCTTGTAACATGACTGGCTCATTGTTTATGTTAATAGACAAGAAGGGAAGATAGAACCACCACCAATTATGTATCATATATTATTTTCCACAGAAAAAAATGACTAAGAAGAGATGACAGATATACATAAAGCATGACTTTTGAAAGAACAGTATAGTGGGACAGGATATGCAGAAAAGTTATGAACATGGAATACGGGAGACAGGCATTCTAAGTCAAGATGAAGAGTCATTACTCTTAGCAGTGAAATGAACAGAAGTTAAAGTTTAGGTAAATTGCCCTGCCAAGGTACACAGAATGATTAGGAGGGACATATATTAAAAAAGAAAATCTGTTAGAACCTTCAGAATTAGAACTGTGCATAGGTAGAGGATACAGAAGAAAATCTAGAGATAAAATGGAAAAATACATCTTAATTTGGTCAATAGATTCTGATAATACAATAAACACATACAAGTTTACTTTTTGGATTAGACATCAAATACATTAATACCCCTGAACACATGGTTATTAAAATTATCCACAGATTAAAAACAATACAAAGAAGCTTCAGTTGCATAGACACTGGGTAACTCTAACTTTTAGATAGGAATAAGAAGAATCATGTGGACTTTCTTTGTTATTTTTAGAAATATACAGAGGAATTCCTTCTTCTCTTTCATTAAAAAAAAAAAAAACATTACCGGGGGTGGTGGGACTTGAAACAGGTTCTCAGTATCTAGTCCAGGCTTGCCTTCAATGCACTTTGAGCCCAACCAGGTCTGTAACTCAGCCTCTGGAGTCCCAGGATTATAGGCCTGTGACAGCACATCTGGCACAAGCATCATCTTGATAAAGCATTAAGCAACGGGTTACATCACTCAACCATCACATGTCCCATCTCATCTCAGAGACAATCAAAATCCAGAGAACATATTTATTTTGCTAACTAATCAAAGGCCATTTATGTGAGGCAAATGCCACTTTTCTAAAGAACGATTCCTCTTGGTTATTTCCTGATTCTGTCCTAGCTTACAGTCACACTCCCAGTGAGTATCCCTTTTTCTTTACTGAATCAATATTCATTTGAGGAATTGTATGACCTGAGAAAAACCAACTCAGAAACATTGCAAATTATATTTTTAGGTCCAAAGTAATTATTACCTGCCCAATTAGTTTCAGAAAACATGGCTGCTTTATGAATAGTATTTTCAACAAAATGTTTTGTGGAAGTAACTTAGCTTCTGTTAACAATGGCAAGCAGAGCAGAGCTCATTCAAACCCTTTTTTTCTTTTAGAATGGTCAGAACCCTCTCAAAGCCTGAATATAGAATACCGACTGAAAGATGTGAGGTCGGCCAGGTACAAAGTCTGCAATCACCACAGCTTCACATAAACAGAAATCAGGATTTCCCAAATCCTGTGATTAGGTCAGGAAATCTCAAATCCCTGAACCAATTGATTAATGTAACTATGATGGGTTCAGGAAACAAAGCGAAGGGAAGTTAGTTAAGAAGTGGCCGCTCAAGAAAGGCTGTACTTAAACATAATTTGCCCTTTCCTTCCGTGCCTTTGGGCGAAGTGTGATGGAAGATGTTGCCAGGATCATAGAGACCCTGTGTTTGGGCAGAGTTCTAGGTTATCATTTCTGTATCCTTCTTGCACTTTGATCTAACTCACGCTGACAAAGGAAACAAGGGGAGCAAGCTAGACAAGCTCCCAACGCAAGGTAATCATGACAGATGAGCACGGGACTGAGCTGTTCCAGCTGGCCTCTCAGGCCATCAGCAGGCCCTGTGCGATCTATTAGCAGGGGGAGCCCAGGTGCAGAGACCCTGCTGCAGGCTCACAAAGCGCAGTCTGGCCATTAACTGATGCGAGCATGGGGTAACTGATGAAAAAAGCATGCAACATAAACGTCAGTCAGGAAATAGTTACAAATTAGAAAAAGAAAGAGGTATCAAGGGCAGAGGGGCCTCTATGCCACAGTCATAAAAGCACTTCCTCTTTTTCCTGACTTCAGAACCACAAAGCCGAATTCTCTCCATATGAAATTCCTCCCAAGTCACTGGCTACACCAAACCAAGGCCTGTCTGCTTTGCTGTGTTCACAGAACAGCCACATAGGAACAGAAGCTACTGCTTTGCTGTCTGACTGCTAAGGGAAAGTGTCGTAGGACACGGGGAGCAGCAGCCTGTGACCTCCCAAGGACAGCCTCCAGCACCTGGGATGCTTTTGTTCTCTAGGAAAACTGAGCCTGTAACATGTGCCAAAGCTCAGCAGCACGGCATGGCTCAAGTTTAACGATTCTGATAGACTCTCTGAGCTGCGCAGGGCCTCTCACAGCTTCCAAGCCAGGTGTATTGCTGACCCATGAAGACTCATTTATTTCATGATTTCTGTTCCACTGGGCTGGCTGAGTACTATGACCTCAGACCAGTTTCCTGTGCTCATCAGAGTTCCTCTCTTACCAGTGTTCTCAAGATTATTTTTGCACAATTACAGCATGATGACACTTCTTCTACCAATCAGAGCCACAGTTCCACATAAACAGAAATCAGCATCAGTCATCACATTTCTGTTTGTCTCTCCAACCAAACAGTCTCTTCTTGTGGACCAAGCCTAAATATGGCATCCTCCCACCAACAGAACCAAGCACATATGGTACACACTGGAGCGTGTGGAATGAATGGATTAGCCTGAACTGTCCGTGTTTATTATGACCAAACACAATATATATTTATTTCTTTTTCTGTCTGTTTTCGATTGTATACTTTTTCATGATTTAACTAAACCACTTCTTACAAACCTTATGAAAGATAGTTTAAAGATGTTTTACAGTTATATATGAGTACAGGTTGAATATGTTTATAGAAGAGATAGTATTCCTGGTAGCATTCAGTGAGGAAGTCAATTTTCTCCCTCCAAAGAGACAAGATATCCCAAGTGAAGGTAAATAGAACTTCATTTTCAGCAAAAACGTAATTAAGACTTTTATACTAAAATTCAGCTTTTCAACCCAAAAGCCAAAAACGTTATTAAGTATTTAATAAAACGATGGGATGGAAAATCGGGTTATGATTCACAAAATAGAAAATTCAAGAGAACAAACAGAAAGAGATCCCGGGAGAAACCGTTAGGCAAACAGCCTGCACCTCCCAGCATGCACAGCCTGAGAAGGACTGAGGGAAGCTGGGAGTAAAAATATATGGTGTGGAGATACCGGCTTCAGACAGAGGGAGGCATGGAGCATGCTGCCGTGGAAGCCCGAGAAGACAAAACACAAGAGGAAATGGCGAAGGCAGGTAAAGGACTGCAATAAGACTCTGTAGCCATGAACTCTAGTAAAATAGTAAACAGGCCCTGATGAGCAAAGGTGAACTGTGTGAGAAGCTGACAAGGCACCAGTGGCTGGAGTGCTTACCCATCGTCTCCTCTTGTGTCCTCTTTCTGGACAGGGTTTCAGAAAAAAGACTGCATTTCTTAAGCCCTTGCTCTAATTTTATATTCATGTTAAATGTGGTCTTCATGCTAAGCCTTATTAATGCTTATTCTTACTTATTATAAGAATTCTAGGGGCTAGAGAGATGGGTCAGTGGTTTAGAGCACTGGCTGCTCTTGCAGAGGACTTGGGTTCAATTCCCAGTACCCACAGGGCAGCTAACAACCATCTCTAACTCCAGTTCCAGAGGAATCTGACGCCTTCTCTGACGTCCACAGGCATTGCATAACACGAGTGCACATATGTAGGCAATACATTCATACACATGAAATAAAGATAATAAATAAAATATTCAAAATATTTAAAAAAATGAATTCTTTTTTTAATGTTATCTCTCTGTGTTCATTTTTCAAGCTTATAGAAAGTCTAGATCATAAAATCAAATAACAAGTAAAAGTCCAAATAATGGAGTAACAGCAAATGTCATATTTTCAAAAGGCACACCCATATCAGTGGTTAAATAAAGCAGTTTCCTCACAGAAACTGTGATTGTGATTACAGTTATTTCAAATCCAAAATAATTTGATACCCATCAAATATGACCTATATCACAAGCTATATGTCTATATGAAGATGCATTATCACAAAGTGCTCAATAATATGTATCAGTTGTTGGAGATATTGATAAACTTACTACTCACATTCAAATCGACTTATAAGTAATTTTTCAAAACTAATAGAAACTACATGTGATTTCTCTAGATTTTAATCTATTGGATTGGAAATAGTCTAACAACCTGCAGTAACTTTTAGCAACAACTTGAATCAATTATGTCATACTTTCTTATAATTACAAAAAAACATAAAAATATATGAATGCTTTTCCTTCAAGAAGCAGAGAGAAAAGACATATGCGGAGGGGTTGGGGAAAGGAAGGATAAACAGGAAAAATGCAAATAATTTTAGTGGGGTAAAGCTATTTTGTGTAAAACTATAATGATAGATGCACATTATTACACATTAGTCAAAGAATGAAAGCTGATATAAACCATGGGCTTTGGATGCAGTGATGGGTCACAGGTTCACTGCTTACATATGCACCACTCCAGTGGAGCCTATTGATCACAGGGAGGTTATGAATATACCGTACAGAGCAAATCTGTGAAACTTCTGTGCCTTCTTTAGTTTTCTATGAACCCCAAGTTTCTCTAAAAAAGTCTAAAAAGAAAACACAAAAGGTGAGAAATATAAAGCTTATTGGAGGACTAAAATTAACACATGAAATACCAGATATGTAAAACCAAAGTCTATAAATGGAGTGTTTGTTTTAGAAAGTTGAAGAACATATTACTGGATGTGGTAGCACATGCCTGTTGCCACACCTTTCAGAAGGGTGGTGAGTTTGAGGTTGGTGTAGTCTACATAGTGAGGCCCTGTTTTCAAAAGGAAAAAGGTTAAGTTGTAGAGAATATGCCTATAGTTATAAGTAAAATCTGGGCAAAATAGTTAATAGTTGCTGCAGTAAGGAAAATAAGCTTTCTGCTTCTAAGGTACTTTTTTTTTTTTTTTTTTTTTTTTTTGTAAAAGAATTATCTGACAACTGCCTGCCATTCCAGGTACAGAGCTATAGAGTAGCCTGAAGTACAATGGTGGATTACTAAATAAATTTTGGAATTCCCATGAGATCACCTTTAATCCCCAAATTAAAGAAAAAGCTTATTTCCTTCCTTTATTATTTTTTATTGTCAAAATTTTAGGATAAATATTTATTTTTCTTATAATAAAAAAGAGCAAGAATGTATCTTAGTACTTCAGAGGAAATCTGCACTTAAGGTTGGCACTGTCTCCTCTTTTCTCTATGTCCAAAAATAATCAGGTCCACAAAAATGTTTTGAAATGAATAAAGTGCTTAACAAAACAAAAAACAGTTATTATAGCTTTTTATGGACGATTCAATAATTTTTCAAAATATATTTTATTTATTATTTTATTTTATGAGTATGAGTGTATTGCTTGCATGTAGGTAGGTGCACCCATGTTGTACAATGCCCATGGAGGTCAGAAGAGGGTGTTGGAGTCCCTAGAACTGGAGTTACTCATGGTTGTTAGCTGCCATATGGGTGCTGGGAATCAAACTGGGGGCTTCTGCAAGAGCAGCCAGTGTTCCTTACTACTGAGCCATCTCTCCAGTCCCTCAATAACTTTATATTTCAATGATTAGACCGTAGGCTTCCTAGACATTTGATCAAACGTTTCCGGGTGTGTCCATGAGGTTGATATTGGATGAGATTAACATTTAAATTAATAAATTGAGTGTATCAGATCGTTCTCCATAATGAGACTGAACCTCATCAAACCAATCAGAAATCTGAGTGGAACAAAAGGACTGAGAGAGGGAACTTTGCTTTCCTAACTGCTTGGGCTAGAACATTAGCCTTCTACCTTCAGACTAAAGTGAAACCACCAATTCTCCTTGTTCTCCAGCTGCCAACTGAAGATCCTGGAACTGCTCAGACTCCATAAGTACTTAAAATTAATCTCTGATGCAATTCCTTATAATAAATCCTATGTATTGATACTGCAGGCTCCATAGTCCAAACAGCACATACCACAGACCTGCTATCCACAGTCATGGCCTATCTCTGAGTCTGAGCATGCCCTGGAGAAATGTTTATTTCATACCATATATGATACACTCATAGTTTATTATTAAAGTATCATATGTATCATAGAGATAGATGATAGATGGATAAATGATAAGTAGATGATAGATAGATCTGATTTTGTTTCCCTGAAGAAGCTTTACTAATACAGAAGGAATTCATGATCAAAGTTATATTTAAATTTGATTAATCTTACAGTGGCTTGCAGGGCAGACAGTAGTGGGGAAGACCTGAGGCTTAATATCAAGGCAGAAAATTTCTGCAGAGTGTAGGCAAGAAAGCTAAGTGAATGTGTTGAACAGAATCGTGGGAAAGGGCAGATTTTGGTCTTCAGGAAATCAACTGACCTGAGTTCTAACTCAAGCTGCTATGCCCTGGGGTAAGTCATTCCCCTCCCTAAGCCTCTCATTCCTCCTCCATAATATGAGTTTGTTAGACCATTAATCTCTAAGATTCTATCTATTCTTTAAATCTAAAACTCTACTATCAATAGGAAACAATATTTAGAGGCTCATGCAAACTGTGAATCCATTGGCCTGACTTTGTTGTTGTATACTATACTGAAATTCCATCAGTGCTCAATAAATAATACATTAAGCAAGCTGTTTTGGACATCTTGGTTTAATTGTTGGGCCTGGAAATGCCCTGCCTTTTGGCAAAGCCTTCACAATATCAATTACTTTATTAACTTTGCAAACATATAATGGAAAAATAAGCGCATTACTTTGAAACAGACTTGTTTAATCTAATTCTCTTTCTTAATCATGGAAAAAGTCAATTTATGAGACTAGCACATTTTCATATCAGATTATTTATAATGAAACATTAGGTAACCAGCATTTGGTGCAATTTAAGGATACTGCACGGGGGTTAAAGTAAGGTTCCCGTCATTCAAACATCCCTTACCATACAATGAATATGTGTAATGATGACCCATATCTGAGTCTGAGTTAGCCTGGGAAGACTCTTTCTAAATTTATTCCAAATAGAAATCCCACTGTCGAAGGTGGAAGACATCTGAGTGCTGTACTTGAACTTCTTGAATGCTGAAATCCTGTGATGCGCATTATAACGCTTTTGGTTTTAGAGATTCATGTGGCTGAACCTATTGGATCATAATAAGGCAACTATGAGCATGGCACCACACTACAGAACATAGAGCAAACCTTCAGTCAGTGTATTTCGTCAACAGTCTTCCCTAGCCCTGTCTTCATCCCAATCATATGGCTGTGTATTTCCTGAGACAGAAGCTTAAAAGAATGAAGCCATCATTCTTGTGGTTCGCATACTTAGTTATTCTCCATATTACTATAAAATCCAAATTAAAAAGAAAAGAAAGAAAAAAATGGGGCAGCAGCATAGTAAATCTCTTTTCAGCTTGTTGTCTTACCGCTTATGGTCTAGACATGTGGACCAGCTCTTACTTTCATAAAATCTTTTTCCTTCCTTTGTCTTGGGTTCTTTTTACAACTAAACCTGGACTTAACAGCATTTAATGTCCTGAAACTTTCAGGTAAGGCCATATTTTACATCATATTTTATTTCTGGTCTTGGCAGTAAACTCTGAATTAGCCATTAAGTCAGGATTTCTCATCTAGTCAACTCCAGGAAAAAATACATTTGAGAAAAGAGAAAGAGCCAGAGACCCTGACCAACAGAATCTATATTAAACTAGGAGAAAAGCATTCTTTCTGCTTGTGCTCCAATAGCAACAAAAAACGGAAGGCTCCTTTCCATATCAGATGGGGACTTCTTCCAGCAGAGGGGCTCCATGGAAAACCTTTCCCTGACCTTCATCCAGGAAAACTGAGTATGTCATAACGCTCTTCAACTCTACCTTCTCAGTCTATGCAATCAGACTTTATGAGATCTAAGCTATTATTTCTAAAGAGAGAGGAAAAAGAAGAATTTGTTCCCAAAATATCTAGTTCTCCACCCCCTCTACCTTCCTTCATTTATAAAGCAAGCCATCTAAATCTCTCAGGCTATTATTCCACAGGCGTGTTTATAATGTGGTAATGATTATGCTAATACCAGATGGGAGTATATCTATGTGAACATGTTATGTGAGTGTGTCAGGGATTGGGGGAGGGCTGCATTAGCACGGGGAGAACTATTCAATAAAATTTTAGTACATATGTAGCTCTCTCTCCATATTTACTAGTAAGCTCCTTCTCAAATGGGAAATAGACCATGTTTCCTTTGCGGAGGGCTATTTATTGAATAACAAAGACCATGTGTTCTGCTACGTCTTATTTGTCTGAACACTCTGCAGCTATTTTCTAAGCAAATTAATAACAGCATACTAAACTTATTTCCCAAGTGAAAACTTTTGGCTACTAACAGTGTCTTTATGTGCACCCCACTGTGCCCCAAAGCACAGGTAATCACTACCTAACCAAAGTCTATGACAGCACCCAAGTGAGGAGAATGCAGTTTTCATGGTATGCGAGGGAAAACTGACACCCTCTAATTAAATCACACTGTTTACACAAGCAAACGTATATCATGTCGCTTTTCCTACAAAGAGGAGAGAATGTGAAGTTTCAGGAGAGATAGATAGCTATTTAATGTGGAACTTGTCACCACCAACAGCCTCTGCATAATGAAATGCACATGGACACCCTTGCAGCAAAGTTGCTCTGGAGTTTCCCTTCGTCTGGGCCAGAGGGTGTGAGCAGCGCTGTCTCACACACCCACTTGCTGCACAGTGAACCTGGGGATGCTGGGGGCACAAAGACAAGAGGCTAGCAGCAAGTCCTCTGAGTTGATGAGAATAAAAGAAATAGTTCCTTCCCACAAATTAAAAAATTTAAAAAAATGCACATCCACACGACAAACAGAGGAGACACTGTGGTGCAGGGAAACTGGCCTCTTTTTAACCCACACAGATCAGGGTAAAGTGGAAGCAAACATGCTGCAATTCTGGAAGAAAGATTTCTTCTATATTACTGGAAACTCTGACTTTTGGCATATCAACATACAGATATGATTCCTATGAATTTAAATGGAAAGAAATAGGCTCTTGTCCTCAGGTTTTGTAACATTTTTGTATTTCAAATGTAATGCTTCTGACCCCAACTCAAAGTGCAGGCATATACCTCATTTCACTATTAAAATGCACCCTATGAAATCCCCACTGGGCTAATTTTAGTTCCATTTGAACATTGTGACTAAAACATTCTATTCATTCCACAGCATGTTCGTTCTCTCCCAAATTAAAACACTTTCTGGTGTTTTCGTATATATCCTTAAAAGTTCATTATAATTTCACATGAAAAATTTTTCTAACAGAATCAAAAGTAGCAAGAGTTAAAGATACAGGCCAGCAGATAAGCTTTTGCAGGTTTCCATCTGAAAGTCATAACATAACCTTTTATTCTGTGTGTCACTGGTACAGAAGGTTTCTCAAGGCAGAGTTCTTTAAACTGCAAGATGTTAAACAGATGTACTGTAGTCTTCCAGTTCCAAACTATGAGGAGTCTGTTTTCAGTCTGTGTGTTGTAGCCTTCATGTTAAAAAATTCTTTTAACAAGATCTTCAGGTTTTGATATTTGTTTTGTTGTTGTTATTGTTTTTCAAGCTGTGTATTTTCTTAGAAGAACCAGATTTTACAACACATGACTTTGGAACTAAATAAGGAGTATTAGTTTAAATTTTGCCATTTAAGAGCATATTTTCAGCAACACACTTTCCACTTCCTATGGCAGGTGCTGGAAGCCCAATCCCAGATGTTTTGGTGTGTAAATAGCAAGGGAAGAATTTGAGAAATGGGTAAAGATGCGAGAAGAAGGAAGGCATAAATAAAAAACAGACTTGTTGAAACTTCAGTCCATCTGGGTCTGTCACTAAAAGCCCTTTCTAAACATCTTGGCTTTGTTTTCCATTGGTGGCTTCTATGTTTAACTCTTTTCTCATGTTGCAAATGTCACTCTCTAAACCATGAACTAGCCAGTGATTGGTCTAACTGTTCACCTAGCTATTCATTTCGAATGAACCATGTTTTAGTCTGACCTTGACCAGAATGAATCCTATACTCAACTTCAATATACTGAGATTGAGAATCCTATCTTAGAGATGCAGCCATGTTCCGCCATCTTAATTGCCTTTCAACTTAGAGCCTGAATCTGACTATACTGTTAGCATGATAAATGGGTTCTCAGACCATACTAGCCTCAGTCTTTGTAGTTGAAAGGCTAGTTTCGTCCCTTTTGTTCTTATCCATTTCTTTCTTGAAGGAATTGCAGAATGCTTAGTTCTAACAGGGTTAAAATGGTGCTTCTAAATGTTTCCTCTTTATTCATCTTGATGTTTGCAGAGCCTCTCCATCATTTCAACTAGATACACATGAGCAAACGGCCTTTTATTATGTAGGCAGCCTCTTTCTCAGTTATCCTTTCTCAATAAGCTAATCAGTAAGTGGGGGCAATTAAAGCTATAACCTGTGTTGGGCTGAGTTTTACCACCAGGCCCTGTGTATCTCACTGATAGGAAGAGATAACATCCCTTTCTCGTCAAAAACACCAGTGTCTTGGAGAATGGGGTACATGTGGTAGAGTCAGATAGACTTCAGCACTTGTACATCCGATGGCCGTTAGGTTACTTTGGTCCTGAATACATGGATTCTGCAGCTGTGGGTGATGACAGTGACTATGGTTACATTTTCCATGTCATACACTGAGCATTAGACATGGCAAGCATAAACAGCACAGTCCAATGTCTGATAACCAATGCTAACGAATTGTAGGCCATTACCATTTGCCTCACACATTCTCTGTACTCCAACCAAAGAGTGTCTCTCTTTAAATTAACCACTGCCAATTACCAATGGGCTGCCAAGAATTTGCTGGACCAGACCCTGGACCCTGGAAAGTCTTTTTAAAGATATAGCTCCAAGTTGTCACTCCTTAACGCCATAAATATTCAGGATTTTTGCTCTTTCTGATACAGAAGGTTGACAGCACATTGTAGTCACTGGCTCAGAGATAGTTCTTCTGTCACATTTGTTTTCCCTTCTACCATCATTTTCCATTCCCCTCCTCCTTACATGGGAAACTGTTCTGATATATTTGTGTCTGTTTTTAATGTATTTTTACAAAATGGGCCCTACTTTTATAGCTTTATTTTTATGTAATGGGAGCCCATGACAGAGCTCATTAGACTCTGTTGTTTCCTGCTATTTTAACAGCTCTTCCAAGTTGCTGCAGGTACTTCTGATTGTTGCTCATACTCCTTTATGCACACTGCCCACATTTTCCTGATCTTTGGATAATAAATTTTGAACTACTATAGATGAATACCTTAGACATGACTCTTTTGGACCTTTTTGAGGATTTTATTGGGAATTATTCCAAAGAGCAGAATTGCAGGGTCATATAAACAAATACACTGGCTGATTACACAACCCGAAAGCTTTCTTTAGCAGTGCAGACCAACCTCCACATACCTATGGCTCCCCCCGTGCTTGGTTATACCTACTTTGGGGCTATACTTAGCTTTTGAGCACCTGCCATTTTTTTCAGTGTCACCTCAGCGATATCTCATCACTGTTTTGTTTCTGCGCTTGCCTATACACTTAAACTTCATGGTTCTATTTTCCTTAAGTTTTTAGCTTCCATAGCTCAGAGAATTTTTAAATTAAATATTTCTCTTTTCCCTTTCCAGAAGAGTATAAATTCCTTAAGGTACATGCTATATTTTCTGTTTAGTTTTGCACTCAATGAGGCACCTATGGTAGCACATGAAGAAACATGCAAAACATGGACAGAAAAATAAAGAGAAGGCACAGGAGCCAAGTGACTAGTAACAGAAGAGACAGAATAGTTTCTGCAATAAGGCGGAGTTGCCCTTCCTTTGCTAACATGACTTCTGCTGATCAGCTGAGCTGAAAGTGGAAGTACCTAGTGTCATAAAAGCCTTGGGTAAGCGTTGGAAAGAAAAAAGAACAAAACAAAGCAGGTACTAATGTGTGAATTCTAAAGTGGAGATTCTACATCAAGTCTCCATCGGGCAGATATACCAGGGTGTTTGCTTCACTGTTCACTTTTGGAACCTGTTAGAAACTGGACTGACCACTTTACCTTCATAGCCCATAAAGTTCCACTCTTTCTTAAAAAATATTTTCTTTATTATTTTATGTGTAGGAGTATATTTCCTGCATCGTGTTGTGCAATGCCCTAGGAGATCAGAAAAGGGCATCAGATCCCCCAGAACTAGAGTTACAGATGGTTGTTAACCACCATGTGGGTGCTGGGAACCGAACCTGGATCCTCTGTAAGAGCAGCCAGTGCTCTTAATGGATGAGCTCACTCTTTTTCCTTCAATTGCTTTTTTTGTAAATGTTTCATTGAATTTTTGTGTAGTTCATACAGAACATCTTACTCATTCTTAATTATCTTTATATCCCCTTCTTCATTGGCACCCTCCCATAGACACTCACCCCACTGGAATGTATACATTCTGTCATTTAAGGCCTTCTCTCTGTTAAGGCCTATCAAGTCAAATTAGTGTCCCCAGATGTCCAGTACAAGACCGTCTACTGGGGTCTAGTCAGCCCGGCTAGAGTCCCTCCCTTTAAGAAGATCACGTCTTCCTCACCCACCTGTAATCAACTGCCAATAATTCTTTGACTAAGACTGGGGCTTGTTGACCATTTCCACAGTTCTGTGCTGGGTTTTTGTCTGCTTGAGTTTGCACAGGTCTTGTGCATGCTGACACCATTGCTGTAGGTTCATATGAACAAGGTCCCAGCATCTTATAGGACTTGATTTCCATATGGTATACCTCCTCCCTGGCTCTTACAATCTTTCCACCCCCTCTTCTGAAATGGTTTCTGAACCCTCGGTGGGGTGGAGTTATTTAAGAGTCTTGTCCAAGAACCCACACTCTGCAGCCTTTCCATGCTGGCCATTTGTGACCTTCTGTGTTCCTGGCCCTCTTAATGAATGAGGGAGTGTCACTGACAAGAATTGAGAGACGCATTAATTTCCTCTTTACACCACTTTTAAATGCAGATGAAAAGGCAGGTTAAAAACCTGCCTTGTGCAATTTTTGTAATTGATGGCTGCTGAGAGGGGGAAAGACAGTGACTTATAGGATTGGGACTCTTGATGGCCCAGTGAATGGATCCATACTGAAGAACATTTGGGCATACAAATCATACTCTATAGGCCATATTATATATAGAGTTCCTTAAATATATATATAGGCCATATTTTAGATGTATATGAGTTCCATATAATATATATGTGCATATATACATATATATATATATATGAAAGTTCCTTAAATTCAGTGGGGGACAGTGGAGGAATATGGGAAGAGAACAGACCTAAGTCTCATCAAACTCTATTGTATGAAAATAACAAAAATTCAATTTAAAAAATGAAAAAAAAAACAAAAACAAAATCTGATTTGTTCATTTTCACTGATTTCCGTAGTTTAATAGTACCTTGTTTAGTAACAGCATTTAGTTTGTGTGGAAAATAACAATGTATTTTACATGATTCGAAATGCCACAAGTATTTTCTGGGGATGAAACAGTATCAGCAAGAGTCTTTACTTCCACCTTGTTAAGAGATTGCCAATTTTCATGTTGTACTCTATGAAACCAGAAGGTCACATCTCACATGGAGTGAACCAAAGAGATACCATCTCCCAATTTTATGGAAGTGAACTGCGGAAGGGTCTCCCTTCAGGGCCCGTGAAGGGTCTTGCTGATGTAGAACAACTTTTGTTTGAATTATCTGAGAATGGTAATGCTTGCAACTGACATGACTTCCTTCTTGAGCTGGCTGCTGACATCTCAAATCCAAAACTAAGGTTGCTTCTAAATGTGCTGGGCTACATAGCATGAATCTCGTGTTTTGACCTCATTTGCAGACATGGCTTGGTATTTCTGCCTATGTTTTTCATTGCCCACATTTTCTTATCACTCATTTATCTTTTTGAATAAGGATATTAAAAAAACATACACTACATAACAAGAAACAATGCCAGATAGGAGATACCTTCTTTTGAGTTGTTGGCCAGGTTGGCCAAAGGGACTCCCAGATAGTAACCCAGCATAGAACTGGGAAAATGAACAGCACACCCCAATCTTATCTAAAGGAATATTGACAACTGATTACTTCTAGATGAGGAACAGCTGACCCTCCTAAAACAAAGACCTCTAGATAGGCTGACTAGATTCACCAGATGGACAAGTAGTGGGGAATGGCTGGGGGGGCTGACAACACAGCAGACAGTAGCAGGGATATCAGAGTATAAGGGCTCTAGTCGGGGGAGGGAGGCTAGGGGAGGGCACCATCTGGGGAGTGGGGGTATAGTTGAATAAGATGGTTTGGGATGTTCTGTGTGATATACACACATACACATATAAAAAATCAACAAATTTTTAAAAATGTATTATAGTTGAGGAGGAAGCATGGAAATTTACGTCATGTTAATTAGTAGAGGTGATAAACAGTACCATTGAAATTTACTCGATGACTTTATAGACATACACAAGTGCGAAGGAGCCAAGTGCAACCAATTATGACTAGTAATAATCAGATACATACAGATTAGAGATGCATGTGCCAACATCTCAGTGTTAATAGCAAAAACGATGAGTCTTTCTGCAAGGAACAATATATTCTAAAATGAAATGGAGATCTTTTTTAAAGGTTAAAAACTCATTCAATTTTATGTCTTACAGGGCTTATACTGAGTTCAGGGATGTTCCATGTGATATATACACACAAAAAAAAATCAACAATTTTTTTTAAATGTATTATATTTGAGGAGGAAGCATGGAAATTTACATCACATTAATTAGTAGAGATGATAAACATTACCATTGAAATCTACCTGATGACTTTATATCCATACTCAGGTACTAAGGATCTGACTGTGATTAGTAATAATCAGATACATAAAGATTAAAGATACATGTGCAAACATGTGTTAGCAGCATTAAAAATGTAGGAAACAGCATATCTTAAAATGAAATGGAGAACTTCTTTAAAGGGTAAATCTCATTCAATTTTATGTCTTACAGGGTTTATATAGAGTTCAATATTGTATGACTGTATTAATTCAACTGTGAACCTGAAAATTTACAGCCACCTTTGAAAGAGATGTATTCTTGCTCTGGAATGTGTTGCTGAATATGTTAATGCTGTAACAAAATGCTTCTTCTAATCATGTGGTTATTAAATTTAAAAACGTTTTTAAAAAAAATAAACTTTAATACACGAGAAAAGCAGTGTCAGTGACTAGTGAGGGAGGAGTGCGCTTAAGGACTTCTGTTTTGGTTATTTAAATTTCGGCCATTTCTGTCTGTGTGCCTTCCTCCTGTTCCTGGGTAACTGTGGCATCCAGTCTGTCTCTGCCTGCATACTCTCTTAGGACGAGAGGTCTCCTGTTCAATCTGTGATGAGACCTCAATGTTCACTTCTTCTGTCCCTTTGTACTGTAAACACCAATGCTTAATCTTTGTTTTGGCTTTTCTTTATAAATATTTCTTAAAAGAAAATGCCCTAGACTTACAACTTTCATAGTCTAATCTTTAATATTCTCAACAGCCTAAAGTTAAACATACCGTGTCTATGTGCAATGCTTATGTACAGATAGTGCTTATTTTATATTACATAACTCCAAATTCAGCAAGAGCTTACAGGACAGAATACCCTGTTTTAACAAAACTTTCAACAACATGACTATTGCCTTATCTGGTTAAAAAAAGTTAGGAAGGACAAGAGAGGATACTAGATATTTTGACTGCAAAAATCAACTCATAAACCTTCATTTTCCATTTTAAATTTTTATTTATTCTTTGATAATTGTGCATATGAATACAGTTTATTTAGATTGTATCCACCCTAGACTGTACAGGGTGGTTATAAACTAAGTTAAACTTTTTATATTATTGCATATCTTCGATCCAAGGATATTTATTAATCAGTAACAATCCTGATGTTTGCCTCCTTCAAGTGTCTCTCAAATATTTTCAAAATTCAAGTATTAAAAAACGTTAATGCCAAACGGATGTGTTCATTACCTTGATTGTGAGGATTATTCTTATGTAAATTATTACCCATGTCAAATGATGCAAAAATAATAAATTGTTATTAATATCAATCATAGTATTAATATTGATCTACCAAATCATAGGTTTAGGTTGTGCTTTACCCTAGGCATGTTACATAACTTGATTTATCATAAATCAGCACCAGCAGTAATGTTAAATTGACTACCTCCAGATGGACTCCAGTGAGGTAATAAAACAGTTGAGCAGAGTGAAAAAATAATATATTTTATGGCTATCCTTGGTCATTAGTCTAACAAAAATGAGCGTAGAAATTCAATTGCATGCATTAGGGCACAATAAAATATTTCATAATAATCAGTTACACAAACATATAGACATTATTTTATTTACTTCCCCAAAATAGTAATTCTTTTCTAAATATTATAGTTAAATAATATAAAATTAGCCTCGTGCTACCGTGTCTGAACTTTAAAAACTGTCTTCAAGGATATTGTATTTTCACTCTTGGATTATTTCCTGAACATTTTAAAAATCTTAGGAAAAACGTTTATTAGTCACTTGGATTATATCTACTTCAAAAACTGACTTCTTTGTCAATAAGCCATTAATTTTAATGTCAAGGAGGATCTTGCAATGGAGGCTTAAAAACAGTTAATTTATTGGATGCTGAATAACCACAGTCTTTCTCAAGCAAGCACGTGTGCCTCAGTCTACATCAGCACCTAAGTTTTTAGTGTATGATTCTGCTCCCTTCTGTTTAAATTACTAACTCTAAACACCAGATTTGTGCACAGGATGTATTTAGAATTATGTTCAATACAACCAACAGAACAAATTCATGGTTATTTTAAATTGTAGATTTGGTAGTTTGGGCCCACATCCTAACAAAAACAGGAATGAATAGAATTTCTTTTGCTACTGCCATGGCAAGGCAAAGTATTCCCATCCCCAGCAGATTTAGTGAACTGATTGGACGCCTAGGGGGTGAGGGCTACCACGTGGTTACAGTAAAAAGAGCAGACTTCTCAAAGGTGAAGGCTTTTGGTGTATGCTGTGAAAGTGTGGGAGTACTAAGGAGGGTCCCTTCAAAAACACACAGTGACCAACACATGACAGCATTATTTAAACCTTTAAATAGTGCCATTACCCCAAACCAGGAGGAACTCCCAGTTTTTTTCAATAGTGTGAATAGCAACTTCCATTTTTACTCCTTCACTTATTTTGGTTTTTTGAGACAGGGTCTTACATCGTCCAGGTTAGCCCCAAACTCACTATGTAGCCTATGTAGAGAAGGATGATTGTAAACTCCTGATCTTTCTGCCTCCACTTCCCAGGTTCTGGGATTACAGGTATGAACTCTCTTGCCTGGTCTTATTTTACTTTATTTTAAGCTTGTGATTTGTTAATTCTATATTGTCCTGTCAGATATCATTTAGAGCATAACTTAGACTATTAGAGTTTTCCACTCCTATTTGTTTGAAAACAAGATAATCTTATCTGAAGCACAAAGTAAAGCAAAGCAGGCACTTAGAACATCTAAGAATCTGTCCATTATCTCTCATCTCCTCAAGCTGGGAATGGCCATTCCTCCTGTTAGCCACCACAGCAACATTGGGAAGTTTGGAGACAAGGATCAAGTCTGTCACTATGAGTCTGAGTTTAGCCAAGTACCTAACATGCAGCCAGTGTTTAAGAAATGCTAGCCAGCTTACTGGGTCTCTACAACACAGCTAAGTACTTACTTGGCTACCTCACTACAATTTCAAGAACAACACCACAAGATTTCCAACTCTGAAAACTCATAATCACCTTGCCTTCATTCCCAAAAGAGAAGTCCTGTCGTTCCCAAATGATTTGCCTCCTGCTTACTTGAGGAAATGAATAAAGCACGAACTTCCTGTCCTTCACCTTCAAACAGGACTGACAACCTTGCCTTTTCCTGTAACCACAGAGTATAAAGTGTCTTCTCGCACAGATTCTAAATGTGTCCCTTTTCACTACTGCAGGTTCAAAGTCTTTTCTATTTATGACCTTTATTTTTTTCTAGAAATGTGAAGGCTCTTCCTCTCTGTCACTAGTGCCATCTTGGAAATCTCCATTGTTGATGTAAAGGCTCTTTCTAATCATCTTCCTTTCACAGACAAAATTCTGGAAAGATCAATCCAACTAGTTTCCTGATTCCTATGAACTACTGAAATTACTGTTAACCTGGGCTCTGCCTCTCCCTCTCCAAATAAACAGCACTTACCAGCCTATGAACAACTTTGCAAACTTATCTTTCAATAATCAACATTTGGTCAAATGAGTGTCCTCATTATTAACTTTGCTTGATAACATCAAAATGAAACTTTATATTACATTTTTTTACAAAAAAAGTGAAGTCAAACAATATTCCAGGCTAATGATATTAACCTAAAATAATGGAGTGTTCTACTAACGTGGGTCTCCACCGTTTAAGGACTGTGTTTTTCATCACACAATATGAATTCATAAAAATAAGTAACACTAATACATAAAAGTTTATCATAAAATTATGAAAATTTTAAAGAGTACTTTAATATATAGATAAATTGTAATTGGAATTTGTATTTGAAAGGTTATAAATTTGTTCTGCCATCAAAATTATTATTCAAAAAAATCACTCAGAAAAACAAAAATATTCAAAATGTACACATAATTATATTTGAAAGCATGGCAGTTTGGGAGTGAAACCCTGTGTGATCAACCATCACCAATAAATTACAAAAAAAAAAAAAGAGAGAAACAAAAAACAAAAATAAAACCAACATAAACAGAGTAGAGTAAGCCAAATTTATGGTTAAAAACTTCTTGAAATTATGTTTATCTTTAAAATGGCTAGATCAATTATCTAAAGGTATTTTGGAAAGTATTGTCAATAAAAATAAATATTTTCATTTGATCACTAATGTAACAGTTGCAAATAGAAAATAATTGTCATTTAAAGAGTAAAATTTTTATTGAACACTATTAAAAAGATTAATGTTCTTCAGTTTTCTGTGTAATAGCAGACAGGGCAACCAAGTACATTACCCCAGCCAAATCTGTTTGTGTAAGACACAGGCAGTAGGCACTACAGCACGACTATCCTATTCTGTTTTTATGTTTCCTTTCATTTCATTCTGCAGTGTGTAGTATCAAACTCAGGGCTTCACACATGCCAGACAAGTGTTCAGAATGCACTACACTGCCAGCCCCCGAGACTGTGAGAAGACAGTGCCATCAGTCTCAGAGACAAGTGGCCTTGTCTCACACAGGTTTGGGGATTTGTTTTAACTGCATCAATTCACAGTTATTTATTTCCTAAAACTTTAGGCTTGGTTTAAGATGTTAAAATTATGAATATATACATATATTCATATATGCATGATTTATCTGTGATAGCTTCAGAAACTGTCAATTAAAGAAATGCAATATCATGCCGGGCGTGCCTTTAACCCCAGCCCTGGGGAGGCAGAGGCAGATGGATCTTTATGAGATTGAGGCCAACCTAGTCCACATAGGGACTTCCAGGTGGGCTGGGACTAGGAGACCCTGTCAAAAAAATTGCAATCTGTTCCTAACATCAGAAAATCTTTTTAGGCAAAATGATGATATACTATACAAAATTTCAACAAGTAGGGAAAAATAATGTGCAAGTACAAAATCTCTAAAAATATACGAATTTAGATCATGATCCATTATTAAGTGTGATTGAAATGTTTTCACTGGTTATAAAACATTGAATGGTGCAATGAACTATTCTTTAATCAATCAACTAGCTTGGTAGCTTGGAAATCAGGCAAATTGGTGATAATATTTTTAAATCTAAATTTACATTTTGTTAATTTTTTTTGTCCTATACTGCTATAAAAATTCTTTCTAAAGAAGATAAACAGAATTATACTTTCTTTGACTTCAAAATTAAAATATGTTTTTCAGCTCCATATAGAATTGCATTTGCAAAGAGTAAATTAGAAGATATTCTCCAATTGCATCAAAATCCACAAATTATCTCCTCCAATAAGAAAATAATCACAAAATATTATGATTTTTTGATTTATGTATTTTTCAGTTTTAATGAAGTATAAATATTAGCATTTAATTAATATTCTAAACATGCTTTGTTTATATTGGATATAATATTACTAAGTGAATTTAAAATTGGAGGTCAATAATTTTAGCAAAATAAAAAAGTTCAGAGCCATATTTTAGAAGAAATAAATACATCAGAAACAATCGAGGATGTGCACAAATTATATAATGGCATAAATAATTCTATCTTAATTTTATTGACAAATTAAAATTAAAATTAAAATTAAATTTTATTATGTTTATATCAGCTTTATATAGTCTGAATCTTTGTTAAGCTAATGCAAACTTCATAATAATGTTTCTTTCATGTCAATGACTTTATGGTATCTACTTTAGATTTTACAATTACTACAGCAACTCATGTTCTATTGTACATCATATGAAAATATTTGAGTGGACTCATAGATTTAGTTGTCCATCAGAACTTTTTAAGATTTATTTTTATTCTATGTGTATGAAAGCTTTACCTGCATGTAACTGTACCATGTATGTACAGTGCCTACAGAGGTCAGAAGAGAGTGTCGGGAAACTGGAGTTACTGAGGGTTATGAGCCACCATATAGGTGGTTAAGGTCAAGCACTCTTTACCACTCAGTCATCTTTCCAGCCCCAGTCTGTCTGAAAATTTCTAAAGAGTAGAAATTGTTAAGTAGTCACTGAACTTAGAGGTCACAATTCATTCTTTTAAATGTGTGTGTGTATACACAAGTCCATGTTTATGAGTAGGGGCATGTATGTGCCATGGTGCACACACGAGGTCAGAGGACAATCTCAGGTGTCAGTCTATACCTTCTACCTTGTTTGCAATAAGGTCTCTTATTTTTCCTGCTATGTATGCCAGGCTAGCTGGCCTACAAGCTCCCATTTTGTCTCCCATTTTGCTGAAGCAGCTCTGGGATTCCAGATGCTTGCTACCACATCTAGCTATATTCTGGGGATCTGAACACAGGTCCTCACACTTGAGTGACAGCTGCTTTACCCACTAAACCATCTCCCCCATCCTAAAGGCAAAAGCTTTATTTAATCACATGAACAAAGAGAATAATGATGTGGCACTGAGCTAATTTTAACTGATATTTATAATTTACATATGAAATACTGATTTATAGATCAACACTATTGCTTGAGTGGCGTGATGAAATACATATTACTTTTTGAAAATCCTTTCTGAATGATAAACTTCTTTTGCAAAATACCTGGAATATTTTCTAAATTTTCTCATTGCTTATACAGGTTCAACTTTGGAAATCTAAGACTAACAATAAACAGAGCGGGGATGGGGGCTCAGTGTGCTATACTTCAAATGTTTCCTAATCTTTCATAATTTGTTGGTGTTGTACAGGACTGTCCTGAGTTGGACAGACACCATCTTCCTGAGCACAGCTGTGCCCAGTTGCCAAAGATTGTCACAGCTGGGCTTGTTGACTATGACCCCACATAAAAGGAGTGGCATGAAAAGTCATAGGACCCTCACCTGGGTATCCACTCATACCTCCCAACCCGTAGTATGCAATTCTGCCCTAGGTTCCACATAGCCACACTCCTGAAAGTAACCTCTTATCCACTGCTCTGTAAGAAAGCCCAATAAACTCAGGGATTTCCCAGAGTGCATTTCTGTAGAATTGTACCTTGGTTTGTCATTGGGACCAAAAGAGGAGAGGATGGCTGTTGTTTAAGGAGTTTTAACTACAGTTGGGTTCCTTTAATAATGTAATGACTTCTGTAGTTCTTTCCATTATAAAACATTTCACACTAAACATTTACTTAGCTGAAACCTAACACCAATCCTCTTCTAGGAAGGCTGGGCTACAGAGTAGAAAATGTTTCCTTAAAAGAATGATCTTTTCCCTTTTTACCTCTGTGTATCCTTTCCATTTTCCTGGATTCTGGTGTTACTCCAGGGGGGAAATGGGGAAAGTGGGAGTGTTTAGCAGGGAGGAGAGGAGGGAGGGACATGCAAGGGGTCAAGGTGTGGTGGGGGAAGAAAGTCAGGAGGCAGGTGTTATTTGGGGGAGGGTGGGGATAATGAGGGCACTGGGACTGGGGAAGGAGAAGGGAGGCCAGATGGGAGGAACAAGAGTAGAGCTGAATGAATCTTGGGGACTCAGGAAACCCAGAGGGAAGTGAGATGCCCACGAAACCCCGTGGGAAATACCCATACAGTGTCCAAATATTAGTGTATATGTATACATGGGAACTGCTTGGCAAGGAACACAGTGCCTCAAAGAAGAAATCTCCCTTTGAATGGTTGATGAGAGTGGTCCAGGAGACTCCTTAAATAACACGGGCTATTGCCAAACCTCTTGGTTATCACCCAGAACTAGTAGATAAAACCCTACTGTTGAAGATAGGACATGCTTCAGATACAGGACTTAGAGCAATGGAGTGGGAACTGACCTGGAGGCCAAAGTTTATCTATCATAATGCTAGATGATAACATGCAAACTGTCAAGGGAGAAAAGCAATCAGTGGTCCAACCAAGCCCTAAATCCTAATAACCGTAATGACCAGCACTGCGAACTAGTAGATAAAACCCTACTGTTGAAGATAGGACATGCTTCAGATACAGGACTTAGAGCAATGGAGTGGGAACTGACCTGGAGGCCAAAGTTTATCTATCATAATGCTAGATGATAACATGCAAACTGTCAAGGGAGAAAAGCAATCAGTGGTCCAACCAAGCCCTAAATCCTAATAACCGTAATGACCAGCACTGCAAACTACCTCTGTTGGTCTAGTAATGGCACT
>NW_008341028.1:976333-977522 GCF_000622305.1 Nannospalax galili | reverse complement strand
TTTAAAACAGAATGAATTTTACCTGCTTCCTGGGGTTGCCCAGGGAATACAAGGCATGACCTAAAGTTGTTTGTTTTGAAATACTCTAAATTAAGCTTTGTTAATTTTTACCAATCTAAGACATGAATCATTCAAATGTGCTGGATGGATGTTCTGGAAGGAAAAATCATGACATGATTCAACAGGAGGCTACTGACTGGTGTGTTCCATCCCTCAGGCCTGTTCTCCTATTTGCTCTCATCTCCTAGACATCTGGACAGGGCAGAAGGACTGAACTAAAGTATCACACATGTGATAGAAACATTCTCAATTCCACTTGCAAGACTGTTTCTATGTGGGTGGGGAGGAACTTCTCATGTGCTATAAAAACCAGGGCAAGAATCATTATCATTTTTTCTTAATAAAATTTTAGTAGCCTAGTTCTCCAAATATAGCTATTCTTTACCATCAAGTAAATATAATTCAGTGCTTTCTTATTTTCTATGACTGATCAGATCAATAAAAACAACCCCCCCCCCAATTTAGCAACTCTTCTGTTTAAGACAGTAAGATAGACACTGAATCTCAGGTCAAAAGATTCACTTTATGGGCTATAAAGATGGCTCAGCAGTTAAGGGCACTGGATACTCTTGCAGGGGACCCAGGTTCAGTTCCCAGTACTCACATGGCAGTTCACGACCATCCATGATTCCTGTTCCAGGGAATCTAATGCCCTTTTCTAGTCTCCGCAGGCATTGCACACTTTGAGTGTACATTGAGTACACTTATATATGTAGGAAAAGAATACTCATACACAAAAAATAAAAATAAATCAATAAAATAGCTAAATAAAAAGAAGACCCACCTTGCTACTTCTGTGTGGCCATGGGCAAGTTGTTTGAGCAAAGAGTATTCTTCCTGCATAAAACAGGCCTAAGGCTACCTCCCTTACAGAGGTCTTGCCAGGCTTCCACCACCTTTTCCACTTTTCTGTAATGCCACTTTCTCAACATACATCTTCTGTTCCATTCACACCAGACTCCCTGGGATTCTCTCAAGATACCACCATCAGTCTTCCCCTTTGTTTTGAATGCTTCCTTTCTCTGTCTACTTGACAATATTAATTCACCAAGATTCAAGGAACCCATCTCTTGACCACATCCAAGATGAATCAACTGGTACAAATTTTTATTGGAATATTTGTTAGCAC
>NW_008341028.1:971953-975374 GCF_000622305.1 Nannospalax galili | reverse complement strand
CTGTTATCTGGGGGGGGGGGTAGGTAATCAGCAGCTGTCTAATTGGACATAAAGCCTAAAGCATTCACAATGGGAGTGAACTCAAGAATAGAACTGTAAACTCAGCCCATTACACATGACAGAAGAGAACATAGATCCTAGAGAAAACCCTATCTCTTTCATATCTCTAGACAAATGAAATTTCTTACCATATGCTAATTATGGATCTTTATATTTACAGACAATTATGCCAGTCACTGCTCATCAAAGAAGATTCTTTTCTGCAACAGATGGAGACTTACAGAGTTCCACAACTGGTCAAATACAGAGGATAAGTGTCTGTGAGATGCCACTCTAAGTAACATATGTAACCTCTACACCCAAGACTCTGAAACATACTGCTGTAAAAGGGGCAGAAGAAATATTAATACATCTCGCAACTCTTACCAGGGAAGCTGCCTCATGAAGGAGATGGTGATTAACATAGAAAGACACAACTGTTCAAAATGTAGAGGATAACAGACTACAGAGTACATGTCCCTGGATAGGACTCCTATGTTAACCCTCACCTATCCAGAGCTCAGACACTGCAGAAGAGGTGGTAGAAATACCTGTTAGAACCAGGGACACAAATATGGCTTAATAGGGCTTAACATATATGACAAAATGCATCAAATCTGGGTCTATGGGTGGTACACATACTGAATGGGGGTCTAAATATGACTAAGATGTATTAAATGCACCAACAGCCCATGGAAAACTGATGATGCAGAGACCCAAAAGTTCAGTGCCTTGGAGGAAGATCATCCCACACCTACCACCCTCTCCAAGGCTCAGGGACTTTGGCAGAAGAGATTGACTGAAAGAATATAAGAGCTGAGTAAATATAATTCAGTGCTTTCTTATTTTCTATGACTGATCAGATCAATAAAAACAACCCCCCCCCCAATTTAGCAACTCTTCTGTTTAAGACAGTAAGATAGACACTGAATCTCAGGTCAAAAGATTCACTTTATGGGCTATAAAGATGGCTCAGCAGTTAAGGGCACTGGATACTCTTGCAGGGGACCCAGGTTCAGTTCCCAGTACTCACATGGCAGTTCACGACCATCCATGATTCCTGTTCCAGGGAATCTAATGCCCTTTTCTAGTCTCCGCAGGCATTGCACACTTTGAGTGTACATTGAGTACACTTATATATGTAGGAAAAGAATACTCATACACAAAAAATAAAAATAAATCAATAAAATAGCTAAATAAAAAGAAGACCCACCTTGCTACTTCTGTGTGGCCATGGGCAAGTTGTTTGAGCAAAGAGTATTCTTCCTGCATAAAACAGGCCTAAGGCTACCTCCCTTACAGAGGTCTTGCCAGGCTTCCACCACCTTTTCCACTTTTCTGTAATGCCACTTTCTCAACATACATCTTCTGTTCCATTCACACCAGACTCCCTGGGATTCTCTCAAGATACCACCATCAGTCTTCCCCTTTGTTTTGAATGCTTCCTTTCTCTGTCTACTTGACAATATTAATTCACCAAGATTCAAGGAACCCATCTCTTGACCACATCCAAGATGAATCAACTGGTACAAATTTTTATTGGAATATTTGTTAGCACAACTCCCTGCCCATTCTGCAATCCTTTACTCATTCCTTTAGCCTCCCTTCTTGCCCATCTCTTATACTCTCAGCATGTGCCTATCTGGAGAAGAAAAAAAAAATCCAGTGAGTGACTGATTAAGTGAATGTGTGACATATACAAGAGCATTCTGTGATGAAACAGGGATTCAGTTGATGCTAGTTGAACCTGAAACTTGAATCCTTAAGATGACTCATCCTGTCTCATCGTGATCATCATGATCATCATGATCACTTCATTGGTGTGTTTTAAACATCTGAAAAATAACTGCTAGTGGTCCCAAGATACGTTTTATAAAAGAAAATGCAAAACATCATCAAATGAATCCCACATATGGTCAGCACACGCTGTGAACAATATTTTATCTTGTTTGTATTTAAGTTAGCATCAAGGTCTTTCAGCTTAAAAATTCAGTGAAATGGGCAAACTGACAGGCAAAACCTCAGTATACCACAAAGCTAAATTGTAAACATGCTTCTCCCAGAGTTCCTTTGGGTCAGTGAATTCAACTGCTTAGTAGAGGTATTTGAAGGCTTATATAATTTTTCTGATATTGGTCATCTTGATTTTCTATTAAAATAACTATATTTTCAGGGTCAGAAAGTATATTATGCTTAAAATAGCTATGAAGGCATAAAAAGAAAATCAATCCTAAATAGACATGTTCTGTAGCTAAAAATTATAGAACAAATTATTCCTAATTTCCCATAAGTTGTAACTAGAAACATTCAAAAGGAATGAAAAATAGAAAACACATTAGAAGCAAAAGTCCTTAAGAATGAATCACAGAAGTTACATAAACAAATGTATCACCAAGACTCATGAACTATGCAAGTGCTTGGCAAGAGAGGACACAAAGATGACAGTGTGGGAAACCAAATGCAGAAACAATTTCAAGGAGTGAAAGTGGAGTCAAGTGAACCATTAGGTGAAAATCCTTCAGGCACTGGGCTCAGGTGCATGGCCCGCAATGGGGCTGACTCTGTGTATACTGCTATGTTTTCAGCTCTTAGAAAATTCAAGTTTCATGTATTTTTGAGCACAAAATGATTATCTTAATTTGTACTTTCTGGAATTGGGGGTAAACTCTATTCTATAGTTCAATAACCGTTTATCACTGATGCCATTTCCCATATAGGTCTTTTTACGGGTGGGAAAACAAGTAAACAAATCCTTTAACTTCACAATTTAAAAGACAACTTCTCTACCTCCTTCTGGTCAAGATGGTGCTGGCTGAATGAAGAGGAAAGACTCTTTCCTCTAGCTTCTAGGGTCTGTCTGGCTTTTGCAGAAATGTCCACTGGAAATGCTTTCCCAGTACCAGTGATTTCTCTGTCCTGTAGTTTATGGTGCTAGGCTGGTACCCATCAATGACAGCCTCAGAACTCTCTCTACATTCTGCATCCAGCAGTACCTGTCTCTGGGCTCAGTGGTCTTCTCAAAATGGAGCAGTGGACAGGGTGTTCCATTCAACGTCATGATTCATACGCTTAGTTCATTATAACAAAATCATAGCATACTCTCCCCTTTTTTACCTCAAACAGGTGCGCTTTTTTGGCAAATAGTGCATACTTTAAGACTGTGTGCGTGTGTGTGTGTGTGTGTGTGTGTGTGTGTGTGTGTGTGTGTGTGTGTGTATGGTGTGAGGCAGGCTTGAGCCTAGGGTGAAAGTCTTATTGACCACCATACAGCAGGCCCAAGGCAACGGCCTGACCGCTGGAGCCACAAGGAACGCCTTGTGATATTTGCTCCCATTGGCAGATCATGAGACTGATGCCTAGAGCTCACCACTCCCTAATCACA
>NW_008341028.1:912536-971780 GCF_000622305.1 Nannospalax galili | reverse complement strand
ATCTGGCCCTATATTGTGATAAGACGCTAAGCCTGTTATGCTAATAAGGTATCCTACTTGCTGTGCTATGATTGGACCACTACCCCTATATAAGCTTGTGCTTTCCTGCAATAAAGCAGATCTGTGTCACTGAACCTGGTCTCCTGTGTCTGAATGCAGCTCCACTGACACAGTCTCCTCACCAGCCCTGGAGTCTGGGACCGGGCAGAAGCAGCGAGGACAGGAGGCAGCACAGGGCAAGCAGAAGAGCTGCCTCAGCACCAGGTGAGCAGGAGTGGCCTCAGCCCAGGACAGGCAGAAGAGTGGTCTCAGCCATGGGCAAGCAGAGAAGCAGCCTCGACACCCATGAGAATGAAGGGGCAGCCGCCGCTGGCAGTGACCACATGTGTGTGTGTGTGTGTGTGTGTGTATGAGTGCTAGGCTTAAACTTGCTTGCCCATTTTAGGCAAGTGCTGTACCACTGAGCTACATTCCTAACAAGACTATGATCTTGTTATAGATGTTCCGAATATCCTATTTAAATATTCAAAACCAAAATGCTACTTGTATCATCTATTTTCAGCTGGGGCTATTATTTCTAAGAAGCCATGTATGCTATTGGTTTAATGAGATGATGAAGTCAAGAAACAAATAGGAAATCAAGATTAATGGAAAATCTAGACATATCATTTTAATATGTATAAAATATTGTCCGGAGAATGCATCCAAGTCCAACTTGGAAGAATTTATTTTCATAAAGTTAACTTTTACTTGAACTATGTTCAAGGGGTTCAATGTGATTTATAAATAACTCTCTTTGGTGCAACCATTTTATTGCTGCAGAAAAACAAGAACAAAAATATAGGTCATAAAGCCTTTCTCACTAAAAAATGGAATCTAAAACATACTACCCTAAAACAGATTTTTCAGTTATTAATGTAGGAAAAATCTAAATAGCATGCTATTATTTATAATAGACACTTTTATCTTTAAACATATTAGAAAAATATCATATATCCAATTATCATTAAAAATAGCAAACTAAATTCATAATAGTTAAGGCATTTTAAGTCTGAACCACTCCCAAGTGATAGTCTAAATAGTGACTTGCCTGCGGCTGTTACAATTTTTCCTTCTGAGGGAAACAATAAATCAAACTAAGAAGTTTAGTGAAAGTAAATAATAAAAGCCAGTGTTGACTGAGGAAGTTTGGGTGCTAAGAACTGTTCTCAGGTCCTCACTTTATCTCCTTCAGTCTTCGTTGGAGTATTTCAAAGTATGTTATCTTCACTTTATAAATTAGGAGGTGGAAGTACAGAAAGAGTAGGTAGCTTTATTAAGTCACTCAACAAATAAGTCCTAGAGTCTGAATTTTTTATCTTTTTGAGACAGGGTCTCCCTGCAGCCCCAGCTGTCCTGGAACTCACTATGTAGACCATGCTGGCCTTGAACTCACAGAGATTCCCTTGGCTCTGCCTCCTGAGTGCTGGTATTAAAGGCGTGGGCCACCACACCCAGCCTCAGAGTGAATTTTAACCCAAGCAAATGCACCCCATCTCCCTTTTCCACTGTACTGTACTGCCTCACATGGGAAAGAAGAGCAAGGCAGGGAGTTTAAGATGTAAAAAGAAAAAAAAATGAGGCACAAAAGACTCTACCATTTTTATCAGGGAAAAGAAAAGACTGTGATTCCATATTTAGAACTAGCATGCATAATAATCCCCAGAACCATATGTTTCTAATGACCCAATCATTGGGCCTTTCATTTCTGATCATTTGACATTTTTAAGCATGAATCATCTAATGAAAAAAATTACAGGGCTTTCTTTTGAACACATTGTTTATTTGTCACCAAAAGATCTCAGATATACTTTAAACAAATTCTTTCTATAAAGAAAAGACTACATACCCTCATGAATGGCATAATCCAAAAATAGAAATTATTTAAAACAGCTCTAACACCTTTTCTAAATTTCCTACATTGTGAAATGACAGCAGTGTCTCCTTTTCAACACTGCCTTCCAGTCAATGCAAAAAGAAATAAACCATGCCCACATGCTCATATTTGGTGTTTACTTTTCCGTCAGTCATCTAAAATGGGACACAAAAAGGGATGTCTGTCTCTGTTAGAAAGAGGAGAGAAGTGAGGGGACAAAAATCTAATGCAACAAGAGAGTTGCCAGATTTGGAACTGATTGAAAGAGGTTCGTGTCACCAAACATTTTTCAAAGACCTATCAATCTGCAGCTCTTTTTATAAACCAACCTGTAATGAGTGATGTTTCCACACATTTTCTTCACACAGTTGCTCTCAGTTTGGCAGTGTCTTTGATTTGGAAAAGAATTTCAAACTTTATACAATCACACAAAACCTTTTTGGCATCATGGAAAAGAATATTTAGATCATAAAGACTTAGAAGAATGTAAGCTAGAGTTCCAAGTAGTTTAAACTTTCATTACAGAGGTGCCCAAAGCCACGTTGCTATGTTTACAAGTATGTTTATAAGTGATGCCATTTGTAACTGTAATGAAATGAGAATTGGGAGGGATATAAGAAAGGAGAGAGAAAAATTCGTATTAAGTGAAAGGTATAAATTCTACAGTATATCAAGACATACTAAATATCACCCGAATGCTCCTATTCACGCTTTCTGGCACCATGGGAAAACCAGCTGGAAAACCCAGCAAATCCTTGAAATAACAGAAAAGCGCCAGCACTAACACTGTATCCTTAGTACTCCCTGAGAAAATTCAGAGAAACTTCAGTAATATAACTTGTCACCTGCTGACTGGTTTCTGCTGCTTCAAAAAACAAAGCACACAGCTGACTGGGTTCAGAATGTACAGCCAGAGGGAGCAGAATTCCTCACTACATAGCAACAGACTCCATTCCCTCTAGTCTCCCCAAGTCACTGCTTCCCAAAGTTTGGTCCTGAACCAGCAACATCAGCGTCATCTGGGAACACATTAGAGATATCTATTCTCAGGCCACCCAAGATCACCCACATCCTTCTAAGGTGAGGCTGGACAATGTGTGTGATTGTGATTTTCATTGACGCCAATGTTTGAGACACACTCTTCCATCCCTATGTCAATCCTATACCTGTCATGTCCATACAACTTTTTTATCTAGGTGGTGCATGGAAAAGTAATTTGCAGATTGTGAGAATAGTGCCTTCCTTGAATGCACATCTACTAATAGCAATACAAGACAAAACCTTGGTAGTCCTTGAAAAGGGATGACTATATACCTTCAAAGCAACTGTTATTTATTAAAAACATATCCACAAATTTCTAAATTTTCTCTTTAAAGCTCAAAAGAACAAGATCTAAATTTCCCAAGAATCAACTTCCTGAATAGTTCCATGCTGATACCCTTCATTTGGTTCCAGAGTGGGAATTGGTCAAAGTCCAGCTAGCCAGATGTACTGAATAGCCACTGTGACAAGTAAGGTAAAAGGAGGTCCAGACAGATGGCTGCCTGAAGTTTGCCCAGTGCTTATTTCACACACCAGCTTCTCCACCTCTGCTCCCTTATATAATCAGTGCATGTTCTCAGTGCCAGTGGACAGAAAATATAAAGGAATTCAACATAGAAAAAGTTGTTTAAGTGTTTAAATGGCAGAAAACTGGAAACAAATAGCAGTTTTCATATATTCCTTTAATTAGTTTTGTAAGCCTATTATTTATTTTCTAATGCCCTGGCTTGAAAACTCAATATTGTTGATTATTCCTTTCTTCACTGTCTTCTTCAAGAAGTCATCAAATCCTCACATTTTTTGGTTCAGACTTTTCTCTATGTCTTGGTCTTGACATTCTAATTCTCTCTCTCTCCCTCTCTCTCTCTCTCTCTATCTCTCTCAGTCTCTTTCTAAGTGCCTCTCTTAGCCTCTCTCCCTCACTCCTTCTTTCCCTACCTTGCTCTCTCCCCTTGCCTCCTTGCCTCTCTGCTCCCCCACCCTCTCCTCTGTCTCTCTCCAGTCTCCTCCTCCTTCTCTCCCTATCTCTTTCCCTCCCCCTCTATCTCCCTCCCTCTCCCCATCTTTCTCCCTCTCCCCCAATCTGCCTTCTTCTCCCTGCCGCCCCCATTTCATCCTAGGTTACTACAAGTCTTAATCTCCTCCTTTCTATAGTGCTCATCATGGACAAGAGTATCAAAGCCACTTTCACCATTATGCTTCCTTTCTCAAAACCTCTCAAGCCTCCAGTACTGGCAGGCTCTTACAACCACAAACATAATGGCAATTATCTACAACTTAGTCAAATTTCATCATTCCTTGTGTGACTCTTAAACTCTAATAAATTCTATATGCACTGTCTCCAAAGTTATTAATGAACATACAGCAACTCTTCTTCCACCTTCCATACTGCTTAGGATAAATAATGATTGACACGAAAAGCCCACGTGGGCATAGATATTAAAGCAGAGGATAAAATAAAGCCTCCTCACTCTTCAGGACTGTGTTATAAATCAATACTTCTAATTTCATTATTCTCTATATTGAACTCCAACTGTTAGGGTGAAATGAGTGATAAACTGTTAACACAGATCCTTGCTTAACCCATACAACAGCATTTAAGTTAAACACTAAGAAACTGTCAAGGATATACACATTTATAAAGAAAAGGGCCTCCTACCACCATTAGACCCAGGATTCCTATCACTTCATCAAATTCAATGCCGAAAGATGAAGAATTCCACTTATGCCTAGGAAGCAACCCTCCAACTACCAAATCCCCTCAATCCAGTCCTTTACATAGAACTATGAATCATATTCTTGATAGCCTCAAAAAAAACTACAAATAAACCTAAGTGAGGAAGTGAAGGGTGTCTACAATGAAAAGCAATGAACAAAGAAACTGCAGAAGATACTAGAAGATGCAAAGCCCACCCATACTCACAGACTGTCAAAATTAGTATTGTGAAAATGACTATTCTTACAAAAGTCTGTGGTGCAACAATTTCCTCTAAGATAAATTCTTCCATTTAGGAGGGATGCTGGGTCAACAACAAGATGTTCTAAAGGAAGATAAACAACAGGATGTCTGAAGGAAAATAAACAACAGAATGTCTAAAGGAAGGTAAGCATCAGGATGTTTTGAGAGGAGTTGAAGCATCCCATCCTGAAGGGAAGTTTATTAAGGTCAGAAAGTAATCAACTCAATAGCTTCAGGAAGTCCCTGAAACTGACCAGGTTCACTCCCCAGGAGTAGTACCACACAACCAAATGCACAGATTCAATGAACTCAGGTCAAATTCACATCAGAACTTCAGTGATAAGGCGGAGCATGCACTAACCTCTGGATGTTGAGGTGCTAAACGGCAAGTGAGATCCTACAGGAGTTCCTGGTATATTTCAGGTGCTTGGTAGGAATCCTATCACTAAAGTGGTATGCCTTTCTCATTAGTACAGTCTATTGACATCTTACTGGTAATAACATTACCAGAATCACAGTTAGTATGCATCTGCTAATTTTCTCTACTGAAAAATTATTTTTCTTATAATTAGTAAATAATTGGGAGAGGACTGGTGAGATACAAATAACTTTTCCTCATTAAGCATTCATCAGCTATGTCATCATTTGCTAGTACATTTTATGAACAGTAATTAATTATTGCCTTGATGTTTGAGGACTGATTTCTAGTCCCTTGATTTCTTCTACATTAACTGGATGTCTTCCATAAAGATGTATACATCCTCCTGCATTCATTTTTTTATTCATTTCTTTTATTGTATGAGTGTGAGGTAGTAGATATTTATTTGGGGGTGGTGATTCAAAGATTTTTGTCATATTACTTGTCATATTACTTTTCATTTATTCTATGTTGCTTGGGTCTTTTTGTTGTGTAGTTTGTTCTAAATTTGGGCACCAAGAGTTCTTTCAAGTTGGTGCCTGGATCTTTTTAACTTGTCTACGTACATCCTTCTTTACTGAAATAACCAGGTGTCCAGGCTCATCTTGACCTTTTTCTATTTCAATGCTAGAATCAACTACTACTTTAAGAGTCTGGCATTTTTTCAATAGAAGAGCCTTTAGAAAGCAAGATCTGGGAATTTCACTGTTCATGACTTGTGGAGGATCACTACTTCTAGGAAGATGTGTGTGTAAGCGTTACTGTCTGCATGCAGGTCTCTGTTATAGGAGCAATAAGCCCCTTAGGAGAAAGCTGGTCAAAGAAAATAATCTCTGGTCTGGGTAGAACCTTAACTTTCCAGTTTTTCTAGGTCAATCACCTGGTCTAGGACCCTAGGAAGGCAGGTTCACCTTAAGTCATACTAAAGAGATAGGCAGAATTCCTAGTATGCTAATGAGATGGCAAACTTTTCCTGAATGGAATCACCACCCCCTTGGACAGTGTTTCTGGACCAGGCCACAGACATGTGATTCTCAGTCTGCCCACCTGTCTGAATACCTCAGAAAAGCATAACCTTTCCTTTCCTTCTATCTCTTTTCTAACCATGGTTTTCCTAACACTTCGAGCTGCCCCAACATTTGGGCTTCTTTACATTTTTTCTAAAGTCCCCTCCCCTCCCCTCATATGGTTACTAGTCTCCCAAGTGTCTAACCTACCTTCATGTGGGCTCTAAAGAGGTATGGTTTTTCCTTGTCTCCTTCATTCTCCTCCTAAGGGCTGCTGCTGAGTTTTACAGTTTGTCTGCCCTAAGGATTTTTCTTTAAATTCTAATAAAATTGTCCTAAAGCTTCCATTTAACTTGATTCTTAAATTCCTTTATGAATAAGCTATGCATGATGGCTCAAACCTGTAATCCCAGCACCCAGGAGACAGAGGTAGGTGGATCTCTGTGAGTTCAAGGCCAGCCTAGTCGACATAGTGAATTCCAGGACATCTGGGGCTACAGGGAGACCCTATCTCCAAAAGACCAGAAAAAATTCCTTTATGAATGAGAGGAAAAATTCTAAAAAGGGGCAGAGCCATATTTTTCCCTTCTATCATCCATATTTATATACTTGTGTGCCTTTTTTAAAAAAAATATTTATTTTTATGTGTATGAGTGTTTGGTCTGCATGTATGTAAGTGCACCTCTGTCATGCAATAACCACGGAGGTCAGAAGAGAGTGCTGAATTCTCTTGAAACTGAAGTTATGGAGAGTTGTTAGCTGCCATGTGGGTGGGAATCAAACCCAGATTCTCTGCAACAGCAGTCAGTGTTCTTAACTGCTGGCCATTTCTCCAGTCCCTTGTGTGCCTTTTAGCAAACATGTGATTTGGTATTGATATGCTTGATTCCAAGTGAGCATTGTAGGGTTCATTCTAGTCTTAGACATAGAAAATTTAACTTAATTATCTGCAATATATTCATTTATTTGTTCAGTCCTGGTACACATGTAAGGCAGTTTCACAGCTGTTAACCTCTGTCCATTTGAGAAACAAATTTGCCAGTTGGAGGACATCATTTTTATATGGTATTTTTTGATGTTCGATTTAATGTGTCTAGTTAAAGGGCTTGTTTTCCAGGCTACTTAGGTAAGCCCTTTTCTTCCTTCCTTACTTCATCCATCCAGCATTATTATGTTATAGTGGAGACTGTAAATCTAAGGTCTGACACACAAAAGTCTTTACCCACCACCACTACCAGACAACAGTCTGATCACCCACAGATTTCTCTGTACTGCCCTTTGTAGTCAATAGCTATGTCACTCAGTCACCCGTCTCTCCTTATCCGTTTTCTCACTTCATAGTTTTGCCTTTCTCAAATTCTAAGTTAACGGACTGATATAATATGCAGTTCCTTGTGCATGGTTTCTTTCACATAGTAAAATGTATTTAGGATCTACCAGCATGGTGTGAAGGGCTGGTCTTCCACAGAATGACAGTCTGGATTGCTCTGGGAGCCATTCTCCAGCTATCCAGTCATGAGTCATAAAAATCATTATATTAAAAAAAACAAATATTTCTGCAAGAGATCATTAAAAAATTTTTATTGAATTTTTGTGTATTTTATACAGAAAATCATCTTTATACCCATTTCCCCTTTGGCGCCCTCCCATAGTCCATACACACACTTGAGCTCATACATTGTCATTTGTGTTAAGGTATATCATGTAAAATTAGTGTCCCCAGATGGCCCTCAGTACAAGTTCATCCACTGGGACCTAGTCAGCCTATCTAGAGTCCCTCCCTTTAAGAAGATCAGCTCTTCCTTACTTAGCTGTAATCAACTGCCAATAATTCTTCAACTAAGATTGGGGACTGCTGTTCATTTCCACAGCTCTGTGCTGGGTTTTTGTCTCCTTAAGTCTGCATGGGTCTTATACATGCTGACACCATAGCTGTAGGTTTGTATGAGAAGGGTCCCAAGTGCCTGTAGGACAATTCTGTATGGTCATGCACCTCCTCCCTGGCTCTTACAATCTTTCTACCCCCTCTTCTGCAATGGTCCCTGAGCCAAGGACCCATACTCTGAAGACTCTTATTCTCTGCGTTTTGGCCATCTGGGACCTTTTGCATTCCTGGTCCTCTGTTGCATGAGGGAGCTTCATTTATGAGAGATTCATTGGTGTTCTCTTCATCCCTTGTTCTGTTCCATGAGCCTTACGTGTAGAGGTCACATCCTAGATGTGCCACTTAGACTTGGGGAATTCATAGACAACCCCTATGTGTGACCAGTTGTGGAACTCTGTAATTACCTTTGTCTCTGGAAAAAGGACACGTCTTTGATGGATGGTGACTGGGATACTTGTCTATAAATTTAAAGATCCATATTTTGCACATAGTAAGAAATTACATTTGTCTAGGGATGTGTGCTGGATTGCTTTAGTGTCAACTTGACACACCTCGGTTGAGGGAGCCACAATTGGGAAATTGCCTCCATTAAATTGGCCTGTGGCCATGTCTGTGGGGCATCTTCTTGATTGTTGTGTGATGTGGGAGGGCCCTGTCCACTGCAGGGGATGCCACTCCTGGGCAAGTGGGCCTGTGTTGCATAAGAAAGCAGGCTGAGCAGGGACGAAGAGAGCAAGCCAGTAAAAAGTGTTCCTCCATGGCCTGTGCTCCAGCTCCTGCCTCCAGGTTCCTGCCCTGAGTTCCTACTTGGACTCCCTAATAAACTATGACCCAGAAGATATACCATAAAATAAACCCTTTCCTCCCAAAGTTAGTACTGGTCAGAGTATTTTGTCACAACAATCAAGAAACAAGCTAGAACAGGATGTGACTGCCTTGGAGTTTTTGCTAAGATCTATGACCTCTCCAGCTATCTGTATAGCTAGGTTTACAGTCCCACACCTTAGTTTCTTCCCCTTGAGTGAGCTTTAAGTCCAATTAGGTATCTGTTGATTATCTCCAAAATAAAAGTGCCACTACTGCACCAGTGTCGTTTGCTGTGCTTGTCATTGATGCTCTTAAGAGCATATGACAAAGGAAGAAATATTTATTCAAATTCAATCTACCAAATTCTATCACATACAGAAAAAGATGGTCCAGATATCAGATTTAACAAATGAAGACGTCAAAATATTAATTTGTATAGATGATAGGTAGAAGATGATAGATGGATAGATAGATGATAGATAGATAATAGATAGATAGATAGATAGATAGATAGATAGATAGATAGACGGATAGATAGATATATTCACAAATCTGAAGAAAACCAGTATCTTTTCAATAATTAAAATCCCAGCTATGAATACAAAGGAACATTTTCATTCTTATAAAAAACAACTCTGAAAAGCAAATATAGTATTTGATGACTGAATCCCTTTGCCCCTTAGAGCAGGAACAAGAGTATGTCTGCTTTCACTACGTCTAACAATACTGAGTCTGAGGTTCCAGCTAGGGAAATTAGGTGAAAGAAAGAGAGAAGAGATAATGAAGAGAGAGAGAAAAGACAAAGACAGAGACAGACACAGAGATGGAGACAGAGAAATAAGAAAAAGCCAGACTGAATAAGAGGAAACACAGAAAATAATAAGGTATCCACATCAAAACAGAAACTCTTATTGGAACTAATGAATGAGCATGTCATGATAGAAGGAAATAGTATGAATATGCAACTAAAATATAAAACCAAAGTTAAGTAAATTTCATTTAAAATAGCTTCAGAAGAATAAAATGCACAGGGATAAAGTTAATCAAAATAATGTATACTTGTATACTAAAATACTTGTATACTAAAAAGTTAATAAAAGGGGGGGCAGGTTTAAAAGAAATGGAAATGTATACTGCTATTCTGTGAGGTATTTCTCTAAAAAGCAATGCTAACCTAATTAATCTGTGAATGCAATTCCTATCAAAATCCTACTGATTTCTTAATATAATTTCCCAAGATGCTCCTAAAATTTATGTGAACATATTAGGAACCTAGAAAAATCAAAACAAACCAGAAAGAGAACAAAGTTAAGACAAAGTTATAGTAATCAAGACAGTGTGTTATTAGCAAAATCAATAAACATAAATTAACAACTCAAAACAAATGCTCACATTTACATCCATAATGACTATTTTCAACAGGGGTGCCACAACAATTGGATGACAAAGAATAATCTCTGTAACAATTGGTATTATGCCAAATAAGTGTCAAAATGCAAGAGAAAGATGTTATACCCCTATACCTCATCATATTTTTTAAATAAAACTAAAAATAAATCAGATATAAATGTAAAGGTTTATAAAATAAAATTCTAAGAACAAAGTCATTAATGTTTACATACTGGGATTATGTAATTCTCCTTAGAAGAAGTATTCACATGATTAGGAACTTGCACCTAGATTGCTCAAGAACAATAGACAAATAACCCAATTTTAAAATGGGCAACAGATTTGAATAGACATTATCCAAAGTAGACAAAAAAGGACCAGAACCTTAAAAGATTTTCAATATCATTGTTATTAATGAAAACTACAAAGAGATACCAAGTCATTACCATCTACATAGTTACATTTTTAAAAAGGAAAAAGAAAGGAGTAAAGGAAGTAGAAAAATACAGAAAATAAGAGTTGTTGAGGTCTTTACCCATTGCTAGTGAGATCATAAAATTGTGTGGCCATGTTATAAAATAGCTCATCACTCAAAACGTTAACTGTAGAGTTTTAAAAAATAGTAGTTTTACTCTTAAGAAATGTGAAAATATATGTGCACACAAAATCCTATATATAAATTTGCATGAATATACTAGTCCTAATAGACAAAACATGGATACAATCCACTGGCTAAAAATGGGTAAGTAAAATGTCCTAAGTCCACACAAGGAAATATAATAGTAACATAAAGAAATGAAGTACTGATTGTACATGCTATAACATCAGAATCTTAGAAAATATTACTCTAGGGCTGGAGAAATGACTTGGCAGTTAAGTGCACTTGCTACTCATGCAGAGGGCCCATGTTCAATTCCCAACATCCATAACAGGTGGCTTACAGTCATTTAACTCCAGGTCCTGAGGATTTGTTACCCTCTTCTGACCTCTTCAGGTACTGCATGCATTAAGTGTATATACATACAGGTGAAACACTAATACACATAAAATAAAAATAAATCTTTAGGGGCTGTAGAGACGGCTCATTGTTCAAGAGCAATGGCTGCTCTTGCAGAAGAGGCAAGTTTTGTTCCCATCACCCGCATGACAGCTAACAATCATAACTCTAGTTTTAAGTAATCTGATGCCCACTTCTGGCCTCCATAAGCATTCCAAGCATGGGTGCACTTAGATATATACAGGCATAGTGCCCACACACATAAAAAAAACAAAATTAAATAAAATTTTTAAAACTTAAAAATTGTGAAAAATAATTATTAAAAACTGTAAAAAATATTTTACATAAACAAAAACGATACAAAATGACACTTTTCTGTTCTTTTTGAGACAGGGTCTCTCTGTAGCCCCTTTTTGAATGATTTTATTTATATGAAATGAGCAAAATAGAAATCCATGGACACAGAAAATAGATTAGTAGTTACCTGAAGCTAGGAGGCATGACTTCTAATGGGGCTTCTTATACGTGTTATGAAAATGCCTTGAAATTAATAAGTGATGGTTGGGAAAGCTTCATAAGGTGCTAAAACCATGCACTATATACTTTAAAATGTAGCTTTATGGAATTTAAATAATGTCTAAATAAAGCTGTTTTAGAAGGTCCCATACTGACCCTGTCCCATGCTAGCCTTAGACCCAGGTCCACTTCAATTCCTCTGCCTCAGATCTCTGGATGAGCTTCCTAACTCAGACTAGGTAAACTCCCTAGCATGGATAGTTAAGTCCCTCCCCAGCTGGTCTCCACCCCCATCTTTCCCAGGCTCCTGATCTGCCTGGTCTACCTATGACTCTGGTAAGTCAGATTCCACCCACAGTGTCTCTACTCCATTCCTCTGCAGCCTCAATACTTCCAGTATATTCCACACTAACCCAGTCTCCTACTAGCCTTGGACCCTGGACTGCTCCAATTCCTCTGCCTCAGATCTCTGGACTAGCTTCCTAACCCAGAATAGCTAAACACCCTAGCATAGTTTGCTAAGTCCCTCTTCAGGCAGACCTCACCTCCATTTTCCAGTGGCTCCTGATCTGCCTGACACAGATCAGGCTTCCCAATACTCTGACCAGCCTATCTACTGTCCTGTCCCACCAACTACTCAGACTAGCCGACTACCCTGCAATAACCTGAAACACACCAATTTATTTTTTCATACCTGAACAAAAAAGCAACCAAGCTATATAAGCAATATAAACAGAACCAAAATTCAATTAAACAAAGGCAGAATAGATGTTCCAACTGGACACACAACCAACAAATAACATACATATGCCCAAATGGTAGTGCAAACACACACACAAAAAAAAGAAAAGCTAAGAGAACATGTCTCCCAACAAAATCCACTAGTCCTACAGAAGTGCACTACAATGAGAATCACCCTGAGGAACACTAGGATGAGGGATTTAAAAGAACAATCATAAACATTATCAAAGAACTTAAAAGAAAACACAGACAACTCAAAGAACTCAAAGGATAAGCACAAACTTGTGATGGAAGCTCAAGAAAATAAAAATATGCAGCTTAATGAAATATCAAAAATAATTCAGGAATTGAAAAGTGAATTCACAAAAAAAAAGATAGAAATATTGAAGAAAACCGGAGTGGAAATGAGCATGGAATTGATAAACTCAATAAGCCAATTGGAAACAACAGGAGAAAGCTTCATAAGTAGAATGCATAAAATGGAAAACACAATATCAAGACTGGATGACAAAGATATGTACTTCTTAGGCAAAGATTGTGTAAAAATTTTAAAAACACAGAAATGGAATACTCAGGAAATGTCAGATAACATAGAAAGACCAAATCTATGCATCATAGGCATACAGGAAGGAGAAGAATCTCTGACCAATGGCATTGACCAAATCTTCAATGGGATTTTAGAAGGAAACTTCCCCCAAATTAAGGAAAGACTTACCTATACAGATTCAAGAAGCACATATATTAGAACACCAATTAGATATGATTAAAACAGAAACGTCCCATGACATATCATAGTAAAAACATTAAATGTACAGAACAAAGAGAGGGTACTGAAAATTGCCACAGAAAAACAAGTTATATATAAATGAAAACCCATTAGAATTATATCTGACTTTTCAATGCAAACTATGAAAGCCAGAAGAGCCTAGACTAAAGTATTCCCAGTTCTAAATGAC
This sequence comes from Nannospalax galili, assembly GCF_000622305.1. NCBI lineage: Eukaryota > Metazoa > Chordata > Mammalia > Rodentia > Spalacidae > Nannospalax > Nannospalax galili. Next base: position 958,148 of record NW_008341028.1, on the reverse strand, counting down.
CATGGATGCCAACCCTGAATACTTTGTTCAGCAAAACTATCTGTTGTAGTAGTCAAAAAGGAACAGAAAATTTCCATGATGTGAATAGGCTGAAAGACATCATGTCCACCAAACCAGCCCTACAGAGAATAATGGAAAGCAATACAAAGGTCCAAAGATAGGAATGAGTATACCCAAGAGGTTGCAAAAAGAAAACAAAGAAAAAGATAATAATGGAAACACAAAATAGAGTTGCATCACAAACACAAAGAAGTTAAAATGACAGTATCTTTCAATAATAACAGTAAATATCAATGACCTTAACTCCCCTGGTCAAAAGACACAGGTTAGCAGAATGGAAGAAGAAGGGAAACCCATCTTTTTGTTGTTTTCAAGAAACTCATGTCACTTTCAAGGGTAGATACTACCTTAGGGTGAAAGAATGGGAAAAAAATATTTCAAGCAAATGGTTCTAAGAACCAAGCAGGTGCTGCAATTCTAATATCTGACAAAATAGACTTCAAATGAAAACTAATCAGAAGAGATCAAGAGGGTCACTTCATTATAATCAAAGGAACAATCAATCAAGAAGATATTACAATCATGAACATATATGCATGAAACTCCAGTATACCTAATATCATAAAAACAATTCTCCAGGACTATGAAACACAGATTAACCTCAACTCAGTAATAGTAGGTGACTTCAGTACCCAACTATCTTCAATAGACAGGTGAACTGGACAAAGGAAAAAAAGAAAGACATCTGAATTAAATGACATCTTACATGAAATGGACCTAAGCGACATCTACATAATATTTGATTCAAACACCAAAGAATACATTTTCTACTCAGCAGTCCATGCAAGGTTTTCAAAAATTGACCACATTCTGGGACACAAAATAATCCCAACAAAGATAAAAACTGAAATAATTACATGAAATCTATGAGACCACAGTACAATAAAGCTTATAATCAACAGCAAAAGAAGCCCTAGTAATTATACAAACTCATGGAGATTAAACAAAACACTCCTGGATAATGAATGGATCAAAGAGGACGTTAAGGGAGAAATAAAATTATTCCTGGAATTAAATGAAAATGAGAATACAACACAACAAAACCTCTGGACACTTTAAAAGCAGTACTAAGAGGGAAGTTCATAGCTCTTAGTGCCTGCATTAAAAAAATCAGAAAGAGCACATACAAATGACTTAACAGTACAACTGAAGACTCTGAAAAGACAAGAATAAACTAACTCCAAACCTAGTAGATGAGAAGCAACAAAAATCAGAACAGAAATTAAATAAATCTAAAAAAAGAAAACAACACACACACACACACAAAATCAATGAATCTAAAAGCCAATTCTTTGAAAAGTTAAACGAGATAGACAGAGCCTTAGTCCAGTTAGCCAAAAGAAAGAAAGAGTAAATCCAGATCAACAAAATCAAGACAAAAGATGAAACATCACAACAGGCACCAAAAAAAAAATCCAGAAAATTATGAGAATACTTTAAAAATCTATACTTCATTAAATTAGAAAATCTAAAAAATGAGTGAATTTCTAAAGTCATGGACACCACCAAAGTTAAACCAAGAAGAGATCAACAGCTTAAATAGATGCATAACACATAAAGAAATTGAAAGAGTAATTCAAAACCTTCCAAATAAAAAAAGCCCAGCTCAGATGGATTCACAGCAGAATTCTACCAGCCATGCAAAGATCTACATCAATACTGGTTAAATTATTAAAAGATAGGAAGAGAGGGAGAAATCCCAAACTCCTTTTTTGAAGCCAATTTCCCTCTAATACCAAAACCAAGACACAACAACAACAAAAGAGAGAAAACTACAGGCCCATATTTTTAATTAACATAGAGTCAAAGATATTTAACAAAATACTCACAAACTGCATACAGAAACACAACAAAAAGATCATCCACCATGATCAAGTCAACTTCATTCCAGAGATGCAGGGATGGCTCAATAAATAAATAAAAGTAATAAAACATATAAATGGACTTAAAGACAAAAATCATGTGGTCACCTCAATAGATGTAGAAAAGGCCTTTGACAAAATCCAACATGAATTCATATTAAAAGTCCTAGAAGGAATTGGTATGGAGGGAACATATCTCAATATAATTAAAGCTATATACAACAAACTCACAGTCAACATCATTCTAAATGGAAAAAAAACTGGAAGTATTCACATTAAAATAAGGAACAAGACAGGCTGTCCACTTACTCCACTCCTTTTCAATATGGTGCTTGAAACTCTTACAAGAGCAATAAGACAAGAGAAGAAAATTAAAGGAGTACTAATTGAAAAAGAAGTCAAATTATCTCTATTTGTAGTTTATATACTATACAGAAGAGATCCCAAAAATTCCACCAGAAAATTGTTAGAAATGACTAATATTTTCAATAAAATGACAGGTTACAAAATCAACATGAAAAATCAAAGAAATCATGCCATTCACAATAACCTCAAAAAATTTTAGCAATAAACTTAATCAAAGACATTAAAGATTTCTACAATGAAAATTTTTAAAGTTTTAAAGAAAGAGGTAGAAGAAGACACTAGGAGATGGAAAGACCTATGTATCATTCATTTTTCTATTGCTGTGATGGAAAGCCTGATCAAAAAACTTATAAAAAGAAGAGTTGATTTGTGCTTACGGTTCCATGGGAACCACAGTCCATCATGGAAGGAAGGCATGGTGGCTGGGGGTGGCTGCAGCAGAAGAAGCAAAAGTTAAAGTCTCACATCATCAAACAGGCATAGGAAGCAAAAGAGCAAATGGAAATCTGGCAAGGCTTAAGAACTCTCTAAGCCCGCCCCCAGTGACATGCTTCCTCCATAATAGCCACAAAGACCTCCCAAAACTGTGCCACCAACTGGGGAAAAATGTTCTAATACTTGGAGCCTATGGAGGACATTTTCATTCAAGCCACCACATTCTACCCCCTGGCCCCCATAGGTGCATGATCATATAAAATGCAAAATGCATTTAGTCAAACCTTAAAAGTCCCCATAGGCATTACCAGTCTCAATACTATTCAAAAGTCCACAGTCCAAAGTCTCTTCTGAGACTCAGGTAAATATCTTAACTGTAAGCCCCTATAAAATCAAAAGACAAATTACATATTCCCAACATACAGTGGAAACTAATACACATTAACATTTCAAAAGGGAGGAATGGAGGCATAGTGAGGAAATACTGGACCAAAACAAGACCAAAAACCAGCAGGGTAAACACCAAATCCCATTAGCTCCACATCCAATTTCTGGGACTTTACTTTCAAAGGGCTTAGATGGATCATCCTCTCTAGCCTTTCTGTGTGCAACATACATCTCTCTCTTGGGCTGGTACCACTCCCTGTATACAGGTCTTTTTGGCAGATGCCTCACAGCTGTAGGATCACAAATGTCTTGGGATCTCCTTTTCCAACCAGGCTTCATTTTCACAGCTTCATGCAATGGCCTATCAGGACCTTCTCTATGTAGGTGGACCCCTGCTGCACACTGCCTGGTCTCAGCAGCTCTCTGAAACCACAGAGGAAGAACTGATGACCTCTTTACTCTGTATCTTTCATATCTCTAAAGCCAGCAATAGCACTCAGTGAATGACACTGCCAAGTTTGACTGCAAGTTTTTGATGGACCCCAGCCTGCTTTATCCATTTTAGAAGCTTTTCTGTTCTTTTCACAAGTTGGAGACTTAACTGGGTGTGGTCTTGCCCTGGAGGCACTCTCTTCATGGTTTAAGTGTGAATTTCTAGACCCCTCCTTAATCATTTTAATCTCCTTATCAAAGAGATCCTCTCCAGCACATGCCAGGGCTCCAACATTAATCTTTCTAGTGCTATTTTCAATCCATCCTGCACATTCTGTATTTCTTTCTGCCCCACTTGCTCTTTTTCACTGTAAATCTGTATAACATTTACCATTAATAGCCATGCCACCATTTCTATGTTATGTTGTCTTGAAATTTCTTCCATCAGAAAAAGTAGTCCATAGCTTTCCAACTTAGGCTCAGTCAAGCTTTTTGGGTGTGGGCAGACTCTAGCCAGGCTCTTTACAAAAATATCCCAATTGCTACTTAAATCCTTATTTCCCTCTAGAACTATTTTGTTCTCAACACCACTTTCTCCCAGGCATCTCCTAGAATGGCCTGTTAAGCTCTGCTTACAGCAATCAACTGCTTTTCTAGCCCAAACTTCCAAAGTCTCCCACACCCTTCCAAAACTCCACATGGTCAGGTTCTTTACAGCCAACACCTCACTCCTAGTACCAGTGACAGTATTAGTCATTTTTCTGTTGCTGTGATAGAAACACTGATCAAAGCAATTTATAGAAAGAGGAATTTATTTGAGCTTACCATTCCAGGGGAATTACAGTACATCACAGCAGGGAGTGGCTAGAGGAGCACAAGATAAGCACAGGAAACAACAGGGCAACTGGAGATCTGGCAGGGCTTAAGAACTCTGTAGTCCCACCCCCAGTGATGTGCTTCCTCCAGGATAGCCAAACTTTCTAAGACCTCTCAAAACAGTGCCACCATCTGGGGACAAAATGTTCAAATACATGGAACCTGTGGGGAATATTTTCATTGAAACCACCACAACCTAGGATGCTCATGGATTAGTAGAATTAATATTGGGAAAATGATCATCTTACCAAAATATCTACAGATTCAATACAATTTTTCCCATCAAAATACCCAGGATATTCTTCACAGAGAATGAAAAATCATACTAAAATTCATACAGAATCACAAAAGACCCTGGATAACCAAAATAATCTTGAGCAAAAAGAACAATGTTGGGGGATCGCCATATAAAGCTATAGTCATAAAAACAGCCTGGTACTGGTGCAAAAATAGATACATAGATCAATTAAACACAATAGAAGACCCAAACATAAGTATATGCTATTTCAGCCACCTAATAATTGACAAATGTACCAAGAACACACAATGGAAGAAAGATGGCATCTTCAACAAATGGTACTGGCAAAACTAGATCTTCACCTGTAGAAGAATGAAATTGGACCCTTATCTTTCACCCTGCCCAAAAGTCAACTCCAAATGGATCAAAGATCTCAATATAAAATCTGAAACTCTGAAACTGCTAGAAGATAACACTCAGTTCATGCCAAGATATAGGCATAAAAAAGGACTTTCTAAATAGGATATCAGATGCCCAGGCATTAAGGTCAACAATCAATAAGTAGAACCTAATTAAGCTACATAGTTTCTGTAAAGCACAAGAAACAATCAAGAAAGTGAAGAGGAAACCCACTGAGTAAGAGAAAATTTTAACCAGCTACACATCCGACAGAAGATTAATATCTGGACACAAAGTTCTCAAAAAACAAAGAAGAAAGAAAATGAATGACCCAGTAAAAAGATGAGCTATACTGAAAGCTTGCACATGTGAACGTGTGGCAATGGCGGCGTCAAGCATAGGACCCATATCAACTCAATCAGACAAGGGCCCAGAGAGGAGGGAGGGAAATGGGTGGTGGGTCAGCCTTAATCTGGGAACTATTGAAGATTGTTAACTATTGGGTGAGGAGAGTAAGCATTACCAAAGACTTCTAGATCGGTTGTCTGGACTCCAGTGGATGAATTTCCACCAAAGGACATCTGGGTACAAACACTTGACTGATAGGACTTAACGTGAATGACAGAATATTAGAAGTCCATTGGGGGAATGGGAGAGTACGGATGGGGTGGGGTGTGAACTTGATTAAGAACAGTGGTATGAAATGTACAAAAGCAAGACGGCCAGAGAGTGCTGAGTTCTGGCCTCTCTCTGGCAGAGGGACTGAGAACGCAGGCGTCTGCCTGAGAGCCCCCAGATCCTGCCTCCACATGGTGGTGAGCTTCCACTAACTGCGCCATACCCATCCCACTACCTGGGATTCTATGAGGCCCCTTCCAAGGCCCCAGGGCAGATCTGGCTTTGGTAGACTAAGGCTGAGAGGGTGGGTTTCAACCTCCATTGGTGTAGCGGCTCTGATCCAAGCAGACCACCAGAGAGTGCTGAGTTCTGGCCTCCCTCTGGCCTCCCTCTGGCAGAGGGGCTGAGAGTGCAGGGGACAGCCTGACAGCACCCAGATCCTGCCTCTACGTGGTGAAGGAAGCCTGAGTGTACCTGACTGGAACCTGAATTGGGCTTCTGTGGGTACTCCTGAATAGCTGATCTGAAGCCATCAGTTCCCTTCAAATTAAACCTGAGAGAACCTGAACCCTGTACCAACCAGCTTTACATAACCAATAAAGGAAGGATCTAGACACCGGGATAACACAAACAGAAGCATATGTCAACTTAACTCTCATATAACAATCATAAAAAACAAAAGAAATTCACATGTCAAATTCACAATGAAAGAATAATAAAATGGAAAGCCAAAACACCGTGTCCCCACCAAACCCCAAAAATCCTGTAGAAGAGTTCTACAAGAAGAAACCCCTAGAGATAACCCAGGACACTGAATCTAAAAGAAGAATCATAAACATGATCAAGGGATTAAACAAATTTAAAGAACATGAACAAACAAAACAAAGAGCGAAAAGAAGAGAGGGATAAACTGAATGAATTCACAAAAGAGATAGAAACATTGAAGAAAACACAGGGAGAAATGAAGAAGGAAGTACAAAACAAAATAAACCAATTTGAAACAGGGGAAAGCCTCACCACTAGAATGAATAAAATGGAAAACAATATCAACACTGGAGGATAAAGTTGAAGAATTGGACCACTCAAGGAAAGATTATGGAAAATTTAAAAAAACACAGGAATGGAATGTGCAAGAGATGTGAGACACCATGAAAACACCAAATCTATGGATCATATGAATAAAGAGAAGAATTTCAGGTTAATGGTGTAGACCAGACCTTAAACAGGACTGCAGAAGAGAATTTCCCAAAATAAAGGAAAGACATCTCCATACAAATACAGAAAGCACATAGAACACCAAATAGACAGGATCAGAAAAGAAACTCCCCATGACATATCATAGTAAAACACTAAATGTACAGAACAAATAGAAAACACTGAAAGCAGCAAAAGAAAAACAAGTCACATACAAAAGAAAGCCCATTAGAATTACACCTGACTTATCAATGCAAACTATGAAAGCCAGAAGAGACAGGACCAAGGTATTTCCAGTTCTACATGAGAATAGATGCCAGCCTAGAATACTTTACCCAGCAAAAATGTCTATTATAGTTGATGGGGAAAGAAAAATGTTTCATGGCATGAATAGCCTGAAAGAATGCATGTCCACAAAATCAGCCCTTCAAAGAATACTTGAAGCAATACAGAGAGTAGAGAAAGAAACAACTATACCCCCAGAGAAAACAAAAGAAAATAAATAAAGGTTCAATGTAGGAAACATAAAATTAGACAGAGAACACAAACAGCAATCAAAATGACACATCTTTCAATAATAACCTTAAATATCAATGGACAGAACTTCCTAGTCAAAAGACACAGGCTAAGTGAATGGATTAGGAAGCAAAATCCATCCCTTTGCTGGCTGCAAGGAACCCATCTCACCTTCAAGGACAGGCACTACCTTAAGTTAAAAGGATAGAAAAGAATATTCCAAGGAAATGGCACTAAGAAACAAGCAGGCGTTGCAATTCTAATATCTGACAAAATAGACTTCAAAGAAAAACTAACCAGAGGAGATAAAGAGGGTCACTTCATTCTGATCAAAAGAACAGTTAACCAAGAAGATATTACAGTCCTTAACATATATACACCAAACTCTGGTGCACCCAAATTCATAAAAACACGATAGGACTTTAAGACACAGATTAACTAGAACTCAGTAATAGTAGGGGAATTCAATACCCCACTATCTCCATTAGACAGCTCAACTGGACAAAGAATAAAGAGAGAGATGTCTGAATTATATGATATCATACATCAAATGGACTTAACAGATATCTTTCAAATATTCTACCCAAGCACCAAAAAAATACACTTTCTACTCAGCACCCCATGGAACTTATCCAAAAATTGATGGCTACTGGGTGACAAAACAAATCTCAACAAACACAAAAAAATTGAAATAATTCCATGCATTCTACCAGACCACAAAGCAATAAAGCTCAAAATCAAAACTGGACAAAGCCCTAGTCACTACATGAACTCATGGCGATTGAACAACACACTGCTAAACAAGGAGTTGGTCAAAGAAGAAATTGAGAAAGAAAGTTCCTGGAATATTCCTGGAATTCAATGAAAAGTACAATACAACAAAACACAACTTCTGAGACACTTTAAAAGCAGTTCTAAGAGGGAAGTTTATAGCTCTAACTGTCTACATTAAAGAATCAGTAAGAGCACAAATAAATGACTTAACATTACAACTCAAGACACTGGAAAGGCAAGAACAAATGAAACCCAAACCCAGCAGAAGAGAAGAAATACCAAAAATCAGAGCAGAAATTAGTAAAATATAAACAAGGTAAACAATACAAAAAAAAATCAATGAATCTAAGAACTGGTTCTTTGAAAAGCTAAACAATATAGACAGACCTTTAACCCAATTAACCAAAAGAAAGAAAGAGAAAATCCAAACCAACAAAACCAGAGATGAAAGGGGAAACATCACAACAGACACCCAAAAGATCCAGTCCACTATGAGATGCGGGGGCCTGAGGCCAGGGGTGAGGCAAGATGGCACCTAGAGGAAACAGCCGGGGCGTGATCAGAATTGTTTGGTGCCTAGAGGAAATGGCCGGGGCATGATCAGACTTGTTTGGAAGAATCGCTGGTTGGCTCCCACCATCTTGGCAGTGCATGATCACTTTGTGAACGCTATGCTTTGCAATGAAGAAGGGACTGCATGCTCAATTGACCTTTAAAATGATTGGACGCTCTGCCAGGGAGGGGTTTCCCGCTTGTGGTTTTTGCCTTTATAAGCTCTGTGACGCTTGCAATAAACGAGTTCCTGCTTGACTGGCTCCCTGTCACATCTGACTGTCTCCCAGGGAGGCTGTGGGTAATGGGCGGACAGCTCACCTCCCTTTCCCAGGCTCCTGTATCCGGGCAGGACCCCCGACAACTGGTGCCCAATGTGGGGCCCGAAGACCACTCGAACCCCTTGGGGGAGCTGATCATCACGGCTAATTGGGTATCGAGAGGTGAGACCCCAAGAGATGCGTAACTCAACAAGCAAGAGTGAGGACCCGGCGCTCACAGCACTGAGACACGTTGAGATCCAGGGGGTTAAAACAGTCCGATTCCTCGTCAAAGAAGGTCTGGGAGGCCGCCCTGCATCTTGCTCCCTGGCTGCCCGCTGGCAATTTATTCCAGTGGGCTACCTGGGACCGGCTTGAACAACTGGCTCACAAGGCAGAGATCAATAGAGGGGAGGAATCACCCTTGGGATTTTACCCCACGATCTCAGCCCTTAAGTCATGTTTTCAACCCGATCCAACCCCCGGGCATACTGGCCTTTGCCGGGTGGATAAGGCTGCAGGGGTAGATCAATGGGTCGCATTTGATAAGGAGAGAGCCCAACGATTGAAAGTGAAACCAAAGCGCATACTATGGAGAGATCTGGAAAGGGGGGTGACAAGAACGGGGGAGAAAAAGGGGGGACCCTGGGCAGTCGGGATGAACATGAGGGAGCGGAGGCCTCTGCTCCCATGGGACTGGTCCAGGCTTTCCCCATAAACATCAACCCCAGACCCCAGCACCCAGCCACCTCGTACCCTTGGGAGGCTAAAGATCTTAAAGAATTAAAGAAGATGGTGGCCAAGGATGGCCCCGGGTCCCCCTGGGTCAACACCCTTCTCCGGGGCTTGGTACATCAACCCTGTATGGCCAAAGACTGGATGGATCTAGCCAAGGCAGTCCTCCCCAGCCCCTTGTTCATTAAATGGGCAGCACTATACCAAGAGGAATGTCAGGTCCAGGCGGAAAATAACCGTGCCGTCAACCCCCTCTGTCCCTATCACTTTCAGCATGCTGACAGGGACCATGGACGCCTTTGCCATGGGTGCCCAGCAGGCAGCACTTCCGCCACCATATATGGAACAGGTCAGGGCCCTTGGCCTCAAGGCCTTGCATAAGTTGGATATGGGCCCTACAGAGCAGCCCATATCAGGGATCCATCAAAGCTCAGGGGAGTCATTACATGAGTTTATAGATAGGATTGAAAAGAGTCTAAAGAGAAAATTTCCCCCTTGGCCACTCAGAGAACAGTTCATAAAAATGCTAGTATGGAACAGTATGAACGCTGACCATAAGGTCGCCTGCGTGGGGTTAAAGGACCATTCCATGAGCATGCGGATCGTGGCCTCAAAGGACATAGGGACCAAAACAAAGGCAACTGAGGCTATGGCCGTGGTCCTCAAGACACAGAGGCTCTCTAGCTACAGCCTTTAGAGAAGCCCTCACAGGCCTTGGGCCACAGGATAGGTGCCCCAGGGCTGAGGACTGGAGATGTTTTGGGTGCGGCCAGCCCGGGCACCTAAAGAGAGACTTCCCCACAAGGGAAAGCCCCTCTCAAGGTGGAGGGGGACAAGCCCAGGGCCCCATACCCACGCTGCCACAGGGGTTTCATTGGAAAAAGGACTGCCGGTCCAGGTATGATGTGGAGGGCAAACCTTTAAACTAGGTTTAGGGAAACCCCCAGCCCTGTCACCAAAAGGGGGAGGGTGCACAGGCCCTGGAGGGCCCACCGCCCACTGGACAGTCCCTATCATCCCAGGGCTCTGCCCTAAGATAGACATCTTGATAAATGGGTGGAGGTTCCGGGGCATTATTGACACCAGGGCAGATAGGACCATCCTGAGGAAGGAAGAAGTCCCCAGAAAGTGGCCCCTCGAGTCTGGCCCACAGGTGATGGGTGTCGGTGGCACTGTGCCATCATGGGAGCTTAGGAACTTGGCTCTGCTGGCAAGACCCAGATGGTACTAAGGGAGAGATCAGACCTTTGGTGGCTGATGGGCTTTCCTACAACCTCTTCGGGAGAGACCTCCTGGGGGGGGGGTGGATGTTTTTGTGACCACAGACAATAGGGAGTTTGTCAAAGGGCTCCTCGATGATGAGGAAATGAACAGGGTTAGACACCCCCTTGACCGCCTCTCAAACTACAGAGGGGAGGAGTCCAAGTCTCCCTGGGTCTACCCCCAATTCTCGAGGCTGCTGTTCCTCAAGTTCCTGCAATCCGATGGTCCCCAGGGAGCCTGGTTTGGGTGGAATGGTGGCCCTTGCCCGAGACTAAACTCCAGGCTTTGAGGCATATTATACAGGAACAACTTATGCTGGGGCATATCCGCCCCTCCATGAGCCCTTGGAACACCCCTGTTTTTGTCATAAAAAGGTCATCTGGCCAATGGAGGCTGCTACAGTACCTCCGCAAGGTCAATGCCAGAATGACCCTGGAGGGAGTCCCCTTGAGGGGACTGCCCTGGATACCTGCTATCCCCTCAGATCTATTTCTCATAGTCATAGATATCAAAGACTGTTTTTTCTCTATCTCCCTACAACCCCAAGATTGCGAGAATTTCGCATTCTCTGTGCCTTCCATCAACTTTAGCACGCCTGATGAAAGGTACGAATGGACAGTCTTGCCCCAAGGCATGGCCAATAGTCCAGCTTTCTGTCAGAGCTTTGTAAGGGCTCTCTTGAGCCCAACAGAGTCTTTGACACATGCTACGTATATGCCTACATGGGTGATATAATTTGGGGGGGATCCAAATCTCCACCAATTGCAGGAATTATTATGAGGTCACCCAAAAATGCCTCCAGGCAGAGGGCTTCAAGTGTCCACGGACAAGATACAGACTGTCACCCCCTTTAAGATTCTGGGGACTACATTGTCCATGGAAGGGGTAAGTCCCTTAAAGCCATAACTGACTATTAAACCTAATATGACACTGACAGAACTTCAAAAACTATTGGGGGAGAACAACTGGCTACAGTCCTGGATGCCCGTCTCTACTGAGACACTGGAGCCCCTGTTCCAATTGTTAAGAGGCAAATAGCCATCAGAGCTAATCCATCTGAACCCACAACACCTAGACATGTTACAGGGGGTCCAGGAGGCCCTGGACCAAGCCCAACTGCCCCACTATATGCCTGGAAAGGACCTCAAACTATGGGTGCTCCCCAGTGAGGCCCTGATGACATCTGTCCTCACACAAGGGGGGAAGCCCCTCCAATGGGTGCATACCTCCCTAGGGGGCACTCCACGGGTGTATACACCCACGGACCAGTTGGCTGACCTAATTGAGAAAGGATGGGATATAGCCCTGAGACATTATGGCATTTACCCGCACAAGATTATTATTCCTTATCAGCTAAAGGACTTTGAATGGCTCTGCAGAAACAACAGCCGAATGGCCATAGCCTTGGAGGGCTTTCTGGGAAAGTTGGACTATCATTATGGCCCTCACAAATGGGTAACCTCCTTTCACACCCTCCATTGGGGGGCCACCAGACTTTTTGTCAAAAACCCTCTGACGGAGGCGAATGATGTGTTTACTGATGGAGGAAAATTCGGAGCCGCTGTAGTAATTTACCCAGTGGTAGGAACCAAACCAAAAACATATGTTCACACTTGCGAGGGCTCCGCTTAATTTAAAGAACTCATGGCCATTGTCCTAGCCTTGTCCAAAGTATATGACCCCATGAACTTGTTCTCTGACAGCCTATATGTAGTCAACCTTCTCCCAGGATTATTAAATTCTCATATTCGGCTAGATGACAACCCTATTACCCCCCTAATGATCCAGGTTCGAACATTGTTAACAGAAAGAAGGGCCCCCATTTTCTTACAACATTTTCCTTAAGGGCCACCAAGGACTGCCTGGGCTCCTCTCCCAGGGCAACGCAGAGGCAGACAAAATGGCTTCTACCCATATCCTATCAGCAGGCCTGGAGAAAGCTCAACAACTGCATAATCATACCCATGTAAATTGGCGGGGACTCCATAAGAGGTTCCCTCAAGTCCCTATCAAGGACCTAAGAAAAATTGTACATACCTGTAAGTCTTGTCAACCCTTTCTACATGTGCCACCCCTCCAAAAACCAGGGGTCAACCCTAGGGGGCTGAATTCTAACTCTCTTTGGCAGATAGATGTCACACATTACGCTCCTTTTGGAAAACTCAAGGATGTTTTCGTGTCCATTGACACATTCTCACATGCCTGTTGGGCTACCACCCATACAGGAGAAAAGTCTAAACATGCTCAGTCTCACTTCCTCCAGTGCTTCGCTATGCTGGTATTACCTCAAAGGATTAAAACTGACAATGGACCATGCTTCATAAGTAAAAGCTTACAGGACTTCTTCTCTTTATGGGGAATCCACCATAACACAGGGATCCCCTATAACCCCCAGGGCCAAGCTATCATAGAACGTAACCATCAGGACCTAAAAACCCAATTACAAAAACAAAAGGGGGGAGTAAGCCCCCACCAACAGCTAGGTTCGGCCTTATTTACCATTAATATTCTAAATTTTCAAAAAGGTCAATTGGAATCTCGATTCCAAAAACAGTGGGGACACCAGAAGCAAAGACCAGAGGTACAGGTCAGATGGAAGGATCCAGTAACAGGACAATAGCGAGGACCTGACTCGCTCCTTACTATGGGCAGGGGGTTTGGATGCTTCTTTCCCATGGATGAACCCCAACCCATCTGGGTACCTGCAACGAATCTAAAGATGCAGGAATAGCCCTGTCCCAAAGGTAACAGCCCTTTGAAGAGGATTTCTATGTCTTACAGGATGGAGTATTTTGGATGGAAGGCTTTCATTGCTGTGCTCACCACTGCTGCCCTGGCCATCATCATCTTTATCATTACCATCCTTATTCAAGATCTGATAGCTAAATTACAGAAAAGTCAATAGATGGCTGACCAAAATCTGTCAATAATGGTACTCCTTCTCCTGCTAGCCATCTGTCAGATAAAAGCCGAGGATCTTTGGGACTTGGTCCCTTCCCCACCTATACTCTTACCCCTATCTCTTTCTTCCCTAACTTACCCCGCCCTCTATTCAACTAATTCTACACTTGGCCTCCCCACCATTGACCCAGTTCCTTTCTGGGAACCACTCAATGGCTCCTGGCCCCTAAGTGACTCTCTATGCTTCACTACCAACAATGAATCCTCATGCATTGGGCTGCTCAACCTGCCCATCCAGGATTATGCTGGCAATGCCTCCTCAGGTCACATGCTTAGACTCCAGGGCCTTTCACCTACCTTCAACAAAAGTGATACAGCTTTGGGCCTCGCAGCACTGGGGGCAAAGGCTGGTACGGGGACATGGGGGATTGGCACCCCCCACCTCCATTGTGCCCTACTGTTCTATGACCACCGCTTCCCAGCTGCCCACGCACAAGCTCCCTTGCACCCTTTTTCCTCATGATCCCCATACCATGGCAGAGATGCCATCCCAAGCCCAACCATGCCACCCCTCCCTTTTGCCACTTCAGCTGTTCCCCCCTTTATCACCCCATAGGATCTTGGCGAGAACTGGCCCCAACCACTCCCTGTGGTGTTAGGATCTCCCCTACAAACCGCGAATTAATACTTGGTAACTGGGACCTCTGTGGTCCGCACACCTGCCTGGGTATGAGGACGTTACTGGCACAACAGGGCCTTCAGCTTTCTAACAGCACTTACAAGGTCACCAATCCCAGTAATTGTGCCAAAAACGACATCCAAACAACCACTGATCGCTCAACATCCTGGCCCCCTACACCCATTTGTGTGCAGCACCTGTTTGCCTTATTGCTAGCCAATGTTACCTCCGACCCTCAGGGACAACTCAACTGCTCCGATACCAACACTACCTGTGTCCTGGTGGACATCAGCCCACATAGTCCTTTTCATGCTTGAACCCAGGGCCCTTTGGGTTCTGGTCACCAATGCAACCCACTTCCATGCTGTCACCCTCATAGAGGGGACAGCCTTGTCACAAGCCTCCCACGTAAAACGATATTTTGGGATCACTACCGCTCTCATCTCTGCTATCACCCCTGCATTGGGGTCGTCTGCCACTGCTGCAGTAGCTATCACCCAGTCCTCCACTACTGTGGAGACACTCAATGAAGCTGTGTCCAAGACCTCCTCCATCCTTCACACCCAGTCCCTTATTAATCAGCATCTTCACCAGGCAGTTAATGTGTTACAACAGCAGATTGATCTCTTAAGTGAAGATCTGGCAATTACCAAAGACAAGGCTCTGCTAGCTTGTGACCCTCACTTTAGGTCACTTTGTCTCTCCCCCTATAGATTTCAAAATATTACTAAATTGCACCTACAACTCGCAGACTATATTCAGGGCCACTGGAACCAACAATTTCTTAATTATTCCATATTGCTGACCAATCAGATTATTGCTCTAAATTATGCCCAGGCCCCAGTCCTATCGATGGACTCCTCCTTTTTGAGTAAGGTATGGGAGCATGTTTCTAATGCTTGTGCTAGCTTTTGTTCTCCTCAGGTGCCTCTGCTCGATTATCAAAAGACAGAAACGGATGAAGAAAGTTCTGGTCCAACTTGCCCTGGAGCATGTTTCTAATGCTTGTGCTAGCTTTTGTTTTCCTCAGGTGTCTCTTCTCAGTTATCAGAAGACAAAGACAGACGAAGAAAGTCCTGGTCCAACTTGCCCTGGCCACCCAATCCCCTTTGGGCCCCTCCTCAAGACAAATCCAGGCATGGATGCTTGAGCTAGCCTGAGGGCCCAGGTTGTTTTGCCCCCTCATGGGATAGACCCCCTGACATCTAAATGCATGGCTAATCCCAATGACGGGTAAGACCCTCCCAGACTGATGAACCTAAGACAGGGGCCATGAGGGCAATCATGGTTACCTAAGGACGGGCAACTTCAGCATCTGAGGAGAGGCGACCTAAGACAGGGAGGCCATAGCAGCAGAGGGGAAAGGGGATGGTACTGCCCGTCCCCAGGGCTATCCTTGAGGAACCTCACTTTTAAAACAAGACGGGGGAGAGATGTGGGGGCCTGAGGCCAGGGGTGAGGCAAGATGGCACCTAGAGGAAACGGCCGGGGCATGATCAGAATTGTTTGGCACCTAGAGGAAATGACCGGGGCATGACCAGATTTGTTTGGAAGAATCATTGGTTGGCTCCCCCCATCTGGCAGCGCACGATCACCTTGTAAACACTATGCTTTGCAATGAAGAAGGGAATGCATGCTCAAGTTGACCTTTAAAATGATTGGATGCTCTGCCGGGGAGGGGTTTCCCGCTTGTGGTTTTTGCCTTTATAAGCTCTGTGACACCTGGAATAAACGAGTTCCTGCTTGACTGACTCCCTGTCGCATCTGACTGTCTCCCAGGGAGGCTGTGGGTAACAGGCGGACAGCTCACCCTCTTTTCCCAGGCTCCTGTGTCGGGGCAGGACCCTCGACAATAAGGGAATATTTTTAAAATCTATTCACTACTAAATCCGAAAGTCTAAAAGAAATGGATGGATATCGAAATCATGGGAATCACCAAAGTTAAACCAAGAGAAATAAACAGTTTAAACAGACCCATAACATATAAGGAAATTGAAACAGTAATACAAAGCCTCCCAACTGAAAAAAAGCCCAGGCCCAGATGGATTTACAGCAGAATTTGACAAGACCTTTAAAGAAGACCTCCAACCAATGCTACTTAAATTAGTCAAAACAATAGAAACAGAGGGAGAACTCCAAAATTCCTTCTATGAAGCCAGCATCACTCTAATATCCAAACCAGGTAAAGACACAACCAAAAAAGAAAGCTATAGACCCATATCCTTAATGAACATAGATGAAAAATTCTCAACAAAATACTTGCAAACCACATACAGACACACATCAAAAAGATCATTCACCATGATCAAGTAGGCTTTACCCCCCACACACAGGGCTGGTTCAATATATGCAAGTCAATAAACGTCATTAATTATATAAATGGACTCAAAGACAAAAATCACATTGTCATCTCAATAGATGCAGAAGAGTCTTTTGACAAAATTCAGCATGGATTTATACTCATAGTCCTAAAGGGAATTAGACTGGAGGGAATAAACTTCAACATAATTAAAGCTATATAGAACAAACCCACAGCCAACATCATTCTAAATGGAGAAAAACTGGAACCATTCCCATTAAAATCAGGATCCAGACAAGGAATCTCCACTCTTTTTCAACATAGTGCTTGAAACTCTTGCAAGAGAAATAAGACAGAAGAAGAAAATTAAAGAAGTACTTATTGGAAAAGAAGAGGTCAAACTATCACTTTTGGCAGATGATATGATACTATACCTAAGAGATCCCAAAAGTTCCACCAGAGAACTCCTAGAACTAATCAACATTATCAGTACAGTGGCAGGTTATAAAATCAATCCAAAAAACTCAGTAGCCTTTCTACATACCAATAACAAGCAATTGGAGAAAGAATACAGGGAAATGCTCCCATTCACAATTGCTGCAAAAAATAAAAATAAAATAAATATCTTGGAATAGATCTGACCAAAGACACCAAAGATCTCTACAATGATCATTTTAAATCATTAAAGAAAGAGATTGAGGAAGACACCAGGAGATGGAAGAACCTCTTATGTTCATGGATTGGAAGAATTAATATTGAGAAAATGACTATCCTACCAAAAGCAATAGATTCAATGCAACCCCATGACTTACTTCACATAATTAGAAAAAAAAAATCATTAAACTCATATGAAAGCACAAAAGACCCCGGATAGCCAAAGCAACACTCAGCACAAAAATCAACACTAGGGGATTGCTACACCAGATCTCAAAGTATACTACAGAGCTATATTCATAAAAACAGCATGGTACTGCCACACAAAATAGACACATAGATCAATGGAAAGTCATTGAAGATCCAAACCCAAGTACATGCCATTTTAGTCACCTGATACTTGACAAAGGTGCCAAGAACAAACAATTCAGGACAGACAGCATCTTCAGAAAATGGTGTTGGCAAAACTGGATCTTCACCTGTACAAGAATGAAACAAGATTCTTATCTTTTACCTTTCACAAATGTCAGCGCCAAATGGATCAAAGACCTCAATGTGAAACTGGAAACCCTGAAACTATTAGAAGAAAATACTGGCAATAACTCACAAGATATAGGTGAAGAAAAGTATTTTCTAAATTGGACAGAAGTTGCTCAACAAGTGGGACCTCATTAAATTAAAAAGCTTCTTTACAGTAAAAGAAACAACCCCAAAAGTGAAGAGAAAACCCAATTGGAAAAAATCTTCACCAGTGACACACCTGAGAGAGGTTTAACATCCAGAATACATAAAGAACTCAAAAATCAAAGAATCGAGAAACCAAATGACCCAATTAAGAGATGGGCTAAAGATCTAAACAAAGAGTTCTCAAAGGAAGAAATAAAGATGGCTAAGAAACATCTCAAAAAGTGTTCAACATCATTAGTAATTAGGCAAACGCATTTTAAAATCACCCTAAGGTATCACCTTACCCCAATCAGACTGGTTAGGATCAAGAAACAAAATGATACCAAATGCTGGAGAGAATGTGGAGAAAGGGGAATTCTCATTCACTGCTGGTGGGATTGCAAACTCATGCAACCTCTATGGAAAACAGTGTGGATAACACTTAAAAAGCTAAAAATGAAACTACCATATGACCAGATTATACCACTCCTTGGCATATACCCAAAAGACTCATCCTATTATAGAGACACTTGTACAACCATGTTTCTTGTTGCTCTTTTCACAATAGCTAAGAGATGGAAGCAACCTAAGTGCCCCTCAGCTGAAGAGTGGTTAACAAAAATGTAGTATATTCACACAACAGAGTTCTAGTCAGCAGTAAAGAAAGATGAAATCATGAAATGTGCAGGTAAATGGATAGATCTAGAAACTTTTATACTAAGTGAAGTACCACAGACTCAGATTAAAAAAAATGACATATCTTCTCCCGCATATGTGGATCCTAGCACCAAATCATTTTAAATTCCAGGTCCTTTTAATAAGATGATGATATACAGCAGTCCCTTCTGCATGAAATAACTACAACCATCATAACTTCAGCTGAGGCTGATCGCTAACCATCATCACAATTGGGCTTGTTGACAGTTGTGCTCATTCATTAAAGGAGGGTTAAGCATGGTCATTGGTCCCTCACTGGATTATGCAGCCACTCTTTGCAGCCAACTATATGTACTTTGACACTAATCATACAGGACCTCCTGGATTTGGAGAGGGCTAAAGTATACAATCTGTGAAGGCTAGAAAGAAAATGCATGGCCCATGCTGGGTAAAGGCATTCCAGTGTTCATACCCTCAGGTCAAACGTAAACCTCAGCAATTCCTCAATTATCTCGGTAAGTAAGCTCAATAAATTCATTGGTTCCCCAGTAAAACTTTAATGAAACATTGGCATGATACTAGAACCTTGAAAGGGAATAAGCATTACTTAGCATCCCCAGGAAAAGAAGTCACACAACAAATGGAAAATTTATTTGCTGGTGCTATTATATCTCATAATTATTTTTTTCAGAAAAGGAAATGAGAATGTAAAAGATGTTAAAAGGATATGGGAATGGAGATATTTTCCAAAATACACAGAAAAAATGAGAAAGCCTAAGTCATCAGTACATTTCTTTAAGAGTTCAAGGGATTACACTTCGTCACCACATTATACAGCCATTCTTCCCAAACAACTGTATGTAATTTGACCCTAATCACACATGGCCTCCTGAATTTGGGGAGAGCTAAAGTATACAGTCTGGGCACGGCTAGGAAGAGAATGCATGACCCATGATGGATAAAGGCTTTCCAGTGTGAATACCCTCAGTTCATACATACAGCTCAGCAACCACTCTGTTATCTCAAAGCCTTTGAGAGGGAACTGACACTGATTCTAACCACTCCAACAGCTATCAAAATACCTGAAAGCAAATCCTGAATCCATCACTGTAGAGTCCAGTCTTAAAAGACAAAGAAAAATGAGGAGGATCCCAATACAGGGATGCTTTTGGAAGCCCTTCTCAAGAAATTCCAATGAAATCTCATATGAACATTTGAAAATTGCCCTATTCTGACTTTTTTCTAGTTCCCTGTCTAGAACTTGTAATGCTAATTACTCTTGCCTTTACTTCTACTTCACAGCTCCTATTCAAGGGCTTTCTTTTCCCCTTAGAGATAAGAGTTATGCAATTTAGGAGGCTTTTAGATAGACCCACTGAAGAGGTACTCCAGTTGCCTCACCCTGTGTCCCTGTTCAGCATGGAAGAAGCCAGAGCAGTCTGTGTCCCAATTCCCTATTGGCAATTTGGGTAACCTCTTCAGAGGATGGTGTGATAAGAATAGAAGGTAGAATTGGCCAGGCAGTTGGGGTAAAAAGACCCCAAAGGAAAGTAGCCAGTTTCTTTGCTGAAGTCAAAATGTCCTTGGGCCCCTTAGCAACACATTCTGTTCTAAAGGCCAAAAATGTTGAAAGTATTTGGGAGCTTGTATCTAGTCCTTAAAAGGTTTTATGGTTACCTATTCAGAGGATGGAATGTTAGAGTAGCCAAAACCCCATAAAAGTAAATAAATAAATCAAAGAAGAAGAAAGAGTACCTGAAGTTATCAGAAAAAAAGTGATGGGGAGATATGGGAGGAATTGGAGGAGAGGGAGTGTGCATGGATTTGATCAAAACAACTTATATGCATGTATGAAATTCTCAAAAAATTATTTATTTAAAAAAAAGAAATGTACAAAAGCTCAATAAATGTTTGTTAAAGATGGGCTCTAGATCTGAACAGAGTTCTCAAACAAAGAGATAAAAATGGCTAAGAAACACCTTAAAAAGTGCTCAATAATTTTTGTTGAAAAGGTCATATACCTATTCCTTGTCTTGGCACCCCAGAGACCAGGGGAACAACCACTGCTTCCTGATCCTTTGCACCCAGATCAACCCAGCTCCTTCACACAGTCCCCATGAGCCCTCTAGGCCTGATCCCACCCTCACCTCCATCTGCTTCCCTGGGCTGCACAACACACCAGCCTCTTTCCTGGACACAGGGGATGACCTCTAGGCACAGAAGGACCACTGATCCCTGATCCCTTGTATCCAGATGAACAAGGCCAATTCCTTCTTGTGGTTCCCAGGAGCCCTCTGGGTCTGATCGCAGTCTCACCTCCCTCTGCTTCCCTGGGCCTGCACAATCTTCTGGCCTCTCTAGTGCTCCCCAGGAGCCCTTGGGGCCCCTTCCAGCTCCCATCTCCCTTTGCGTCTCTGGGTAGCATGGCCACAGACTGCCCGAGACCAGCATCTTCCCTAAGCCCTGCTCCAAGGCCAGTCCAACTCCAAATTCCTGAGGACAACATCTTTCCTGGAGGGATCAAACAGACCCATAACACAAAAAGAAGTTGAAACACTAATATAAAACCTCCTGACTAAAAAACGTCCAGTACCAGATGGATTTACAACAGAATTCTATCAGACATTTAAAGAAGATCTACATCCAATACTACTTACCTTATTCAAAGAGATAGAAATGGAGGGTGAACTTCCAAATTCCTTTATGAAGCCAGCATCACTTTAATACCAAAGCCAGGTAAAGATACAACCAGAAAAGAAAACCATAGACCCATATCCTTAATGAACATAGATGCAAAAATTCTCAACAAGATACTTGTAAACCCCATACAGACACACATCAAAAAGATCATCCACCATTATCAAGTCGGGTTTATCCCAGAGATGCAGGGATGGTTCAATATACGTAAGTCAATAAATGTCATAAATTATATAAATGGGCTCAAAACAAGAACCAGATGGTCATCTCAAATAGATGCAGAGAAGGCCTTTGAAAACATTCAACATACATCTGTGTTCAAAGTCCTAGAGGGGACTGGACTTGAGGAAACATACCTCAACATAATTAAAGCCATATGTAACAAACCCACAGCCAACATCATTCTAAATGGAGAAAAACTGGAAGCATTCCCATTGAAATCAGGAACCTGACAAGGCTGTCCACTATCTCCACTTCTCTTTAACATAGTGCTTGAAACTCTTGCAAGATCAGTAAGACAAGAGAAGGAAATTAAAGGAGTAATAATTGGAAAAGAAGAGAGAAAATTATCCCTTTTGCAGGACTCTGGACCAGTGTCTGACTCTAGCTTTGGCTCAAACTCTAGCTCCAACTCTGGGTCTGGATCAGGCTCTGGTTCTGGCTCTAACCTGATACCTAGAAATGGCTCTGCAAGTGCATTCCTACCTTTTGGAATGAGCTTCTTACACACCTGTGCTGAGTGAACATTCAGATTGGTGTTTGGAATGCCATTGGCTTAACTGGTCTTGGGTCTGCTAGGTGCTGCATGAAATATAGCTGTAGAGACAATCAGTGCTGAGTCATGGGTTCAGTAGCTGAGATGATCCAGTCTATCTAGGTGGTGCACAGTCTCTGACCTCACAGCTGGTCCCTGTGGACAAATCGGGGAGGGAAGTCAAGGGTGACTGCCAAGTCTGACCCACAGTCTCTTCCTTATGATAGGTCTACTCCAATAAGATTCTTCACAGATATGGAATAAACCATCCTAAGATTCATATGGAAGTACAAAAGACCTCAGATAGCCAAAGAAACCTTGAGCACCAAGAGTAATGCCAGGGGGATTACAATACGAGACTTTAAGCTGTATTACAGAGCTATAGTTATAAAAATAACAAGGTACTGGCACAAAAATAGACCCATAGATCAATGGAACAAAATTGAAGACTTAAATATGAGTACATACAATTTCAGCCACCTGATAATTTGACAAAGGAGCCAAGAACATTCACTGGAGGAAAGACAGTGTGTTCAGCAAATGGTGCAAATTAAAACCACTTTAAGACTTCATATTACCCCAGTCAGACTGGCTAAGATCAACAGAATAAATGATACCAAATATTGGAGAGGATATGGAGAAAGGGGAATGCTCATCCACTGCTGATGGGACTGCAAACTTGTTCAACCTCTATGGAAAGCAGTGTGGAGAACTCTTAAAAAACTATAAATAAACCTACCATTTGTAGGTTATACCACCTACCAGTTATACCACTCCTTGGCATATACCTAAAGAACTCATCCTATTGCAGAGACACTTGTACCTCCATGTTTGTTGCTGCTCTTTTCACAATAGTTAAGAGATGGAAGCAACCTAAGTGTCCCTCAATTGATGAGTGGATAATGAAAATGTGGTTCATATATACGATGGAGTTTTACTCAGCAGTAAAGAAAGATGAAATCATGAAATTTGCAGGTAAATGGAGGGAATTAGAAACTGTTATACTAAGTGAAGTAACACAGACTCAGAAAAAAAAATCGACATATGTTTTCTCTCACATGTGGATCCTAGAACCAAATCCTGATAAGTGAGTATGTATTCAGACAAAACTACAGGAACCAGGATAATGGAAAGGAACCAGGGAGGTAATGGAAAAGAAAGAACCTGAAAGAGAACAATAGGAAACAGGTGTTAATAAGGGAAATATGGATAAAAATTGGGTTAGTTTGAGGGGGGAGGGAAGGGTATACAAGAAACCTAGGGGATAAAGGGAAAGAAGGAACTCAAGAGAGGTAGGACTGTAGGAGAAGGGTATTATTAAGGGAGAAAGGGGAAAAATGGGGGTACTGTAATTGGGGAAACCATGATGGAGGGGTTAGACAATGTGAGAGATAACTAATGCATAGGTGGTTTTAAAAACCAGAGGGAGCTGGGTGTGGTGGTGCATGCCTTTAATCCCAGCACTGAGGAGGCAGAGGCAGGCAGATCTCTGTGAGTTCAAGGTCAGCCTGGTCTACATTGTGAGTTCCAGGACAGCTGGGGCTAAAGAGAGATCCTGTCTCAAAAAGACCAAAAAAGAAAAAAAAAAAACCAGAGGGAACCATATTAGTCCAACAACCTACTGACAAATTATACATACCAGATCAAGAAATATATGTCTAGGCAAGGTTTATCTGAGAACAATTGGTCTTTGCCCAAGATTTATCTACATGGCACACAGTAATTAAAGCACCAGACTGGTGGAACTAACCTTCTTGGTTGTTTAACAGACATACTTTGAAGCCTACACTAATTTGTTCAGAGGGACATAAAGGACAGTTTTTGCTCCGTGCCCTCCTAGGTCGACTAGTTCCAAGGGACTATGCGCATCTCTCAAAATGTCCTGTAATTGTGGTGGGTCACCTGTCCTCTTGATCAAGGAGGCTGAGGAGACCCCACCAGATGGACTTGAACCAGTGTCTAGTCTACAAAGAGGAGGGAGGATCAACACAGAGGAATCATTTCCTCCATGCTTCCAAGTGAAGCCGACCATGGTCAAGCAGGACCTTTGACTTATCTTCACATAGGCAGAACTGGTAAAAGAAAGGAGCCAGGGGCTCCTCCCAAGCCCATGTGACCCCTGAGGAACAGATTCTGAAATGACCTTAAGAGTACAAATAAATTGTTTTATATGAGCCAACTGTATAGCCTTAAACACCTAAAAGGAAATTATAACCAAAGAATAAAGGAGCCAATATAATTTTTTAAGAGTCCATATGCACAGCTAAAGGCTACATAACAAGCAACAATACCAGATAGGAGATACCTTCTTTTGATTTTTTGGCCAGGGTGGCCAAAGGGACTCCCAGATAGTAACCCAGCACAGAACTGAGAAAATGAACAGCAGACCCCAATCTTATCTAAAGGAGTATTGACAACTGATTGCTGCTAGATGAAGAACAGCTGACCCTCCTAAAACAAAGACCTCTAGATAGGCTGACTAGATTCACCAGATGTACAAGTAGTGGGGAACGGATGGGAGTGCTGACATCACAGCAAACAGTAGCAGGGACAACAGAGTATAAGGACTCTAGTGGGGGGAGGGAGACTATGGGAGAGTGCCATATGGGAAGTGGATATACAGTTAAATAAGATGATTTGGGATGTTCTGTGCAATACACACACACAGACACACACACACACACAGACACACACACAAATCAACCAATTTTTAAAATGAATTATATTTGAGGAGGAAGCAAAAAAATTAAGTCATGTTAATTAGTAGAGGTGATAAACATTACCACTGAAATCAACCCGATAACTTTATAGACATACACAGGTGCCAAGGATCCGAATGTAACCGATTATGACTAGTAATAATCAGATACATACAGATACATGTGCCAACATCTCAGTGTTATGAGCAAAAACAATGAGTCTTTCTGTAAGAAACAGTATATTTTCAAATGAAATGGAGATCTTTTTTAAAGGTTAAAAACTCATTCAATTTTATGTCTTAGAGGTCTTAAACTGAGTTCAATATTGTATAACTGTATTAATTTGACAGTGAACCTAAAAATTTTATATCCACTTTTGAAAGAGATGTATCTTTCCTCTGGAAATTGTTAATGAGTATGTTAAAGTTGTAATGAAATGCTTCTTCTAAAATATTTTTTAAAAATTAAAAAAAATTTTAAATGGTCACATACTGTATGGCTCTATTCAAATAGCATTCTTGACCAAATTTTACATACTGAAGACAAATAAATTGTTGGTAGGGGTTAGGATTAGACAGTGTGACTATTGCTATAAAGCAGGAGAACAAGGGCGATCTTTAAGGCAGAAATTCTGCATCTTGATTGTGCTTGTGATTATACAAATTGCACAGGTAATAAAGTGATAGAAAACTTTACACCACAATGTACCAATGCCAGATTTCTGGTTTTACTATCATCCTCCAATTATGTAAAACCGAGGCAGGTTCCAACCAACTCTTCCAAACCATCCTGGGAACTTCTTATAAATCTAAGTGTTCCAGATCTTAAAATCCAAACAAAACATTATTTTTAAAAGCCTCGGTGTCATCAACAATGACCTGATTATTAATTTGGCTCTTCATTCATTTCTTAATACCCAAAAGGTATTGTGAACAAGATATAATCTATTGCAGGCTTTTGAGCAAATATAGCTTTCCTTGCAAGTAAATACTGTGGCATTCCTATTTATCACTTAATGCCAGATTGGATTTGTAAAGTAAACCAACTATTGTGATTCTTTCTCCTCAGTATTTATCAAGCTGTTTGCAACTTGGTACTCATGAAAACATGAACCCTAAACCTTCAGGTCTCAGATTAAAAACTGATCTGTAGTGGATCCATGTCAACAAGGTGAAACCTCATTTACAGAGAACAGTAGTATAAGGCATCTGCTTTATCACATACAAGTTTCTGAGTCTCTGAAAAAATATATCCCTTATTTAGCTATCCTTCTACTAAAATATGTACAAATATGCTTCTCTCAGCCTAAAACCCACACACTCACCACTGCCTCTAAGTGAATCCTCTAACCTAAATGATCTCTGGTTTGAGTATTTAAACCTTTTCTTCAAAGTTGTGATGTCATTGAGTGCCTTGTGTAAAAGGATCCCAAAATGCTGAGCATCATTCTGCCTCGTTTCTATTCTAGAACATGAGCATCTCTGTAGTTAGGTCTGGCTTCTTTGTATTTTAGTGACAATTTTAGAATAAATGGTGCTTCCTGGGGCTAGGAACTCAGTCTTTATTCCTAGAGTAAATTCTTTAAAAATAGATTTTTGCAAAACAGATGGCCAGGAACAGGTGCTTAGAGAGGACCAAACCAGTCCAACTGCAGCTCAATAAATACTGTACCCAAGATGTCACCTACATATGCATGTATTGAGTGGTTGACTTCTAATGTCCTAAAGGGTAATATACTTCTTTAAAATCTTCATTCATTCATTATAATAGCTTATTATTACCAATATTTAAGTTTATTGGAGACTCGGGCCCAGAGTTCTGATTAGATAGAAAACAAAGAGTCAATAAATAGCAACTGACAAATCCCAAAGACATCTTATAATAATGTTTTCTGGTTGGCGGTGTTAAAAGTGGACAGGTATAAAAGGCTTTGTGGAGGGGTGCAGGGGGATGGAGATGTGTATGTGGATAGGTTTGCACACCTGTGCATATGCCCAGAAGTCAGAGGAAGGTGTCAGGTGTCCTGTACTCTTATTCTGCTTTTCCCTTAAGACAGGATCTCTCAATGAACCTGGAGCTATGCTGGCAGCCAGTAATCCCCAGTGATCCTCTTGATTGTGTTTCCCCACCCCCAATACACACACAGAGTCCTGGGGTTACAGGCATGCATGACCACACTCAGCTTTTTATGTGGGTCCATGTCTGTATTTTTGGGTTTTTTTGTTTTGTTTTTTGTTTTGTTTTTATATTGGTTCTGGGGATTTGAACTCAGACCCTTGGCTTGTGGGGTTTTACCTGTTGAGCCATCTCTCCAGCCCTTAAGATTTCTACTTTCTCTCCTAAATCTCTTCTCTGGAACTGAGGTACTTTACGAATATATGTTGCTATCCATGAGCATATGTGTATCCTGTATCATGCCTGGTTTCATTCCTAGAAGGATGTTGGCTAGGTAAACTACCATGTAGTACTCAGGATCACAGGAATAAGCTGTTGCTGCCATTAGGACATTTATTCTAAGGACCTGATCCTATTATATGACCCTAGGGTTCACATACAGGTCAAACACATCAGTGTGGCCTACAAGTATCCCATGAATTCCACTGACTCTAAAATTATATATTCTTACTCTTGGCATCTCAAATTCTGTGCTCTAAGCATGCGCTTGACATGGGTACTCAAATTTCTTGGAAATTTCATATTATCTGGAAATTTTCTGTTTGTTTTATGCCTAAAGCATTCCATTTTCCACACAACATTTAATCATCTTAGAAAACATCAAAATTATCATGATTGGAAGTTGTTTATATACAGTATCTCATTGCATCATTAATCAGGCACAAAATATTAAATACTCATTTTACAGAAAACTGAGGTATACAGAGTGATGCTTCCAATGACTCAAAGAGGGAGAGGCAGAGCAAAACAAAGAGCCCGGTCCATCCCTACGAAGAGCATGTATAAACCACATGTCATTCCTCTGTCTAAATAATTCTATTTTCCTACAGTGGAATCCTTGGATAATCTAAAAATTCAGATATTCTTAACTCTACCTTAACCCTGTCTTCTAAGAATCCCTGTTGCTGGAGCTCTGGAATCTATTTTTGGAAAAGTTCTTCAGATGACTCTGCAACATATCTTGTTTGAAAATCACTGTCTGTATGACACAGGGGGCTTCAGAACACTGTTGTGGCCTCAGGTACCACCAGAAACTGAATAACCTTTGAAAACAATTTTGGTTATCTACCATGACTCAAAAGAGTCAAATGAGATGTATCTGCTTCCCCAACTGAGAATCTGTAGTGATAAATTTCAGAAGTAATTGTATCTTGGTAAATTGTAATTACATTGTGTAAATTAACAAAAATCTGTTTTGTAAAAAAAAAAGAATTTAAATTATTTTTCATTAAAATTATTAATAAAAGATCACTACAACTATGGGATGGCTATCTGAACATTTGATTGACAGTATGATTATCTCAGTAGTCCCTAGGTATCAGAAATCAAATCTCAACTATGAAGCAGATATATCAGTAACAGCTTCAACTTTGTACTGCTTAGTGTTTAATGGCTCTGGAATGCCAAACAGAGATTACTGTAATCAGTACATTTGAAATGTGAGAAAAACAAAAACTTGATATATATGGTGTTTTGCTTTTGTTACTTTTCTCAATTCAAGTCTCTCTGTCCTTTTGTTTATGTGATGTGAGGTATTTGAAAAAAATACTATTTTCCGTTATTTTTCTTTTTAATTTTAAAACAATTTTTGACTTACAGAAAAGTTGTAAAGCACAACTCTTCCATGCTTTTCACCCATTTTCTACCATGAACATATTACTTAGCTATAATAAAATTATCAAAACCAAATATGAAAATCAATAACACACCATTAACAACCTGTGGACTGTATTTGAATTTTGACAAGTGACCCACTAATATTCTTTCCTTCAGATCAAGATGCAGCCTAGGACTACAGGCTGAATATAAATTTCATGTCGTTTTAGTTTCTCCAATCTGAGAGCACACCTCAGTCTTTCTCCAGATATGATATAAAGTATACTTATTGCTCTATATTGTATGGTAATTTCCTCAAAAAAACAACCTTCCATCCTGGAGAGAAGCTTATTGGGACAACAGGATGTTCTAGAGGGAGGTAGGCAATGGGATGTTCTAAGGGGAGGTGAAAACATTACATCCTACAGGGAATCTCCTTAAGCTCAGGAAGTAAACAACTCAAAGGCATCAGAAGTCCTTGAAACAGAGCAGATTCACTAGGCCCCTTCCTCCCTGAGCATATATAAAACTTAAGGACTGTTGAGAGATGCTCCCAAACAACCTAGGCTACCTAGAAAAGGCTTAGTACCACAAAGCCTCCTGGAAGAAGCAGAGATCAGGGCAGCTACCTGCAAGAGGCTCCAACCAAACAGGCTTGTAACTGTGTAACTTGTTGAATGGACTGAAAGCTGTGCAGTGCACTCTGGGTTTCTGATTTTAGTGAGCTGTCACCCATGTTGGAGCGGGCTTTTGGTGAGGCAGCTGTCTGAGTCATTTCTGTTTCTGTAAAAATCCTTCATCCATATTCCTGTAAGGAACCCCAATAAAACTCATTGGTTCACCAAACTGAACTGTGATTGTATCCTCTTTTAGTCTGATTTGTATTCCTTATCTAGGGTGAGTTATGTCTGTTCATGTCTTCCCAAGAATATGAACATTCCATGATTCATACCTAGAACCTTAATATTTTAATTTTGAAGCAAATTTTTATACTACTAAAGTTTCTTTCAAAAAGGATCATTTTATGCTAGGTATGGTGGCGCACACCTTTAATCCCAGCACTTGGGAGGCAGAGGCAGGCAGATCTCTGAGTTCAAGACCAGCCTTGTCTACATAGTGAGTTCCAGGACAGCTGGGGCTACAGGGAGACCCTATCTCAAAAAGACCAAAAAAAAAAAAAAAGGATAAGTTTGTTTAAACAGGATCCTGGCATAGTCAAACTGAAGTGTTCCAAATGTTCATATACTTTGTAGTTACTTATTTGCACAAATTAGAATTTTCATAAATGTACAGTCAAAACAAACCCAAAACAAATTGAAGGGAAGCCTTAAATATAAGATGTCATGGGGCTGGAGAGATGATTCAGCAGTTAAAACACTGGTTGCTCTTACAGAGGTCCTGTGTTCAGTTATCAGAAATCACATGGCAGCTAACAACCATTCTTAACTCCAGTTCCAGGGAATCTGACACCCTCTTCTGGCCTCTAGAGGCATTTCATGACACAGGTGCATTTACATACATGCAGGCAAAATACTCATACACATAAACAAAAATAAATAAATAATCCTAAACTACTTTGAGTTTCATCTTACCATCATCAGAATGGCTAAGATCAAAAAATGACAAATGGCAGCATGGATGTGGAGAAAGGGGAATATTTATCATGGCTGGTGGACGTGCCCTATGGAAATCAGTGAGGAGGTTCCTCAAAATGATAGGAATTGATCTACTACATGATCCAGCTATACAATTTTTAGGCATATACTCAAAGGACCCTGTATCAGATACAGAGATACA
This sequence comes from Nannospalax galili, assembly GCF_000622305.1. NCBI lineage: Eukaryota > Metazoa > Chordata > Mammalia > Rodentia > Spalacidae > Nannospalax > Nannospalax galili. The sequence continues at coordinate 927,607 of NW_008341028.1, read as the reverse complement.
TGCTCATCCATGTTCATTGCTGTTCTATTCACAATTGCCAGAAAACAATCCAATAGCTGATGAATGGATAAGAAAAAATGTGGTATATTTATACAATGGAATAGTAGTCAGTCATTAAGAAAAATAAAATTAAATTCACAAGTAAAAGTATGGAGTTGGAAGCAATCATACTCAGTTAGATAACCCAGACCCAGAAAAACAAACATCTCATCTTTTCTCTCATTTATAGATTCTAGCTTTGAATCTTTGCAGATGTGTGTTTAATTTAAAATACCCCTAGAGATTGGGAAACTAGTAAGGGGGAGGGTGACTCTTTCACGTGATGGGAGAAAGAATGCATATAAAAGGGGAAAGAGGGCAATGCAACAGGAAGGACTAAATGGGGTGAGGGGTGAGGGAACAGGATAGACAAGGGAATACGAAAAGGAAGGGATAATTATTCAGCCTTAACCATCAAGGGTCTCTGAAACCTTACTCTTCCATTCTAAAAATTCTGTATTGAAAACTATAAGTGTTTACTTCACGATAAAAGTAGAAATTGATGTTTTATAGAACAGTTTAGAACAGTTCTCATCCAATTTATTTCTGGTTTGTTTTGTCATGCATATATATGTCATATATAGATGATATGTATATATATATATATCGTGTGTGTGTGTGTGTGTGTGTGTGTGTGTGTGTGTCCTAATTTGTACAACTAAGTAGTTACAAAGCATATGAACTTTTGGAGCACTTTAACAACTATGTCAAGATTCTATTAAAGATGAACTTTTCTGAAACTCTAAAAAATATTAATAGGGGACTGGATAGGTGGCTCAGCAGTTAAGAACACTGACTGCTTTTGCAGAAGACCTGGGTTCATATCTCAGCACCCACATGGCAGCTAACAACTGTTCTTAACTCCATTTCCAGGGGATCCAACAGCCTCTTCTGTCCTCTGCGGGCATTGCACTACATGGGTGCACTTACCTATATGCAGGCATAACACTCATATACATTTTTTAAAAATTAATGAAATTATGCTCAAAAAATTGAAATATTAAGGTTCTAGGTGTGACAGAGAAGTAAGTGTACTTCACAGCATATAGTCCCTTGAATATGGCTCTAAATTCTGGTCAAACTAGACAGGAAAAGTATTTAAAGATTCAAATGCAAATTGTGGAAGATAAACTGAGGCAAGAGCAGAAAAACAAGCTTAACAAGTGGTGGCATAACTTTCTATGTTTTGTAATTACTAATACTTCCCCTGCCATATCACCTGTATTCAACACACAGTAATGAGCCCTGGGATGCAGGCAGAGAAAGTTGCAGGAGAATTTTAGCCTGGCTCAAGAAATAGGGAAAGGGTTCCTAACATCCACAAAGGATGTAGAATAGAAGCCTTTTCTCCATGCTACCCCCACTGCTCAAGCAATCCTTCAGCCACAATGGTGGCAGCAGAAATGACCCCAGAGATGGGAACTAGAAAACTGAAAGCCAGAGAGATCTTCCTGTTTGCTTGATGGAACTGGCAACTTCAAAAGGGTATGGCCAAATATCACTGTTGTTTTTCTACGGCTTCCTTCCTGAATCTGGAATGTCATGCAACTCTGGAAGTGAACAGAGTAGGATGACCAAACTATCCATCACCAATGGACCAAAACACAAAAGAAACTTGGGAATATGACCACATAATCATAACCTTCTTAGGAGCTACAGACACACCATATATGCCACAATAATTCTGTGAAATCTATGTGTGCCAATTTCTGAGCCCTATCTAGAAACATTTTTAAAAAGTCACTAGGCTTTGTTAGGCTCAGAAATGTGAATTATAACTCAGCTCCTGTGTAATTCTAACCCAGATATTCTTTGAAAGATTATAGCAAATGCATTACCATAAAACTTTTACATCTGTATTTCAGAAGTAGTGTTCAAAAAGCAAAAGGATTGTGGGAGACCAAATCCAAAAGGTAAAAGACAAGAGATGAAGTGGCCCAAAAGAGCATGGTCAGAACTTTTTCAGGATAGTTACGTATATCTGAAACAAGAATGATACCAAAAACACAAAAGGATACTTGCCACATGGGTATCCTGGTTGGGCATATAACCTGAGTTATATGAAAAGTGCGAAGAAGCTCGCAGGACAAGATGTGAAACAGCAGAATAAAGAGCTTATTGGACCTTCTTACAAGAATAGCAATTCACTGGATGAAAGGATTATTTAAACTCATTCAAGGGCTAGGGAAATAGCCCGCTCAGTAAAATGTCTGCCTTATAAGCATGAGGACCTCAGTCTAATAGCCAGAATCTACATTAAATAAATAATAAAGCTGAGCATGATAGAACTGGGAGACCTCTACTGGCCAATCAGCCTAGGCTACTTGGCAAGCTCTAAGCCAGTAATAGACCCTGCCTCAAAAACTAGATGGACAGCACAAGAAGAACAACACCTATGATTGTCCTCTGGGCACCATATGTATGCACACAAAAATACACACATACCTGTACACACATGCATGCACACGCGCACACACACACACACACACACACACACACACACACACACACAAATAGCATTCAAAATCTCTGGGATGTGGAGTTTGAGAGACAACTAGGTGGTTAAAAGCAACTGTAGCTCTTGCAGAAGACCTGTGCTCCAGGGTAACTAACACCCTCTTCTAGCCTCTGCAGGCATACACACACACACATGCACACACACACACACACACACACACACACACACAAACACACACGTGCAGAGACACACGTAAATAAGTAAACAAATCTTTTTTAAAAATCTCAGGGAAAGGGGCTGGAGAGATGGCTCAGCGGTTAAGAGCACTGATTGCTCTTGCAGAGGACCTCGGTTCTATTCCAAGCACGAACATGGCAGCTAAGAACTGTCCTTAATTCCATTTCCAGGAGAATCCGAAGCCCTCTTCTGACCTTCACAGTGCACTCACATGCATGCAGGCAATACGCTTGTACACATAAAATTAAAAAACAATAAAATTGTTTTATAAAAATCTAAGCAAGTATTATATATAAGGCCACACAACAAATGGCAAAACTGAAAGAAATTATTCAATTTCATAAGAAAAATTAGAATCTACGGCATTTGAGCCATGATTCTATCAACCCCACAATTAAGACCAAATGCCATAGCTCACATAAAAAGTTTCAACTTAGGCACCAACCTCCAGGCAAGCACAACCAAAATAATAAAAAGTTTCCCCTCAACCCAGCCTACTCTTCTGCCCTGGCACTGAGGCTTGCTCTGTAAGTGGCAGGTTGCTGTTTCTCTCCTTTAGCCTCACTGTAGAGGCTACACTCCAGGCAAACACAGTTCCAGTCCTCCCATTCAATCCCTATGCGTGGGCATGGTAAAAACTCTAGTCTAGGTACAGTCAGCTGAGAAAAGTGATTGTTATACCCCGCTACAGCTTGCTCATTGGTAGAAAGGACTGAAAGGACTTGCCACAACCACTACCTCCAGTGCAGAAGTGTGACTCAGAAAAAGTTGGTCCCATCTGCCCTATCTACTGCAGTGAATGAAAGGTTCTAGCTCAGAGCAAAGACAAGCCATAAGGAGGAACTGCTTCTTAGCTCTATCCATGTTTAATATTATTTGGAAGATAAAATGGAGAATTTCATTACTAAGGGTATTGTTAGAAACAAAACTTTTGTTGGAATAAGGTTGAAAGCAGCATAAACCTATGAACATAAAAATAAATTTTTAGAAAGTAGTTTGCCAGCATGACCATTTAGTAAAACAACAGTAAGTTCTCCTCTAGGACTCATGAATACTTTAGCCATCAGTTTTGACAATGTCTACAGTACTAGGCCTGAATTACCTCCTTTGGAGTAGACCTCAAAATTAATCAAGAGAGTAGCTGGTTACCCTCCAGCATTACATCAGTAGCCACCTCTTACCTGGTAGATCAGTACTGTATCATAAAAGTCCAGTGCTGGATATGATCATTGAGTGTGGGACAGGCTTGAGCCAAGGGTGAAAGTCTTATTGACAGCCATACAGCAGGCCGGAGGCAACGGCCAGGCCATGGAGCCACAAGGAACAACTTGTGACATTTGCTCCCATTGACAAACCATGAGACTGATGCCTAGAGCTCGCCACTCCCTAATCATCACCCTTGAGATCCCAAATTGCAACACTTAGCCTGGGTCACGTGATTCCCAGGAAACCAGGCCCTATAAGGAAACCGGAACCTAAGTAACCTGAGCCTCATTATGCTAATGAGGTGCCTGACTCCTGATGTCTTGATAGGACACAGCCCTGCCAAAGATCTGAGTTGTAACTTCTTGATTAGACCCCTATCCCTATATAAGCTTGTGCCCTTCTACAATAAACCAGATCTGCCTCAACAAACCTGGTCTCCTGTGTCTGAATACGGCTCCGCTGACACAGTCTCCTCACAAGCCCTGGGGTCTGGAATTGGGCAGAAGTAGCAATAGGCGGGGAAGAGAGTGGAAGAGCAACCACAGCTTGCAGCCACAGCAAGGAGCAAAGGGCAGCGCCCGTGCGATCAGGGGCGGTGCCCGAGCGATTGCAGGAGGCAGCGCCCGGGCAATCGAAGGCGGTGCCCACGAGGTGGTGCCTGTGTGCTCTCAGGCAGTACCCCAGCCATCGCAGGCAGTGAGCGGTGCCTGGAGACAGCACCCAGCACCAGAAGAGTGGAGGGGTGGCCACAGATGGTGGCAGCCGCAATTGATGTCTTTTCTCTCCTTACAGCCCACATAGTACCTTCCAGCCCTATCAAAAGTTCCTACCAGAGAGAGAGTTTCCTGATCAGTTCAAGCATAATTTCTCTATGTCCTACAATCAAAGTACATGGTGAATTCAACAATACAATTTGCCATCCAGTTATGGTGGCCAACCAAGAGAAATGTCAATACCCTGTATTGTTTTGGATGCCTCTGGGGTTTTCCTCTCCAGTAATTTAGAGGAAGTGGCCTGTGCCTGGCACTGAGATTTTTATTTAATAACCCATGTCTTCTGGGAGAAGAATTGTTCACTTTTGCAGGATACTTCAAGCTTCTTTAATTAAAATTTTGTTTTTAATTAGCTTTTAAACTACTGGGTTTTTCATAGGGCATCTTCATGTATCTTTAGTTGTTGTTAATGCTCCTTATCCCATTATTTTAACCCTCCCTCTGCCCCATCCCTCTTTAAACCTGTAGCCTCCAGTATCTCCCCACCCCACCATATTGTATCATAGTTCTCCTACTATCCACTTTTATTGCCTTTTATTATACTTTTTACTTGAGTTGCAAGATCATATGTTCCCAAGTAGCTTCTTCATCTATACTTCATTGTGGCTAACCCTTCCTCTGTCCCTTCTTCCCCTCATCTCCATCACTCCACTATCTGCTTGAACTTCTTTGCCCCAACATTTCCCCTTTTCTACTTTCATTTTGCCTGTAAACCACTGCCCTCCCCTGATAAGTATATCACCCCCAGTGGCCCATTCCCAATTTCTTGGCTTCCATATGATGCCAAGTGAAACATACAAAACAATAGACTTGAAGATTCATTTGCCTGTAAGCTTTACGATTTCATTTCTCTTTCTTTTTCAGTAATTATTTGAGAATTGTATATAGTGTATTTTGATCATATTTACCCCTTACTCCAAATCCTCCCAGATCCACTTCCCTTCCCTACCTACCAAACATTGTGACTCACTTTTTTGAAAAAAATGAGTCTAATTTTTGCTGTCCTTGGGTGTATGACCATATATTGCCAATACCTCAGCTAGAGGTGGGACCTCACGCCCAGCTCCCCACTCCATGCTGGATTTTGCCTGTCTTGAGCTTTCAGAAAACTTGTACTGTTGTTACACCTGGTATTAGTTCATATGTGCAGCTGCCCTGTTGTGTCCTGAAAACAACCTCTGGCTCTTACAGTCTTTCTGCTGCCTCTTTCACAATGGTCCCTGAGCCTTGGGAGGAAACTGTGTGGTGGTGGGATATAGATAATCCATTTAGTGTTCAGGATTCCACAGTCTCTAATTCTTTGCACCTTGACCAGTCATGGGTTTCTATATTAATCTGCTCTACTGCAGAAAGAATTTTCTCTGTTGAGGGTTGATAGATGCACTAATCTATGGATATAACAATACTTAACAGTAAGTAGCCTTTCCCTGATGGCCTATGATCCGTCTAGCCATAGGTTCTTGGCCTTTATAATGGTGCCAGATACGGGCTTCAACTTGTGGAGCAAGTCTTAAATCCAATCAGAAAGTGACTGGTTGTTCTCATGACATTCATGCCACTATTGTACCAATGGGCATGTCTTGACATGCAAGCAGTTATTGTAGCTCACATGGTTGACAGATGGGTAAAATTAGTGATTATTTTTCTCTGCTGGTAACTTGTACAGCACCTTCCAGCACTATGAAACCTAGCTGGTAGGGACGAAGCTTCCAGGTAAGTATCAGCTTAATTTCTCCATGTTCTGTGACTCGAGTAGGTAGTGTCATCAGCAATGAAAGTAAAGTTCTGGAGGGCAAACAAGAGCAGTGGCAATATTCAGCAATGTTTGGGGAATCTATGAGACATTACTGGTTAACAACTCCAAAAGGGGCAACTTACTTCTGGCACTGGGCTTTTGGTTAGTTTGTGGTGTCTAGTAGGGCCATTGGTGCCCTTTTATAGGGTAGCTCCATTTAAGTTCTTTTTTTATATTATGTGTATTTTAGGAAGCTTTTACAGCAGTAGCGATCCATATGACTTTTCTTTATAGCTGAATAATCAATATCCATTTGTCTTTGATGGGTATATTGCCCATGAATAGTGTAACTGGGTCATGTGGCAGTTGTATTTCTAATTTTTTGAGATACCTCCAGATTGATTCCTAAGTTCACAATTTTATTGCAGTGAGTAGTGGTTAGTTTAGAGACTCATAACTACTCAAAGGCTGAAAATAAGGGACTGAAAGTATTCAGACATAGGACATCTTTAAACAACCTTTCTGCCTACCAAAGTTCAGGGAACATCTCAGAAGATAGGGCAGAAAGAACGAGTGGATGGGAATGAGTGCTATTAGACCTGTTATGTGGACATGACTTGACCGTGGTACACATGAACTCAGCAGCTGTGGTCACCTGCACAAGACCTGCAGCAGATCAATCCAGTTAAAAGTTCCAGCATGGACAGTGGAGGAGCTCGTGAGGACCCACATCTTACTAATGAGCTATTATCAGTTAATGACTGCTGAGGGGAGGTAAAGCCACTTTTCTTCAAGGGAGTGGCCACTGGCAGGCTTCCCATGTCCCAGTGGATGACCCCATACCCAACTGCATATGGGCAGTACTCAATGGACTCAATGAATAACAAACAAACAAATAAAAAATAAATAAGTTTGGAGGGAGATATGTTGGAGGCATTCTGAGGGGAGATGGAAGAGGAATAGGGGTGGATATTATCAAGATACATTGTATGCATGTATTATTTTCAAAGATTACATAAAAATGTCATTAAAATAATTTGTTGGCGATAATTAACAGAAAGCTGATAGCTCCATGTACAAAGAGACAGAAAAGTCAGTATAATAAAGAGAACCAAGAAAACAGATAAGAAGTGCTCTGTTAGGATCATAGTCAACCTCACATGTGAGAACCAGTGTGCACATGCATTAGGTAGCTTACAAAGGAATAATCAGACCATAAGATGGAGAAAGATATGAAACCATCACCAGGCTACACCCTCACCCATCAGAAGGCAGAAGAATCAGTGATACAAGTGGTGTAAACAGCTTCTATCCAAACACTGAAAAGTGAGTCTAGATGCCCAGAAAGTAAAGCTAAAAATTAAAATCACGGTTTTCCTGGAAATACTGGACATTTATTTAAGATGGTATCTTGTCAGAAGTGATCACAAATGGAATTTCCAAGTTACTAGTCCCTGATAGAATACGTATCAATAAAAAACATAAACTCCTTTAGCTATACTAGCATCTCCAATTCATACACACATGCACACACAAATATTGAGTAAGACTCTAATTGGACACAATCTTTGACCAGTAAGTGGTTGAAACTAAACAATGAGATACCTCTAGGTAAAGTGGCAAAATAATTGCAATCAGAGATGGGACAAGACAGTCTATAATACTGTAGGAAAAACAGATTTCTCAGACTGATCCAAGTTACTATTGCTATCAAGTAAAAGAACAAAACGACTACTGTGATAGGATCTAAAGCATCTATTTATCACCAGGATATTGTGTGACATGCAAAGAAATAGTAAAATATGTGAAATATGTAAGAAAATGGCAATAGAAATTGCCTTTGAAGACATACAGATGGTGAATTTAGCAGAAAAAAAAAACTTCAGAGTAGCTCTTATAGACATGTTCAAAGAACATGAGGAAACCACGGTTAAAGGAAGGTACAGTGACGATGTCTCATCAAATACAGACTATCAACAAAAGTCATTCCTGAAAGAACCCAAAAGGACAAGCCAGAGTCAGAATGCACAATAACTAAAATGAAAAAGTCACTAGAATATCTCAATCACAGATCTTACTGAGCAGACGACTCAACAAACTTAAGGACCAAGAGAGACTATGCCATCAACAGAACAGAAGAAAAAAAGAATGAAGAAAAATGAACAGATCCTCAGAGGAATGCTGAACATGATAAAGTGTACCAACAATTTAAGTACAAAAGGGGATTTTAAGGCTGAAAACCTTCCAAATGTCAAGAAAACCATTAAGCTACACATCAAAGAAGATCAATGAACTCAGAATAGAATAAATGTTAGGAGAATCAAGCTCAGAGAGACATTGCATTAAAAAATTCAAAGACAAGGAGGAAATCTTGAAAAGAAGAAAAAAAAAGTTGGGTGTGATAGTGCATGCCTTTGATACCAGCACTCAGGGCAGAGGCAGGCAGATCTCCGTGAGAATGAGGCCAGCTTGGGTCTATGTAGTGAGTTCTAGGCTAGCTGGGGCTACAGGGAAACCATGTCCACAAAAGAAAAGAAAAAGCCATATACAAGGAATACAAGTGAGATTAACATATTACTTCTCATTAGACACAATATGTCAGAAGTCAGTGGAACAACATATTCAAAGTGCTGGGAAAACAAACAAACAAACAGGTAAACAAGAATCTTGTATCCAGGATGACTTATCTTTCAGAAACAACAAACAAAATGAGTAATAAATAAAAAACTGTGAACACTCATTGCTAATACTCTTGCATTACAATAATACCAAAGAAAGTTACTTAGTAATATCATAGTCTCTACATACACACACTTTTGCAGACATAAACACAACAAAGAATATCAAAGTAATCAATATGGGAAGCAGTGAAATCACATATTCCTTCTCTCTTCCTCTTTTTATTAATTTAAAAGGTGATTACAATATATTATATGTGGAAAGGCATTCTGATAGACCTATAACATATAGAAATGTAACATATTCAGCAATAAACGGCATACACCTTGTAAGAGAAGAGAAGCTATGTCAGAAGAAAACATAACAAACACTCAAATTGAAAGGTAGTGTAGATAAGAAGGTTAGATAATACATAATCTATAAAAATGGACTTGCTCTTTCATTGGTTTCTAAACATAAATGAGCTAATGAAACGAACAAATAGTTCTCAAAATTGAAGTAAATGCCAAGAAACATTAAAAATGTTCAACATGCTTAGCTATCAGGGAAATGGCAATGGAAATCACACTAGGCAGAATGGATACCATTAAAAAAAATAAATAGCATCCAGGCGTGGTGGCACATGCCTGTAGTCCCAGCACTTGGGAGGCAGAGGCAGGTGGATCTCTGTGAGTTCAAGGCCAGCCTGGTCTACATAGTGAGTTTCAGGACAGCTGGGGCTACAGGGAGACCCTGCTTCAAAAGACAAAAAAAAGCAAATATTGACAAGGATGTGGAGAAAAGCAAACCCTTCTACATGGCAGTAAGAATGAAAACTGATCTCTCCAGTATGGAGATCAGAACAGATATTCTTCCAAACACCAAAAATAGAAGTGCCATGTGACCTAACTATACCACTTCTGGTTTATACATATATACGTAACTGAAGGGTACTAAAGCAGTGTAGCACAGTTACCTGCACAACTCTTTAGTGCAGCACTACTCACATGGATAAGGAATTTTATTCAGCCATAAAGAAGAACAAAATCATGTCAGTTTTTTTGGGAAAACATATGTAACTGAAAATAATTACATTAAGTATAATAAGTCAGATGCAGAAGGATAAACATTGTGTCTTCTCTCCTTTGTGGGTCCTAGAACTCTTTACACAAAACCATATATATGCAATAATGCTCTTCAAATTTTTACATTACATTGAAAAGGAACACTTTAGAATTCTTTTTATGAAGTCAGTATTGCCCTGATGTAAAAAAGAGACCCCCTGAAAAAGGGAAAATATAGACCAATATCTCTAATGAGCACAGATGCAAAAATTCTCAACAAAACAAGGCAAACTGAATTCAAGAACACTTCAAAATATATGTGTGAAATGAAAGTAAAAGTGAGAATGAAGAAGATGAGTGAGAAGTAGAGAGAGGAAGAGAGGCTAAAGTGAGGGTGTGAGAGAGAGTGAATATGATCAGTGTACATGAAATACTTGAAATATACAAATACACTGTATATGATTGAATGGAAGTGAAAACATAACATACCAACATCTGTGGAACACAATGAGGGCAGACCTAAGAGGAAAGTTGATAGCAATAAGTGCCTGCATAAAAATATTTGAGAGATCTCAAATTAATGACTTCATGAGGCATTTGAATTCCTTAGAAAAACAAGAACAAACAACACCCAAAATCAGGGGATGGAAAGAAACAATCACAATTGGACTGAAATTAATGAAATCAAAATTTTAAAATAGAAAAAAAATCAATGAATTGAAGAGTTGGATCTTTGAAAAGATTATCAAGATTGACAAACCTCTAAACTAATAAACCAGAAGAGAGAGAAGATCCAAACTAATAAAATGAGAGATAAAAAAAACATTACAATAGATACTAAGGAAATTCAGGGAAACATAAGAACATATTTTAAATCTATATTCTATCAAACTAGAAAATATTAAAGAAATGGATACATTTCTAGGTATATGTGATCCATCAAAGTTAAATCAAGATGAAATAAATAATTTAAAGATCCATTATATCCAATGAGATAGAACCAGTAATTTAAAAATCTCCCAGCTAAAAAAAGCCCATGGCCAGATGAGTTTAGCACCGAATTCTAAAAGAAAAACTAACATCAATGCTTGGCAAATCATTCTATAAAATAGAAGAGAAAGGAACACTTACAAATTCTTTTTATGAAACCAGTATTATCCTGATATCAAAATCAAAGACCCCATCCCCCAAAAAAGGAATAAGTCAATGCTATTGAACACAGATGGAAAAATTCTGAATAAAACAATACAAATGGAATTAAAGAACACATCAAAAACAGTCCACCACGATCAAGTTGGCTTCATCCCAGAGATGCAGGGATGGTTCAACATAAATAAATCAATAAACATAATTCACTATGTAAATAGACTCAAGGACAGAAAACCATATGATCATTTCATTAGATGCAGAAGAGGACTTTGACAAAATCCAATATCCTTCATGATAAAAGACTTGAGGAATCTAGGAATACAGGGGACATATCTCAACATGATAAAGGCAATATACAGCAAATCCAGAGGAAACATGCTAAATGGAGAAAAACTCAAAGCATTTCCACTAAAATTGGAAATACAACAAAGATGTTTACTCTCGCCACTCCTGTTCAATATAATGCTTGAAGTTTTAGCTAGAGCAGAAAGACAAGGGGACAAAGGAGATACAAGTAGGAAACCAGGAAGTCAAAGTATCCTTATTTCCAGATGATACCATTTTATATATAAAAAACCCTGAAGACTACTCCAGAAATATCCTATAGCTGATAAGCACATTCAGCAAAGTAGCAATATACAAAATTAGCACAAAAAAAATCAGTAGCTTTTCTATATACCAATGACAAGCAAACTGAGAGAAAAAAAATCAGGGAAATAATTCCATTCAAAATAGCCTTCAAAATTTAGAAGCTGGGTATTTCTTTACTTTTTCTAAATCTTCCTTCTCCCAGCCATGTGGCTGCCAACCAGCCACCCGTCCAACCCCCATGCCTTCTCTCCTCCATTCTCTTCCTCAAGGTAGCTGCCAAGATTACTAGCTCACCTGCACTGAGGATTTTTTTCTTTAAAATTCTAAAAAAATTGTAAAAGCTTAAAAAAAAATTTTAGAAGCTGGGCATGATGTTGTATGCCTTTAATCTTAGGACTCAGGAGGCATGGACAAGTAGATCTTTGTGAAATCTAGGCCAGCCTGGTCTATATAGTGAGTTTCAGGTCAATGGAGCCTATAAGGAGACACTGTCTCAAAAAAACCAAAACAAAAAAAAAATCTTGAAATGAATCATCTAACCAAAGAAGTGAAGAAATTACACAGTGGAAATATTAAGACTCTGAAAAAGGAAACTGAAGAAGACATCAAGTGGAAAGACCTCCTGTGTTCATAGATTGATAGGATCAACATGAAAATGGTCACCTACCAAAAGCAATCTACAGATTCAACACAATCCCCATCACAGTTTCAATGCAATTATTCACATAAATTGAAAAATATTTTCAAATTTCATATGGAAATACAGAAGACCAGAGTCAATCAAAACAATTCTGAATAATAAAAACAAATCTGCTGGAGGTGTTACTTTCTCAGATTTCAAGTTGTACTACAGAGCTATAGTAATAAAAAGCAGAATGATACTGGCAAAAAGACAGACAAATCAAATAGAATTCAGGATCCACACGTAAGATCAGACTCTTATAGCCATCTGAGTTCTGACAGAGAGTCCAAAAATACACCTGGGAGAAAACACAGCATGTCCAACAAATGTTGTTGATCAAACTGGATAGCTACATGTAGGATGAAAATAGATCCTTATCTTTCACCCTGTAGAAAGCTCAACACTAAATGAATCAAAGACCTCAACATAAGATGTGATACCCTTAATCTGATAGGGGATATAGTATGGAATATGCTTGAACATACAGCCATAGGAAAGGAATTTCTCAGCAGGACCCTGATCACATAGGCATTAACTCCAACAATTGATAAAAGGATTGCCATGAAGCTAAACAGGTCTGTACAACAAAGGAGACCATGATTGGAGTGAAGAGGAAACCTACAGAATGGCAGAACATCTTTACAAGCCTTATATCTGAGAGGATTAGTATCTAGAATATACAAAGACTTTAAGAAAACTAAACATAAAGAAAACAAACTACCCCAATAAAAATTGGGTTCTCCAAATGGCTGAGAAATATTTTTTGAATGTTCAACATTCTCAGCCATCATGGAAATGAAATTTAGAATTACTTTCACTTACTCCCATCAGAATGGCTAAGATTCAAAAAGCAAATGACAAATGCTGGCTAGAATGTGGAGAAAGGAAAGCACTTATTTACTGTCGGTGAAGTGCAATCTGAAGCTGCCACTATGGAAATCAGTGAGAAGTTTTGTCAAAAAGTTAGAAATAGATCTACTACACAATCCAGCCATACTCATACATAAATTGAGTTATCCTATAGCCGGGTGATAATGCACCTACTAGACAACATAGACAAACAAATATAAGTCCCAGTGCCAGGAATGGGTTACCTCTTTTGGAGTTGTTGGTTGGAAGTTTCTAAAGTACCCCAGATATTACTTGATACCCTCTTAACCTTAACAGTAAGACCCTACTGCTAAAGACAACACATATCTAAATCATGGAACATGGAGAAATACAGCTGGTACCAACCAAGAACCTTCAACCTCACTGCCTAGCTTTCATAGTGCTAGAAGGTGTTACATACAAAACACAAGGAAAAAAGTAATCAGTATTACCCAGATGTGAATCCTGTGAGCTACAGTAACAATTGGCCTGGCAACTGGTGTAACAGTGGCATGAATGTCATGGGAGTAACCAAGCACTTTCTGGCTGGATTTAAGGCCTGCACCACAAGATGCAACCTATACCTAACACCATTTTCAAAGCCAAAAACCTGTAGCTAGACAAGTCACAGGCACTAGGGTAAAACCTATTACTATTATTCCATTAAGTGGACATAGTATTAAATGACTCCTAATGAACTATGGCTATACCCATAGATTAGTGTATCTCTCAACTTTCATCAGAGAAACTTGTTTTGGCAGGAGATGGCAATTACCTTGGAGACCTACAACTGGACAAGGTACAGAAAATAAGAAACTGCAGAGGTCTCAGTCCTGAATGTAACACCTATATCACAACCTTTCCTCCTAAGGTTCAGCGATCATTGTGGAAGAAGAGGCAGAAAGATTTTAAGAGCTAGATATAATGGATGACTACAAGAAAACAGTGTTGTGAAGATACAACATAGCTGTTGCACATATGAACTCACTGTGTTTGTGATAGCATGCAAAATACCTGTGCAAGCTCAAGCCAAACAAAAAGGGAGAAGGTAGTTATGAAGTCTTACTCCTACTTGATGAGTTATTGGGTATTGATAGCTGCTGGGAGAGGGAGAGTCAGTTTTCTTTAAGGATATGGCTTCTGGTAGGCTGACCATGCTCCAGTGGATGTCCCCACACCCAAAATATGGTTAGCACAAATTACACTCAGTTTTTTTTTTAATTTTTATTTTATGTGTATGAGTGTTTGGCCTGCATGTATGTAAGTGCACTGGTGTCATGCAGTGCTCACAGAGGACAGAAGAGAGCATTAGATCCCCTGGAACTGAAGTTACAGACAATTGTTAGCCACCATGTGGGTGCTGGAATTCAAACCCAGGTCTTCTACAAAAACAGTTAGTGCTCTTAAGTGCTCAGCTATCTCTCCAGTTCCAGAATTACATTCATATTTTTAGAGGATACAAAATTGGATGGGTAGGGAATGGGGAGGTAGATGAGAGGAGTTCGAGAGAATGGCTAAATATGATTATATATATATATATATATATATATATATGGTATGAAATTCTCAAAGAAAAAGTAATATTTTTTTAAAAGAAGTAAAATTTTAA